>NC_056738.1:378204129-378804129 GCF_019279795.1 Protopterus annectens | reverse complement strand
CCTGGACGACTGGCTCCTGACTGCATCATCAAGGCATCTTCTGTGCTCAGCCAGGGATTACTTCCTTCAACTAGCACCAAGGCTGGGCATAACGATCAACTGGGAGAAATCTTTCCTGAATCCAACTCAAATTATAGATTTCATAGGAGGAAGACTAGACACCAGATCAATGCGAGCCTTCCTCACCCCAGACCGTATCGTCAGCCTGAGGTGTCATGTGACAGCAATCCTTCAACCGTCACCAACTGCAGCTTCGGGTCCTGAGGGCCCTAGGTTCTATGGCGGCAGCTATCCCGCTTCTAATTCATGCCCGCTTACGCATGCGGGTTCTTCAATGGACCCTTCAAGTTCAGTGGTCTCCTCTTTGTTCGTCTCTAAACGCTCCGATTGCGGTCAGCAGAGCGTGCAGGGACTCCCTTCTGTGGTGGCTTCTTTCTCCGGAGCCCCTAGCAGGAAGACCCTTTGCGCTGCATTTCCCTAGCCACAGTGACCACGGACGCTTCTTGCCTCGGGTGGGGGCATTCTGCGGAAAGATTGTCCAAGGCACGTGGAATCCCACAGAGACATCATTGCATATAAATGTCCTGGAAATGAGGGCGGTGCTCCTAGCGTTGCAAGCACTTCACCACGTTCTTCCTACAGGGACTATTGCGATTCAGACAGACAACATGTCCGTAGTCTGGTATATCAACAAGCGAGGAACCAGGTCTTATCCCCTTTGTCGAGAGGCCATGAGAGTCTGGGAATGGGCAATTTCCACCAAACGCTTTCTGATAGCAACGCACATTCCGGAAAGTCCAACATCCTTGCGGACAAGCTCAGTCGCACCATCCTTTCTCCACACGAGTGGTCCCTAAACCTTCAAGTAGCGAAGAAGATTTTTGCCGTTTGGGGGCAACCCTGTTGCGATCTTTTTGCTTCTCCCTCAAACGCCAAATGCGACAATTTCTTCGCTCTACTTCCCCACCAGGGAGTTCGAGGATGCTCTGGTGCATGCTTGGCCTCCCGGTCTCCTTTATGCCTACCCTCCACTTCCTCTGATGCAGAGGTTTCTGCAGAAAGCCAACAGTTTGGGGAGCAGAATGATTCTCATTGCCCCATTCTGGCCTCGACAACCTTGGTTCCCCTTCGTATGGTCTCACAAAATCAATCCACCATGGATTCTGGATCCAATTTCGGATCTCATCTCTCACCCTCTGGGAATGCCAGTTCCCAATCTGCGGACCCTGAAGTTGACAGCTTGGCTGCTCCAATTCCAACCTTAATTAGGACTCCCGGTATCTCTTCACCGGTCAAAGCAATTTTGGTGGCTGCTCATAAACCTTCTACCAGACAGGTTTATCGGAGTAAATGGAAGAGGTTCTCTATATGGGCAGGGCAGAGAACAGTGGATCCCTTTTCAGCACCTATCTCTGCGGTGCTAGAATTTCTAACAGATCTCTTTCATCAAGGGGCCAGTTCTTCCACGATTAAAGTACAATTGGCTATATCGCATTATCATATTGGACAGGACACAGCTCCCCTAATGACAGCGAAATTATGCAAATCCTTTCTCAAGGGAGTTTTTTTATTAAGACCTCCAGTCAAGGAGGTTGTACCGCCTTGGGATTTGTCTTTAGTCCTGCAGGCCCTTACTGCTCCTCCCTTCGAGCCTGCAGCTTCTGCTGATTTAAAATACCTTTCCTGGAAGACTGTCTTTCTGGTAGCTATCACTTCAGCCAGAAGGGTGTCTGAGCTTCAGGCTCTTTGTGTCAAACCGCCTTACCTTTCTTTCTTCCCTGATAGGGTGTGCCTCAGGACCAATCCATCTTTTCTTCCAAGGTCTCTTCTGAATCCAATATTAACCAGTCAATCAATTTGCCTGTTTTTTTCCCAAGTATTCAAACAAAGGGAATACAAATTGCATTCATTGGATGTTCATAGACAATTACGTTTTTATATTAACAGGACAGCTGGCCACAGGAAATCAGATCAGCTGTTCGTCTCCTTTGCTAAATTTGCTCTGGGTAAAGCAGTGTCTAAAGTCACTCTGTCTAAATGGATTGCTAATTGCATATTGCAGGCATATGACACTTCAGGCAGACCTGCTCCTCAGAGGGTTACGGCTCATTCTACTAGGGCAGTTTCTCGTCAGCCGCCTTTAAGTCCCGTGTTTCGTTGGATGATATCTGCTGGCAGCTACTTGGGCCTCGCCTCATACTTTTATTTCTCATTACAAGGTGGATGTTGTTTCTAGAGGAAGAGCATCCTTTGGCTCAGCGGTGCTCGGAACATCCTTCCATGATGGCCGCCCAAGATTCAGGTAGCTAGGGACTCTGTCCCACAGGTTGCAGACGAATGAAGTCTTCCTACTTCAGATTTAGAAGTTATGTACTCACCATAACGTTCCATCTGAGTAGGTGACTTCATTCGGATGCAACCATCCCCCCCTCCATCCCCCTGACCTTTATAGAGCGAGTATTTATGCTGTTTTAGTATACTGTGGTCAGTATTTGAGGCAAACTCAATCTGAGGTCAGTCAGGGCTTGGCAAGGGGTTATGGGTAAGAGGGAGGAGCTAGGAGCTCGGAGCCTAAGCTTTTGAATTGCCGGCTCGGATCCGAGATCGGATCCGATACCCACAGGTTGCATCCGAATGAAGTCACCTACTCAGATGGAACGTTATGGTGAGTACATAACTTCTAATTCTAGGAGGGTACGTGGGCCCAAAAGAACTTGACAGAGACCATGAAAATCTGGAATAATAACACTCCTGCAAAATTTGCATGTGGGGGGTATAAGTAATGAAATCGGCAGGAAAAAGAAATGCAGGCAATAAGACTAATGGCAATAGAGGTGAAAAGTGTAATAGCCAGACAGTGGTAAACAAGGGACAAGTTCCAGAAGAAGCAGATGGACAGAAGATTTTGTGGACTTTGTGAGGAGAATTCTAAAGCAGAAATAAATGAAAAGGTGGCAGAAAAACAAAGAAGGGAAGGAAGGAATCGAGCTACTACCAGTCATTTAAAGGTGGTGGGGTGGAAATAACTAGAATAGCAGTGAGAAGCAGCAAGCGACTGTTGTAAAATAAAAAGTGCATCATGCATCAGGATTGTGCAATCTATGAAACTGTGAATGGATATTAAAAAGTCAAGTTAAAAAAAAATCTTGGAAGAAGTAACAACTGAAAGAAAATTGTTTTTAAGGTCATTTCAGTTTTTGATCTTGAATATGTATATGCCAAGGAAAAGGAAAATATGCTGAAATTATTTTTCATAGAACTAGCTTCAGTTTTAAGTGGTGGTAGTGCATATCTCTTTGCCTTTGCTATTCTGACCTTTTTGAATGCATGAACCAGAGCTAACACTAGCACTCTTACAGGAATCAGCATTAAACTACAGCTGATTTGCAGGTCACTGTTTTTCATTTATCCACTGGGCAGAACAGATATAAGCCCAATAACATATGCCATTCCTCTCATGTACTAGAGTAATTTTGGTCACAAAACAAAAGTTTCTCTGCTTAAATTTTACTATTCCTCATTGCCTTCCAGATTTACACCAGTTACTTCCTCTACATATCATACCCCTCAAATGTACAGATTGTCATAGAATGTCCAGATTTATGACTCGTATTTTTGGTCTGTTCACAACAAAATTGTGAATTTCTGTCAAGTCATTGAGGGTTGAAGTCAGAAAATAATGACGGACATTTGAGATTCAGACGTCATACCCCACAGGAAATTCATGTTAATGCAAAACCTGTTATTCTGTCAGCTTTTAAGTGTGTAAGAGCAACATTTAAAAATTGTCCCTATTTCTGGCTCTTTGTTCCCTGTTGTTTATGGCTTTGTCAGGATTTGCTGCTTTAAGAGGTTGAGAGGTGTGCTTTCAATACTAGGAGAAAAACGTGAATATTTGAATGTTTCCCTTTCTTTCCTTGGTGAAGGAAATCCTTCACAGCACATGAATTGAGTTTCCTTTTTGTAACTTAACTTTCTTATTTGGATTTGTCTTCTGGGCAGTGTTGTCCATTTATCAGTGGGAAAAGCCTCACCGAATAATGTGATGTAGGACAATGCAAAGGTCGTGGGCATTCAGACTTGCCATATAGCTAAAACATTTGATGCACTTCAAGGGGCATTTGCATATATCCCATGTGCTTGTAATATAAGAGGTTGAAGAAGTCACACTCTGGAAATTCTAGCCTTGCTAGGTTTTTCTTTTGTTTTTTACTGATTTGTTTTTTCTGTGTAACCTTTTTTACTGATTGTTTTAGTATATCCCATAAGAAACCAAGAAACCCACCAAAAGGATTTCATACTTGGCTAAATACAGTAGATTCTGTATCTGTTGCACAGACCATGACATAGTACCTAAATAGTCTTCTGTCTTACACTCCTGCTGTCTGTGGTTGTTCTCTTTGATAAGATCCTGATATTAAACTGATAACGGATATCCTGGATTTCACTTTGGTCAAAGCCCATCTGTCCATTGTTACAACGTGCTTATCCTTGAACACCCACATGAACTGTTTATGTAAGATCACTAAGGAAGCAAGTTCTGAGGAGGGAGAACTGATCTGTATCATCCATGAGTCAGCAGTCAATTTTTGCTCCATCTGTTGCCAACCTCCTATCAATAGGTACCCTGAGGCAGTGTACTTACTGCCACATACTTTTTGACAGCCATTTACTGTTGTCACAGATCAAGTCCACATTTGAACAGTGTAAGTACTTAGTGCAGCTGGAGACAGGCCTCTCAAGCAACAGAGTATTGATACCAATATTAACACCATGCTTGCACATTGCAAGGCAAACCTAAAACCTTTGTTTTGAGATACTCCACAGATTTATTCTAAAACCACAAAGATTGCCTAGGCATGGCACTGTATATATGTGTGCACCACAGCTAAACTTTAGCAAAAATGTGACGCCCAGTTAGTACCACATAGAATTTCTTTCACCACCACTACAGATGTTTCACCAGAGTAATCTGAACAAGCCCTTCAGGCTATGAGAACAGCCTACTCACAGTGGTAATGTACTTGCTATAGGCAACTCCATAATGCTGAGGAAAGGCAGGATAAGAGCCAACTGCCTCTCGGGTGCTGGAATCCAAGGTATCGCTAAGGAACTCTGGGCTCTTTGCTCCAAATTTAAACATATAGCTCACTGCCCATGCGGGTGTAAATTACTTGAGAGACAGTATCATTCTCCTCAATCTATCTACCTAGTGAATACACACATTCCATTTTGGTTAATATCAAGGTAGCGCTGCTCAAAACTATGAGCCTATAATAAGTGAAAACACTCCCTAGATGCCTTTCTAACTTGGAAAATTTGGCTATTTGTGTTGTCACTGAAATCTGGTTCAGGAATAGTGATATCACCTCCTCCTTACTTGGCTTCTTGGCCTATCACCCTTTAAGTGTGTTAGTGTTGAGAGCAGTAACATTAGTGGTGGTATTCTGTCTTTATGCAAAACAGCGTCAACTGTAAAATAATCAGCCAGGACAATGAGCTTGACACTCCTTCATATCCAAATACCAGTACAAAGCTACATACCATATCCTGGCCAGTTACAAAACCCTCATTCATGTCATCTGCTTATCACAAAACACAGCTTAAAAGTCAAGTCCCCCTCCATTAACTCAAATACCATATTTATAAAGTACCTTAATTGTATCTGTGTAAACTGTGACATCTATACCTCTACAAGTAAATATGCACAATGATTGTTTGACTTACAAATTTCCTTAAGTAGTACTCTCCCCTTTGGGGGGCACCAAATATACTCTGTCTTTTCCTCACAAACACAACAATGCCTGCTCCTTGCCCATTGTTACACCCTTACTGGCTTGATTAGATCACATATGATGTTATATACAGGCCATCAACCAACCCCAAACATATTTAGAGTCTACTCAAATGTCTGTCTCCTTGTGCTGGATGAGACTATTCAAGTCTCCCACATAGTCAACTGCATATACCATAAGTGCATACTCCTATTTCAGGTATATTAGTTGTAAAATTTATATTTTATTATTTAAAGGTATATTAATTCATCTTAATGTATAAACTTGGCAAAGTTATCACTGTCCTTTAAAATCTTTATGTATGTAAAAACATGCTAAAATCATTGTAACCGCATTCCAGTGCCATTGTAACAGGTGTCGTAAATGATGCAGCTTGTTTAGCTGACAAACTGTAATTTATCAGTGTTCCAAAATTAGGCACCGGAGACCAGCAGTTTGAACACACAAGTAATTTAATGTTCAAACACAGCAAAAGGAACACACATCCATAAAGAACATTATTTGTGGATGTGTGTGCCTTTTGCTGTGTTTGAACATTAAATTACTTGTGTGTTCGAACTGCTGGTCTCCGGTGCCTACTTTTAGATTACTAGTTACGTTTTGGGCACTTTCACCACATCTTTGCTGTTTAATGTCAGTGTTTGTAAGAGTCTTTCATGTATGCCTAAATCAATTTAACTGTACTATTGTATCATGCTGAGTTATTGTCTAATGTAATATTACAGGTGTCTGAGCTTCAAAAACATAGAAAAAAGAAAAAAATGCATATGCCCACTAGCTCCAGGTCTGATTTTTATTGAAAAAAATTAGCTTTTTCGTCTACTTGTTTACTGCAGACTTCAGATAAAAACAGCAACAGTTCTCCCATCACCAACTTTTAAATCTTAGAGACAACATTGCCATCCATTGGTTGGATGGCTGCATTACATGTATTTTATTTATTTATTTATTGAGATTTGTTAGCCGGGTTTGTCCAACTGGGCTTGTGGCCCATTTTCAGTGGAGACCGGAGGAGAAAAGCTCCAGTAATACATTTTAAAACAAGTACAATTTTAAACAATATTGATGTTAACTACATGATGTAAAAGTATATTGTACATAACAAGATTCCCTCTAAAATACTTCCGTAAATTATATACATTTCTATAAATAATAACATTGTAATGTTATAAAGTAGCCAGTACATTCATTAAGTAGTTAAAATGTAAATCTTGGACCTTTTGTTCACTAATAAACTTGTAATGGAAATGCTGTCATTAGTGCGTGGGGGATAAGTTGCATTCAAAAAGTACCTGCCAATGTAATTCCCGTCTCTCTACAAAGGATTCCCAGTTGCCTCCCCTTTCGAAGCATGGTACCTTATCCAATAAAAAAAAAAAAAAATGAGTTTTTCACATGACTTAAAATGCTTGTATAATGCATTATTCATGTCTTTTTCTAATTGCATAATCGTGTTGATAAATTCTGAGTTTTAATGCATTTTTAGGCTTTCTTATGTAGAAAGCTGGGCAGGTACTACACTGGTCTAAATAAACTACCCCAGGCATGTTGCAATTAAATTTCCCATTCAAGTAAATTGAACTTGGGTCATTACCCACTGTAATAATAGAACCTTCAAATATGAACCTACATTGGCTGCACTCACCATATTTAGACATTTCCTTTTGCAGCCAAGTTGTTTCCCCCCTTTCCTGTTGCATGCACTGTCGAATTTGTTTTTAAATTCATTCCTTTTTTAATACTACAGTGGGATTCTGACCCAATTTTTCATCTAACCCCCTGTGTTGTGATGTATCTAGCCCAGTTGTGTGTTAATATGTTCTTGACATCTTTATTTGCATTGTTGAAACTACATACATATGCTCTATGGTGTGCTTGTGTGTGCCCTGTATGTCCACTTGAAACAAAGTCGTGTCACTGTCCATATTCTCCAAACTATATTTTAGTTGGATTTATAGCTACCTTCTCTTTCCGTTACTTGCATTATACTTTCAACAAAGTCCAAATAATAAGTAGTTCTTGTCCATAAACATCATAGTTAATGTTTTCACTTCATTAACAAACATATTGTCCTCAAACACCAAGAGGGACAGTATAATAAACTTGAGTTTTTACTACATATTTCTATTCACTCAGCTTACCTTGATCTAGATAAAACTCTTGGCATCATCCCCAACTCTGGGAATAATCCAAAAATTGGTCAAACTGCATATAAATCCCTATATAGTCTGTTGGTTTGCAAACTGGCTCACTAATAGGCACTACCTTATTGGAATGTATGGCATACTGTCCTGTAAGACACTTTCACTAGTGGTGTATTCCAGTACTCTATTTTGGGGCCACTTCCATTTGCCATTTAGTTCTGTGATGTTAAACATGACATTAAAGGCCTTTGGCCGACCAAATTCATGGATGACTGCAAGCATCAGCTGTTGTCAACGCCTTTGAAAACACTAAGATCCTCCACGAGGGCCTAGCTTTGACAAACTCATGGCATAAGAATTGCCATCTGATGCTGAGCAAAAAATAAAACACTGTGCAGTTTGGTAAACAGATACTCTCACACACCTACCATATAAATGACATCCCTCTTAAAATAGACACCGTTATTCGAAATCTAGTTCCCTTCATTGATAATGGACTTTCCTTTGACCATCGTGCATCTTCTATGAATAGGAAAGCCTTCTACCTCATTCATCCGATTAGCAAGGACATCTCCTCTATGGCAAAAGTGATGATAATTTTCATCTACTATCTGTCATTAGTCCCTTGCTGTAGTATAGCTCACCCTTCAGTGTGTGCCTGTCTGAGCAATTAACTCATCTTTAAAAAATAGAATGTGGCTCCTCACTACAGAAATCTTGGGTATGAGCCTTGCCAAGTTATCAGGAACATCTAAAAGCCTTATCTCTCTTTTCCATCCCATACAGACTCCTAAGGGGTGATCTGTGCGGGGACTGCAAAACTGTAAATATCCTGTCCTCCTTGAGCTGTATTTCTGTAAAACTTGATGTAGCACAAATACAAGACCAAGGGACCCAAATCAACATTCGCAGTATAAATGGGACTTGTTAGTGTATAATACGTTTTTTTTCTTAAAGAATTCCCCACGCTTGGAACAAGCTCCCACAATCTGTAAACAATTATATTTGCGTGTACCTGTAGAATTGCAGTGGCTAGACTTCCTACTAACAACCCACAAACCTTAATTTTTGATATAGAAATATTTTTACCTCCAATTGAAGCTATAAACAAATCACCACTAAAATATGTACCTAGTAAGAGTTTTGTCCTTAATGATCATTTTCTGAGCTGAAGGCTTTGATATTTAAGAATCACTTTTATAGATTTTCACAGTGACAGCATGTTCCTTAAAACAGTCTCTCTGTATTTACAAAATATTGTTGGAGTTTAACTGTATTTTTCTACAGACCTCAAAACAGGGGAAGCTAAAACCCATACACAGTCATTCGCTGTATAACATTGAAATGACTAAAAATTTCAGACTGGCTGTGAACAGCTTTTGCTTCAAAGCAGGGAGTATTACTTGCACTTTTAATGGATCTGCACAGAGATTTGAATTACTGACATGGAAAAGAGTAAGGATTTCAGACAGACTGAACTTTTTTTTTTTTTTTTTTAATGCCTGAAATATAAGGCAGGCAGTTAACCAAACAATCACACTCCAAATGGCTGGCGTTGTCTTTTGGTATGTCAGCCATGGTTGCAGGAACACTTTAAAACACACTTCACTATGGCAACAGCAAAAGTGTCTGACTTTTTCAGGTATGTATTGGTACAGAACAGCTGTGAGTTTGTACTTGGACTTCAACCATACTTTCTCCAGGCAGCACAAGCTGGACCTACAGTCCAAGAGCAGAATAGGGTTTGTCAAAAGCAGTTCTACAGGCATCTGGATACCTCCTCCCTAGATCTGTGGTGAAGCTATCTGCTGCATACTTAACTGCTGTACTCTTCATGAGTCTTATAAACAGTGCTGCTATTGTCTTGCTGCTTATAAGGAACATAGCACAGCTGTGTGAGCAGACTCTCTGTAACAGAAGTTTACATAGGTGGATCAGTCCTACCTTGTAGACTCTAGTCTGCCTACCTCCAAGGTCCAATAATTCATATTACCCAGGTCTCTGAGGACATGGGTTTGTGAAGGAATGGTACTCTTTGCTTCCCTTAATCCCCAAAGTGGTTGGGAGGGCAGTCACATTTGGGGGTGTCACCTCCCTTTGCCAGTTCTGATAGGTATGCTAGTTGGTGAATTCCTCCTCCTTCGTATTGAAAAGAGCTGAAAATTGTGAACTGGTAATCCTTTTGTAACTGGTATCCTACTGATATCCTCAACGTGAGGAGAAGACTAGCAGTGCTCTGGGGGTGTCCAAAGCTGCGGTTGTTGGAACAGACAAATATCTTCCTGCAACTATTCTCTGAATATTATGAAATATTGCAGCAAATGATCCTTGCATTGGATTGACTTTGTATCAGTAGTTACTGATTGTGTTGTAGAGGGGCAGTGCTGCATGCACACAACTATAGCTAGCATAAATGATGTGGTTGTAGTTGGGGGCTTCTGATAATACTTTCACATTTGTTCACCAGGTAAGTGCACTGGCCTGAGGACCATTTTCAGAGATGACCTAGGTCAAAATAGCTTGACAGTTATAATGACTAAAATTGCAGCATTATTTTAATTAATACATGGACATTCTATCATAACAGAGTTGAGCTTGGCAGTAGATCTATCTTACATTGGCTGTAGATGGTAACAAATCAGTGTATCCTGTATAAACTTCAATGTTAACACACAAAAGTGTATTACAATAACTATGTATAGCTGAATATTAGGGGGATCCTCCAGATGTGTGTAACATCTCACTGAGTTTTGTGCATACATGCATTTTACATTTAGTCATGTGAGTAGCTGTACTTTTCCAACCCACTGCACTTAGGTTCATAGGTAGGTACTAGGCTATTGGCCCTAGGGCCTATATAAGCCTAGCCAAAGGTACCCTGGCTTTCGCCACCCAAGAAAATTATTTTCCTGTGCCACTGTCGAGCAGAGCCACAGAAGTGATCCCCAGGGTGAATTTCCTATCTCCCATCCAATCATCAAGATTTTTCTTGAACAGTGCTAATGAGGAGCTTTGTTTGATATAGATAGGTAGTTTGTTCCAGAGTATGGGAAGTCTCTGGGACAGGAATCTATCCCTCCAGCATGTTCTGTTTATTGTGGTGACTAGGTTTAGGTCCCTAGAGTGTGTAGCTCGTAGGGATTAGGATTTCTTTAAGTGGAGCATGTCTAAAAGCTCTGGGTTTGACATAGCTTTGTGTGTTAGGCAGAGATCGTCTCTGAGTAGGCAATATGCAACGGAGTAAAGCTGCAGTTTTTTGAGATGGTCTGCATAGGGCATCTCTTTGAGGCCGGTAATCCTCTTTGTGAGGTATTTCTGTGGCCTTTCCAGTTGTAGATGTCTTGTGAGGTACATACCAAAAGGGGCATTGTACTCTATAATGGGTCTAATGAGTGAAGGGTAGAGGGGAACAATTACCTCTTTTTTCCTAGATGAGAAACCTTTTGTGATGAGGTGTGCCACATCGAAGGATTTCCTGACTACTGTGGTGATGTGATTATCAAAGGAGAGACTACTGTCCACCTGTGTCCCAAGGTCTGTTATCACACCTTCAGTGTTAAGTAGACTACCACCTATGTGGTAGTTCATGAGTACTGAGTTTTTACCAAAATGAATGACAATGCACTTTTTGACATTGAGCTTGAGGCCATGGCTTTGACACCAGGCATCTGTCTCAGAAAGGCCCTTTTGTAGGATGTCCACATCTTTTGGAGTTTTGATTATGGCTCCTAGTTTGCAGTCATCTGCGAACTTCATTAGCCAAAGACCTTCTGTGTTGGCCTGTACTTCAGAGAAGTAGATACCAAACAGGAGAGGACCCAGGACTGAACCCTGTGGTACTCCACTTGTCACTGGTCTGAAGCTGGATTTGGAGTCTGCTACTTTAACAGTGTGGGTTCTGTCAGTGAGCCAGTTGGCAACCCATCTTGTGACATAGGGATTTATACCTAGTTTAGTGAGTTTATCTGTAATTCCAGAGTGGGGATGGTGTCAAAAGCCTTGGCGAGATCTAGATAGGCTGTGTGAACCACCTTACCCTCATCTACGGCTTTGGTGACTGCTTCAAAGAAGTCTATCAGGTTTAGGAGACATGATCTGCCTTTTACAAACCCGAACTGGGTGGGGTCCTGAGTTTGGAGATTACCAATGTCATTGTTTATAAGTTCCATGATGATACGCTCCATAGCCTTGCAGACCAGGCTCGTTAGGCTAATGGGGCGGTAGTTTCCAGGGTCTGTGGTGGCTCCGCCTTTGTGGAGTGGGATAACTGTCGCTGTGCGCCATTCAGTGGGCACATAGCCTGAGGTGAGGCTATGATTGAACATGGTACTTAGGTGGGGTGCCAGTTCGTTCTGTAGTTCATGTAGAACACAGCCTGGGATGTCGTCAGGTCCCATGGATGCTGTGTTCTTGGCTTTGGATAGTGTGTTTTTTACCTGTGCAGCTGTGATTACAGGAACTTTGCATTCTTCTGGTATAGAGATGGGCCCTTTAGGGGATGACAGAGGGATAAAGTTAGCACTGAACCTATCTGCCAGGATGTTGGCAATATTCGTTGGTTCTGTATATTTAGTGCCATTGTGCTGTAACTCAGAGCAGATCTGAGTGTTGCCATTGAGATTCTTGACATAGCTATAGAATGCTTTGTGGTTGTCTTTAGAGTCAGTGGCGATTTTGTTTTCATAACTAGCTTTGGAGGATTTTATGAGGGATCTCAGCTTCTTACTGAAGCTGACCAGGGAGTTTCTCCAATCATGGGATTTTACTCTTTTTTGCAACAGTTTCTTTCTTCTGTTGTAGAGTTTGTTTATGGCAGGGGACCACCAGATTGGCTTCCATTTTTTGGAGGATAGCATCTTGGTTCTGTTAGGGATTGCACGATCCATGCACTCATGTAAGTGCTTATAAAGTGCATTTGTGTAGGATTCAGCAGTCATACCTCTATTGTCCATCAGCATGGGTGTCGTGAAGTTTGCCACTTCTGTCTTAAGAAGCGTGAAGTTGGCTTTGGAGAAATTTTTTACTGTGGTTTCCCTAATGGGGGGTGGGGGAGGGATGTGGATGTCTAGGGTGATTAGTTTATGGTCAGATCTGACCAACGAGGAATTGACTTCTGGTGTGGAGCACTGGTTGCCCATGTTGGTAATAACCAGGTCTATGATATTGCTGCCCCTGGTGGGAGTGTGGATAAGATGATAAATGGCTTTGGAATTTTTGAATTCAAGAAAACGTTGAGCACAAGAGTTGGTACATGAGTAGTTTTCCCAGTTAATGGTAAGGTAGTTGAAATCGCCCATTATTAGGGTGTTAGGTTGTACCCTAATATTTTCCAGTGTATTAAGAAATGAGGAGTGGGAATCCTGGGGCATGGTGGGGGATCTGTAGCAAGCTACAATCTGGATTGCGGTCTTGCCCAGAGTTAGTTGCACTTGGATAATCTCGGATGCATTATGCTGAGCAACTAGCCTGGAGGTGTGGATATCCTTAATGAATATGGACACGCCTCCACCTTTAGTGTTTCAGTCCAGGTTAGGTGGCCGAAAGGTGTGGTATGAGTTATAGTCTGGTAATGCAGGGGTACTCTCTGGAGCCTTGAACCAGGTCTCTGTCACTGCGCAGATGTTGATGTTCTCCATTTTAAGGAGTACCTCAAGAGAGTGCATTTTGAGGTTTAGACTTCTGGCATTGAGTAGCAATACCCTCAGATTCTTCTTGCCTGTACCTGTTAGGGTGGTGAATTTGTCATTTGAACCTTGCCTAAAAAAGGCACTATAGGGGTGGCTAGAGCCTTAGCCAGTATCCAGAATCCCAGGGGCGACAGGTGCAGGCCATCTCTGGCAAAGCATCGTGGCTTGTCGATCATGTCATCCCAGGCAGACAGATACTGGATCCCCTTAGAATGACACCAGAAGCTTAGCCAATTGTTGAAGTAAATCATTTTGTCCTTGTACTGTGGTATCATTCTGGGTGATGGCAGGATGCTACTCAGGGCTAGGGTCATACCTGCCTGTGCTACAAGATCGGACAGCTCCTCCATGTATCTTTTCATGTAGTCCAAGTAGGTACGTCTTGGGTCATTCACACCAACATGGACAATGACAGAGTCATATTTGTACTTGTTGTGGAGTGACCTGAGTGCATGCGGTATGTGGCGGATTCTGGCACCCGACAGGCAGCTGACAGTAACTTTCTCCTTGTTTAGCCTGGTGAGTGGAACATCAGTGTGCCTGACTATAGAGTCACCTATGACTAGAGTGTTGAGTACGTTGTTATGCCTAATGGGCTGTGGTTGAGTGGCACAGAGTTTGTGGGCTATGTGTCATTTGGGTAGTGTTGGGGGGTGGAGGTTGCTTGTGTTTCTGCTTTGGAGGTCCCTGTTGCTTGGGCAGGTTTTTACTGAGAGCCTCCGCGAATGTAGGTGTGTGTTTTGTTTTTCTATGTGTGTGTTTTGGTGGTGTAGGTTTTGAGGGACACTGTGCTGAGTTTGGTGTGGTGCAAGTGTTTACCTTCTCCTCTTGACTGTCTAGTCCAGTCTTGGGTGAAGAGAGCTTTGCTTCCAGTTTGGCTATATAAGTGCATCTCTCACAGGTTGTAGTGTTGGGTGGTAGGAGGAGAGGGTTATCAGTGTACATGAGGCAATTACTGCATTGCCCCAAGATGCCCAGATTCATCAGGTAGACAGGAAAAAACACAGGGAGCTGACCCTTAGACATGCCTGGATAGGTGCTTATTTGTTAAGTACTAGAAACTGTTTTCCTCTAGACAGTGAGGAAAGTTGAGTGCTGTAGTAATTTGTAGCTTATTTAGTGCTTACAATAAGTTCTGAACAAGTGCTAAAACAAAAAACTGGCTAGTTCTAAGAAACAAAATTAAGCTAGAAGGCTTCCCTCCAACACAGAAAGGCTTGGGCCCTAGAAGCCTACAAATAGTCCTGGACAGAGCAAATCTATATCCAGGCTAGACTACCCACAGGAAAGGCAGGAAACAAGCTTAGAAAAAGTTTTTTTTTTTTAAGTGGAAAGAGAGAAAGGAGTAGCAGAAACTAAGCTGATTGGCCTTCTCAAATGTTCTCCCTGTACTGGGTAGAATGAGGTAATGACACTAGACTGGGAGGAGGGTCTCAGATCAAATTTACACTAGGGGCGGGCAACTGCAAAGCCACCAACTATAAAAACACTATACCAACAGGGAGGGAGAGTGGGAAACAAACTGCAGGAATGTTTCTCACAGCTGAAAAGCAGCAGTGAGCCCAACAGCTAAAGGAGCCTCTAGAAAAAAGTTTAACTGCAACAAGTTATCAGAAACAAACAACCCAACAGATGCTTAATAAAAGTGGACAATTTCCAGTTAATACCTCACACACAGTGAAACTAGCTAGAAAAATACACAGTACACAAAGTGCTATAAATAAAGAACAAAATAAACAAAAAACAGGATACTTAATGATATATATTATAGCTCTAAGTTTGCTCAGTGTGAAATGGCAGAACACTCGCAACTGAACTTCTTAGGTAACAGAAAGTTGAAACCTGAGACAGCTTTTAAGAAAGAAATCTCAAAAGAACCAATGATATGCTTAGTCTAAGCTGTAGTCCAGGTGACCTCAGTCAGCCAATGACCTCAAACAATTCTCTCTCACTGAAATGCCTGATGGCTTTGGCTAAACCAAGATGTCCCTGAATATGTGCTCAGACACACAGCCTCCACAAACACTAGGCGCAAATACAAGCCTGAATATGGAAATGCTACAAATATCCCCACTACTTAGAAACAAACTGCAGAAATGTTTCTCTCAGTTGAAAAGCAGCAGTGAGCCTTTAAATGAAAGTTTTACACAGCTAAAGGAGCCTCTAGAAAAAAGAGTTTATCTGCAACAAGTTATCAGAAACAAAACCCAACAGATGCTTAATAAAAGTGGACAATTTCCAGTTAATACCTCTCACACAGTGAAACTAGCTAGAAAAATACACAGTACACAAAGTGCTATGAATAACAAAGAAATGAACAAAATAAACAAAAAAACAGGATACTTAATGTTATATAATATAGCTCCGAGTTTGCTCAGTGTCCTTCCTTCGATTAGCTCAGTGTGAAATGGCAGAACACTCACAACTGAACTTCTTAGGTAACAAAAAGTTGAAACCAGTACTTATTAAACAAATACTTATTGGTATATTCCTGCTGGACCTACTATATTATATTTGAGAATTTCTGTTTCTTGGTTGCATAGTCTCTCTTCACATTTATTTCATCTTGGCTGATATATTTTTAATGCCACAAGCTTGATGCCATCTGTTCTGCAAATATGATGCATGTCAGCCAAAAGTGCATCAGCAAGCATGCGTTTTCATATGATACCCTCACAGCATTCATTGGTGTCTGTGGATACCCTATCACTTGTGCTGGAGCTTCTTCCATAGCCTCATGGTTCCATATCTCAATGTACTACTCAATTTAGTTATTGTGTGTTTGTGATACTTTGCCTCCCTACTGCATTCTAAAGAATATCTTGGAAAACTGCGCATGTGATTCCTTAACACATTCCTGTTCAGTTTCTTTGCAGTGCATTAGTTCAGAATACTACACAAATCTAAGTATTCTAGACTAACCTGAAGTAGAAGTCATACACTTCAGCATTGTACACTAAATTGTCATATTATACTCAGAATGCTCGGTCATAAAATACACTCTTAATGTTAGCTGATGTTTATGCATATTATCTATGTCTAAAGATTGCACTCTAAAATAGTATGCTGATAGAAACATTGCTGCAGTGAGTCATCATACAGCAAGAGGTTGAGTACAGCAGTATATCTATTTTACATTGGATGTGCATGGTAACATGCAAGTGTATGCTATGTAAACTTTAATGTGCTTGCCTGGGTTTCGTCTTTGTGCACTCTGCATGTCCTCCCTGTGTTTGCCTGCATTATCTCCAAGGTACTCTGTTTTCCTTCCATGTCCCATAGCCATGTGGTAGGTGGATTGGTGGCTTTAAATTGTCCATAAGTGTTTGATTCATAAGTGATATTTGTGTGAGAGACAGAGGGGGACATGGAAAAAAATACATTGCAATCTAATTCTATTCCCTACTTGCTTGGTAGACTCCTGATGGTAGCAGCTGGTCATGGAGTCACTGTAGGAGTCAGATGTGACTCTACAACACAAGTGGGATTATGCAAGTCTTCTACATTTAACTAAAATAACTTGTTTTCAGACTGTACTGTCATAAAAGGCCCTCTAACTGATAGCTGGTATTCATTATTCATGCATATGATAGCTGAGACCATGCCATTACTGATTCCTAAGACAGCTACCAGTCACATTGCAACTCCTTGAGTTGTGATACATGATTTGCAGTACTGCTGACTGGTCAGTCCACTAAGAGTAGAGCAAACTCCCATCATCTCCACTAATGTTGTCCCTCACAGATACATTTCTGGAGGTTGGGGTGTCCATTTTGTCTTCCTTAGTCCAGTTCTATTGGAGCTGAATGCAGCGTTGCATGGTGGTGGTGGATATTTTATTTTGGACCCATTTTATGAGATATGTTTATAACAGTTTTATTCTGTAGCCAAGTATGCTTGACCTTTCGAATTGCATGTTTCTGTGCAGCTGTTGGTAACATCTTGGCTGGTATCCGTTTTAATTTAACAAGCATTTGATGGATATTGGACTTTATGTTCAGTATACAGCACTAAGATTTCACCAGTGTTGCTTCTTTTAATTTAATAAAGATTTAGTAGATACACTGTAGGCCTGTGACCTGCGAATTCAACAGTTGGAGCACCCAGTGGATATTTGCTGTTGTTATTCTCCGTTGCTTTTACTGCCTTTTCACCTTAGGTAGTGCTTCTGTTTTTTTGAAGATTATTAGTTGCCTGTATAACTGGCAACAAAACTGAAAAAATTATGCAACATATTGTGTTCATTTCATAAGACACTGATGGATAGAATTCTGGTGGAGACCATGTTATGATTAAACACATCATGTGCTGATTGTTGAACTGTATTGTGGTCAAGCATTTTCAGTAGTGCAGTCTGAGTTCCCTATGATTTTTTGTTCTGTATCAGGCTTGTTGTAGACGAACATTCTAGTGCACATCACATAGTCCAGGTTGATTATGAATGGTGAACTGTGTTTAATTCGTAGTAAAAAGAATTACAGTACATGTAGAATAAAGTGGGAGAAATCCCAGGATAACTAAAAATAGAATAGTCAGTGGTACTGCAGAAGTGAGAAGCTTATTTTTTGAGACTGAAAGATGACTGTTTCGTACCCCTCAGGCAAGGAGGATACTGTAGTAGAGACTTGTTTCTGAGAATAAAGAAAAGAAGACTGGTTTAACAAGAATAACTTCATTTTTATTTGTTTTTGTAGCGGGAGAATCAAGAGAAACCCAGTGACACCCAGAAGCAGCAGCAACCCACTCCAGTCCTAGTACCGATATCAAGTCAAAAACCTGCACCTCAAACTGCCACAAATGATTCTACTGCAGGTAAGCTGCTTCTAAACATGAAAGCTGACACTAGATCCTTCAGGAAGATGATGTTTGCAAATAGTATATCTATATTTTACATGTCAAGCCGCTAGGCTTGAGTTGTTGAGCTGTTTGTTTTTTGAGATATTGACAGCCTTCTTATCTTTTCTAACTTTGCTGAAGCTGAGTTGTAGTTGATACCCTGTTGTGGCAACCAAAGGTCAACTCTCTGCAGTGCTAACAAGTCATGCTCCTGAACAGATCTGAGAGGCTAATAGTATTGTACTACTCTGAGGGCAGAAAGTAGGGACACCACTTTGCACTCCCTGGTGTCCGTCATGCTTGCCCCTTAAACATGTGTGGAGGTGGACATTGCTCAGCCCTCATATATGGGGAAGATTAAGCACATCTTCATAACCTTGCTACCCTGGTAAAGCAGCACTTTGCTTGCCATCAGCAGGCTAATCTGAGTAGTCATTTGATATAAGGTTTATAACAGGTGTCCATAGGAGAAATATTTCAGGTCATCTGTGGTGTTCAACAGACGGTGAAGGAAGTGATACATTAATGTAATTGTAAATTCAGAAAGGTCAGCTGTAGCGAAACAAAATAAAAAAGGGGAAAAACAATTTGGTAATTGCCTACATTGCCCTGTTCTCTTGGTGCCTGTTAGTGGTTGAGCAAGTGTGAACAGAGAAATTCTGCCTAATTAGCCCGCCTCACCAAGTTCATTTGCTTCTTCATTCTGCAGGAAACCTCTGAGGTGGTGTTCTTGTCAAGAAGCAAATATGTAGCATGGCTATTACAAATAATGGTAGGAAGAACTCTGTACTATGCCTAAAATATGTTATACTTTTCCTTGAACTGGTTCTGTTTCAGCAATGCTGCAGTCTATACATATTAGGTTTCAGCAGGTTCAAGTAGACATTAAAGTGCTCCAGAGTACATTAGTGCTGAGGCAAATAGGATCTGTCATTAGCATTAAAATTATTTTAAGCCTTTTTTATTATTTACCACTGCATATTTCATATGGCCATTGTAGTCCGTTTTTTTGCATGTTGTGATGGTTCATTCACCTCAGTGTTTGACTGTTTTAAAACACAATGCTCATTGTGCAACCACACAGTATAATAGTGCATATCTTTTATAACGTGTATTAGCTTCATGGTATGGTGCTGTTGGTGGATCTTTTTTGAGGAGACAGCAGTCAGCAGGGTTTTTTCATGAAACGTTTCTCATATCAGGTGGCACCGTTTTTCACAAAAGTCGGGTTTTTAAGTAGAGGCATGCATGTTTTGGAATCGGTACCCCTCATTACTGTTCCCCTCCTGAACTGAACACTTAGTTTAGGGAAAGAGCTTGTTGCCAAATTTAATTGTTGTTATCCTCCGTTTCAAGTTAAAATGTATTTTTTCTTAGTAATTGTTTTTAGAATAGTTGAAAGTAGAAAATGACTTGACTACAGGCACTTATTTTCTTACATTGCTTATAATGCTGGAAGACGTTAAATAAAATGAGTATGCTGTCATTTCTTGCTATAGTTGTCTTCTCCCCAGGACCAAACCACAATACTAAAGCCTATGTACTCTGCAGAGTTCATTCTTGCCGCACTTTATTCTCTTTGTCTCTATCAGGGATTCCTGGCTATGGTTGGTTGTTAAAACTTCTGTTGTCTAACGGATTATTAAGCATGGCAGTAGCTGTTGGTGACCATTTGCAAAACAATAGGCTGGTCAGGCATTAAACCATTTTCAGTCACAACAGGAATAATTGACCATGAATGGCCAAACAGTGCTCTTCACAGGTATGTAAAAAGTGGGTCTATATCAGATAATCGAAAGCTTACAAGTCCGAAGCTCACAACTTCGAACTGCAAACCTCGGAAGCTGACAAAATCGAATAAAAAAAAAAATACTAAATATCCAAAAAAAAATGCTCTGTGCAGGGGGGCAAGCCACCTTGCACCCCCCATACCCCCCGCTACTTAAATATACCAACTCCGAGATCGCACTATAGTGCAGTAAAGGGAAATCTTCCCTTCCCGCTCTCTATGGTGCTCTCCGTTCTATGGTTCGATGTTTGAAGTTTTGAGCTTCGGACTTATCAGCCTTCGATGTTCTGATATAAACCCGTGAAAAGTTCGTTCTGGAGGATATAAATTTATATTTAGTATGGAGATATTCCTTTTCAGGTGTTAGTGTGACCTCTGAGCATGTGTGTACAAGTACAGGAGGAGGTGGCTTAGGTATCTAGGTTTGTTTCAATGTGGCTTGGAGGGTAGAATGGCTTAGTGTAGGGAGATTAGAGATTACTGGGTTAGTGTTTTCAGGTTTCTTTAGTGTATTTGCCACTTTTTTTCCAGGCTCACTATATTGATAATCATTAAATACATTCAATGTTTTGTCAAGGTTTTTTTTCCCATTTTAATGCACTTTTTCGTTAAGTTGGCACAGTGTGAATCTTTGCTAATCCATCTTTTATTCCACAAAGGTAAAGTTTGTCAGTGCTCATGACCATTACTAGCACCCAATTCAGTGTACTGAGTTAGAGTGACCTAATGCATTTTCAGCTTACAAATTGACTGCAAAGGCAGAATTTTTCCAGCTTTCACTTAACAGCTTTGCACAATGTCTAGCATCAGCTTTGCTTCTTATGGGGATTCAATATCTTCATTGATGTCACAGCTTCTGCTTTTACAGCACTGTTCCTTGAGAGCAGTGTCTTAATCAGAACCACTATAGAAGAAGTTGCTTTCTCCTAACCAGTCCAGTAGATAGTCTGGAGACTTTATGTTGCTAATTTGTTTGATGTGCTGTTAGTCAAAAAAAGTCACCTTTCTCAGGGATTGAGGATTCCATGAGAGAAAAGAAGTGGACCCTTCAAAAACAGAGAACTTTTCTTTGAACTCTGTCAGTAGGACAGAGTTCTGCAGAACTGTCTTCCTAACATGAAGTGGAGCTGAAGAAGAACATTTCAAGCATTCTTCAGTGTACATCTTTCTCTTCTTTGATGTCCAGCTTCTTGTTGATGGTTTCATTGAGCTGCTTTTTTGAAATGAAAAAAAAACATTCCTCTGTCAGCTCTATCCTTAGAGTCAGCAGGGAGAGAGCATGAGCCTTGCTTATAGCTTCTAGTTAGCTTTCAGAGGTGTTTAAACTCTTGCAAAAAGCAACTATTTTGTCATTTCAAACATCAGAATTCAATTATTGTGACTCGATATACCATTTTGAAGCTGTGTGTGAGAAATTGAGAGATCAAGGCCAATAAGCATGCTAGGGACCTTGTATCTCAAGTACCAAAGCAGCCAAAAGATAATTGTCTAAGGTAGACACTGAATTTTTTATATTACTTTAGGCTGTACCAATGAACTAAGAGTTGAGTTTTGCAAGGCTTTTAGTACATCACATCAGCCAATCTTAGGGCCAGGACTATACGAAGATCTTTGTTTTTCAATAAATGTTCATTGGTGGAATAGAAGAATCAACATTCTCTGCATAAGGAGGAGACTGTACAACAAATGAACAGAAGGGGGGCATTCTAGAAGATAGGCCCAACACTGATTGTCTCTACTAGGTACTGTTGAATCTCTTGATTCAAGTTGCTGGAGTTAATAAAAGCTTTGACTGACTTAACTAAATGCTGATCTCCTCTAAGTTTATCGAATCCTCAGGATAGGGGAGGACATCCTAGGAAGTTCTGAGACCATACCCTAAACTATGTTTGCATAATATGAGGGCTTAGAAATTCAGTTTAGAAGTAAGAGCTTGATTTTTGTGTGTCTGAGGAGAATCTGCCGACATTCCAGATGATCTATCTCAGCCCCTTGACAGGGCTGGCCTATCCCCAAGAGGATCTTACACCTGATGACCTTTTTGAAATGAATGCAGGTAGTAGTGATTCCAAAGTACTGTCAGTTACAGTTGCTAGGAAGAGGTGGCAGAGTACTTCAACATCCCCTACTTCCATTTATCAAGTTAGCAGTTAAATTGTATTGAAGAGACTGGATAGAATGCCTGGGTGGCACACACAGGCCGGAGA
This sequence comes from Protopterus annectens, assembly GCF_019279795.1. Lineage (NCBI taxonomy): Eukaryota > Metazoa > Chordata > Ceratodontiformes > Protopteridae > Protopterus > Protopterus annectens. The sequence goes on along the minus strand of NC_056738.1, from coordinate 378,781,671 downwards.
GTCAGCATGCAGTTCTCCTTTTTAAACATGCATCCTTTGGTCACTTCATGTGTGGCTATAGCAGCAAATCAAAAACAGTGCATTCTCACCTCCTCAGTGACTTTTTCACCATATAAAAATTCTAAATACTCTAGAGAACAAAGGTCAGTGCAGCACTGACTTGGAATTTGTTAGCCAAGAAAAGTTACAGAATAACAACCAGGACCTGTTAGTCATTGAAGTTTATTAGGCTAATGATCACAAGGACCTTTTTAAGCCTAGCCATGCATCCCAAATTTGTGACAAGTTTGGCACCCTTGATAAGTGTAAGTAGTGGCCTGGGAGATGAGCCATTTACAGGCTGCCTGTGTCCATTAGAAACAGAGGTGCCAAACCAGAGATGAATTTCCAGTTTCCTGTCCAGTTGTCCAAGTTGCACTTTAATTGGGTTAGGGAGGAACTCTGCTTCACATGGATGGGAAGCCTATTCCATAGATAGGGTAGTCTGTGGGATACATACCTCTCTGTCCAGCAGGACCTATTTATATCACAGGCAAGGTTTAGTTATGTAGAACAGGTAATTCTGGTGCTGCTTGTTTTGCAGATATGCAGAAGGTCCATCAGAGTGTGATCTGACAATGCTTTGTATGCCAGGCATAAATCAACCCTGTATTCTTTTAGTGAGGAATCTCTGTAGACATTTCAGTTGTTGGATATTACTGATTAGGTACATATCAAAGGGGAGACTTACTCAATGATAGGTCTGATGAGTGTGAAATACAGTGGAACAATGGCTTTCATAGACCAAGATGCCATACCTTTGTAATTTGCATAACATAGAATCATTTCCTGACTACTTTAGTCATGTGATGGTCAAAGGCAAGATTACTGTACGTGTCTCCTCAAGTCCGTGACTATTGGGTCAACCCTTAGGGGTATGTTTTTAATATAGTTAATGGGGTGGATGACTTTGAAACGGATACAGTCATACATTTCTTGACATTTAGATCATGGCTTCCTTACATTAAGGCTTTCAAGGCTTGTCTCACATATTCTATTTTTGCTCCTGGCAAGCATAACACTTTGATGTTCATTATCATCTCTGCAAAAATATAAGTATTAGTTCCTCTGATAACTGAATCTCCAATTACAAGAATTATCTTTGGTGGCCAGCTCTGAAGAATCTTCAGCTTCTAATACAGTAATATCTGCTCTATCAATTGTTACGAAGGATAGATCTTCATACGTTCATAGGTTCATACTAGGCTATCTGCCCTAGGGCATTTATAAGCCTAGCCAGAATGTTTGGCTTTCGCCACCCATTTTAAATTTATTTTGCTATGCCCTTTTTCGAGGTTAGTATACTGTGCCTCTGTCTAACAGTGACACAGAAGTGATACCCGGGGTAAACCTACGATCTCCCATCCACTCATCAAGATTCCTCTTGAAGAGAGTCAATGAGGGACTCTGCCTAACCTGGACTGGGATTTTATTCCAGAGTGAAGGGAGCCTCTGGGTTATGAATCTGTCCCTCCAGCATGTCCTATTTATTTCAGTGCTGAGGTTCAAGTCTCTCGAGCGCGTAGCTCGATGGGATTTGGATTTTCTGAGGTGCAGCATGTCCATTAATTCCGGGTTGGACATGGCTTTATACGTCAGGCACAGATTGCCTCTGAACAGGCGGTATGCCACTGAGTAGAGCTGGAGTTTCTTTAACCAGGCAGTATATGGCATCTGTTTGAGCCCTTTGATCCTCTTGGTGAGGTACTTTTGGGGTCTTTCCAGTTGCTGTAGGTGTCTGGTAAGGTACATCCCAAAAGGGGCATTGTACTCAATTATAGGCCTGATGAGGAATGAGTAAAGAGGCACGATGACCTCCCCTAATCTAGATGTGAATCCCTTCATGATTAGGTGGGCTATATAAAATGTTTTTCTAACCACTTTGGCCACGTGGTTGTCAAATGAGAGATTGCTATCAACTTGGGTCCCCAGGTCCCTAATTACTTCTTCTGTACTTAATGGATTACCACCTATGTGGTAATTTGTGAGCACTTTGTTTTTGCCAAAGGGGATGACTATACACTTTTTAGCTTGAGGCCATGGCTCTGGCACCAGTTGTCTGTTTCTATGAGGCCCTTTTGGAGGATGCTTGTGTCGGCTGGAGAGTCGATTATGGCACCCAGTTTGCAGTCATCTGCGAACTTGGTCAGCCACAGTCCTTCCGTGTTGGCCTGTACCTCCGAGAAATATATACCGAACAAGAGAGGTCCCAGGACTGAGCCTTGTGGGACACCACTTGTAAATGGTTTGGAGTCTGACATGGCTCCAGCAATTCTAACCATGTGGATTCTGTCCTTGAGCCAGTTTGCAATCCATCTAGTGACATAGGGGTTTATATTTAAGCTGGTGAGCTTATCTATAATGCCCGAGTGGGGTATTGTATCGAAGGCTTTTGGCGAGGTCCAAGTAGGCTGTGTGGACCACCTTCCCCTTGTCAATGGCCTTGGTGACTGTTTCAAAGAAATCAATCAGGTTTAAGAGGCAGGATCTGCCCTTAACAAAGCCGAACTGGGTAGGATCCAGTGTCTGTAGGTCCCCAATATCTTTATTTATGAGGTCCATGATGATCCTTTCCATAGCTTTGCAGACCAAGCTAGTCAGGCTTATGGGGCGATTGTTTCCAGGATCCGTTGAGGCACCACCTTTATGGAGAGGGACCACTGTTGCTGTATGCCACTCTTTGGGCACATATCCTGTAGTAAGGCTGAGATTGAACAGTAGTTTTATGTTTGGGTTTAGCTCTTCTTGGAGTTCATGTAGGATGCAGCCCGGGACACCGTCTGGTCCCATTGATGCTGTGGTTTTGCTTTGGAGAGGGCGGCTTTTACCTGAGCATCTGAGATGTCAGGGGGGCAGCACTCTGCTGGGATAGATATTTGCCCTTTTGGTGAGGAGGGGGGGGAGAAGTTTGCACTGAACCTGTCAGCTAGGATGTTGGCAATGTCTGTGGGTTCGGTGTATTTTTTGTCATTTTGGACTAATTCTGAGCATATCTGGGAATTACCACCCATTTTCCTAACATGACCAAAGAAAGCCTTGTGATTATCCTAAGTGTCCTGTGCAATTTTTCTCTCGAAGCTGGCCTTAGACAATTTTATGAGTGCCCGTAGTTTTTTGTTAATACTGGTCAGTGATGCCTTCCCTTTTTGGGATTTTGCTCTATCATTTAGTAGTTTCCTCCTTCTATTGTATAGTTTGTTTATGGCTGGGGTCCACCAGACTGGACGTCTGCCTTTGGAGTATTGGGTTTTGGTTTTATTTGGGATTGCATGATCCATGCATTCCTGAAAGTGTTCATAGAATGCGTTTATAAAGGATTCTGCGGTCTGGGCCGTATTTTCCACAGGCCCGGGGGCTTTGAAGGATTCCACCTCGGTTTTGAGGAGTGTGAAATTTGCTTTAGAGAAGTTTTTCACTGTGGTTTTCTGGGCAGGGGTGGGGTCGGGATGTGAATATCCAGTGAGATTAGTTTATGGTCTGATCTTACCATTGAGGGATACACTTCTGGTCTGGAGCATAGAGTCCCCATGTTGGTGATGATCAGGTCCAGTATGTTTTCCCTTCTTGTGGGAGTGGTAACAAGTTGTTCCATAGCATTTGAGTTTATAAATTCTAGGAACCTTTGGACTAGGGTGTTGGAGCTAGAGTAATGCTCCCAATCTATGTTTGGGTAGTTGAAGTCGCCCAATATCATGGTGTTTGGAGAGACCTTCATATTTTCCAGTGTTCTCAGGAAGGCTGAATGGGGTTCCTGGGTTTGGGAGGGTGGTCTGTAGCAGGCTATCAACTGGAAGGCAGTTTTACCCACTGTTAGTTGCACATGGATAGTCTCTGACGCTTCGTGCTTTGCCACCAACCTGGAGGTGTGGGTATCTTTGATGAATATCGATACTCCCCCTCCTTTTGTGGTTCGGTCCAAGTTTTGGGGCTGAAAAGCATGGTATGAGGTGTAACCTGGTAGTGCTGGGTTGCTCTCGGCAGCCATGAACCAGGTTTCTGTTACTGCACAGATATCGATGTTCTCCATGCTAAGGAGAGTTTCGAGTGCGTGCAACTTGAGGTTTAGACTTCTGGCGTTGAGTAGCATTACTCTTAGTTTCTTATCCCTTGTGATACCTATGGAGGTGGGTTTGTCTTTTGAGCCTTGCCTAAAAAAGGCACTATAGGGGTAGCAAGAGCATTTGCCAATATCCGAAAGCCCAGGGGTGACAGGTGCAAGCCGTCCCTAGCGAAGCATTGTGGCTTGTCGAGCATATCATCCCAAGCTGACAGGCATTGGATCCCCTTTGAATGACACCAGTACTTAAGCCAATTGTTGAAATTGATCATCTTGTCTTCATATTGTGGCATCATTCTTGGTGAGGGTAAGATGCTACTCAAGGTCAGAGTCATACTGGCCTAGGCTATATGCTCAGAGAGCTCCTCTATGTCTCTTTTCATGTAGTCCAGGGAGGTACGTCTCAGGTCATTCACACCAGCATGGACAATGACTGAGTCATATTTGTACTTGCCTTGGAGTGACCTGAGTGCTTGTGTTATGTGGCGGATCCTAGCGCCAGACAGGCTGCTCACCGTGACCCTCTCCTTGTTTAGCCTGGTGAGCGGGACGTCAGTGTGCCTGACTATAGAGTCACCTATTACAAGTGTATCAGGTGTGTTGTTTAGTCTTAAGGGCTGTGACTGTTTGGCACACTGGCTTTGTGAGATATGTGTTGCACGTGTTTTGTTTTGGGGTGGCGGTTGCTTGGGTGTCTGCTTTGGAGGTCTCTGCTGCTTAGGCAGATCTTTATTTAGAGCCTCCGAGTATGTTTTTGTATGATTATGTGTTTGGTTTGCTGTCGTGGTAGGTCTATGTGAGACTGGAATTGTAGTGAGTGTGGTTTCCTTCTCCTCCTGACTGGTTATGCCAGTACTGAGTTGAGAGAGCTTAGCCTCCAGTTTGGCTATATGGTTGCATCTCTCACATGTGTTGGAATTTGTTGGGAGGAGGAGAGGGTTGTCTGTGTACATGAGGCAGTTGTAACATTGCCTCAAGATTCCCAGATTCACCAGATGGACCGGAGAGGAGATTGACAACTGACCTTTGGACATGCTAGAATAATATTGGGAATTCCTTTATAATTGAAAACAAGGGCCAGTGGGGAGTGAGGGTGTAGTTATTTTAATTTTTAGTGCTGACTTATATAATTGCTTTAGTGAGCAAGTGCCAGGTAACTTAAGTGCAATGTGTTACAGGTAACTTAAATGCAAAAACGACAAACAGTAACTTTCTTTCAAGTGAAACAAGGAAATAAGTACAGTAAGCAATGCAGTTATCACTAGTGATCCACAGAAGCGCTGAGAAGCTGCGTATTAGGTGGAATTAGCGTTTCAGGGAAATAACAAGCAAACAAACAACAAGCATATAAACAAAGCTAGATTCAACAGGCCTGGATCTAGTCTATGCTACAGCAAACAAGGTGTACCAATTTCAGTAAGATACAGTTCAAATATTCAGGCACTATAAACCTTTAACCAGAAATTCCCAGCTCAGAGGGGCAGAGTCCAGCCTCTTCTCCCACAAGAGTGCAGACCACGAACCTTCTTAATGTAAAATAACTGGCCTGAAGCCCAAGTGCTTAAACCAGAACTAATACACTTTAAGAATAACAGACACTGGGCTCTCAATCAGCAGTTCCCAACTTAGAAGGATGAAAGCTACCTGTCCTGCCACCACAGTGCATGCCACACACCTTCCTAATGTAAAATAACTGGTCTGAAGCTCAAGTGCTTAATCCAGAAGACTTAGAATGATAGCTACACTTTAATCAAGTTACTACCAAGCAGTAATAAATACAATTGAATACTTTAGAGAATGCCTGGATTAGTGCTCAAGTTACACAAACAAAGCTAGATCCAGCAGGCCCGAATCCAGTCTATGCCACAGCAAACAAGGCGCACCAACTTCAGTAAGAAGCAGTTCAGATATGCATGCACTATAAGCCTTTAACCAGAAATTCCCAGCTCAGAAGGGCAGAGTCCAGCCTCTCCTCCCACAAGAGTGCAGACCACGAACTCTCTTAATGTAAAATAACTGGCCTGAAAGCCCAAGTGCTTAAACCAGAATTAATACACTTTTAGAATAACCCTCAATCAGCAGTTCCCAACCTAGAAGGATGTAAGCTACCTGATGTCCTTCAAGGATGCATCTGCAGTCATCACATATGGGTTGTCCTGCCTCAGGCAGCCCTTCGGTCGGCCGGATTCCAAAGTCTGGGTCCGGCCGCTGACGCCCCTTCCCCGACGTCAGAGCGCCTGGGGTATAAAAGCGTCAGCCGATGCCATCTTCCCCAGTCTTTCTTGCCGCATGGTGCCCGAAGCAGAAGCAGTTCGCAAGTGCCGGTCGGCCAGCTCCTGTAATTCAGCTACCGAAGACTTCAAAAGCTAAGTACCCCGTTGGGGACTCTTTCTTGCCTCAGCCGATGTCAGATAAAGTTAATTGCTTAACTTGTTTGAAACAAATACCTCATAAGGATTTCCACTCTTACTGCCTCCCCTGCCTAGGCCCAGACCACGACGTCTCGGCCTGTTCAGCCTGTGCTTCCTTCAACCGACGCACTCTTAGATGTCGGGCGGAGTTTGCAGAGGAATTTTTTGGGGCTAGTTTTTCATACAATATGCCGTCGGAGACTCCGACTTCACATTTATTAAAGAAACGGAAGGACAAAGACTGACACACGCGGGCCGCAGTTTCGGCTGAAACGACGGCCGGGCCTACCACGAGTGTCTCGGCTGAAACAGAGTCCTTGGTACTTCCGACCCCCGAAACCGCTCAACCGACAACCTCGGCCCCTTAGGCCCCTGCTGAGTCGGTTATTGAATTTCCTTCAGAAACTGGTGTCTTGGAAACTTCCGACACCATTCCTCTAGACAAAACTACTCCAGTACGTGGTGCAGCTAGGCCTCCTGCATCCATGTCCATAAAGGCATTCTCCAGGGCTAAAGCTGCTAAGCATACAAAAGCTATGCCTCCCAGGGTTATTCCTCTGGGACCCTCTACAAGTTCACAGATTCTCACTTTAGCAGAGGACCTTATTTCCTTGATTAGGGGCTCTCAACCCCATCCGGACAGGGGCTCTCAACCTCCTCTAGAGAAAAGGCCCAGGGTTGAGCCCTCTGATCCCCACTCCTCAGAGGAGGCCTCTGATGGCTCTGCTCTCTCGGACTACCAGGAGGAGGCTTTTTCAGCCTACGAGGATTCTGATGCAGAGGAATTAATCCCCTCGACCTCCCCCCCTGAAGAACTATCCTTCGGGGAGACCCTTCACACTATGAGAGAGCATTTCAAATGGCAGGGCCAGGAATTTTCTGATTCCAGGAAAAGATTAAGAACTTTTCTGCATTTACCTCAGCATAGACCTTTGGCTATTCCTCCTGTTCTGAATGTCATTGATGATGTGTACTCTGAGTCTAGCATAACCCCTGACACTCTTTCTCCGGCCCCTGTCAAACACGATAGGTACTACAGGGTCCCGGACTCGCATCATTTTCTTTACAAGGCCCACTCTGCTGATCCAGAAACTATTTCCCAGGGCCCTAAAGGGGTTGCAGCTGCCACCACTAAAAATCCACTCCCCTCTGAAAGGGAGTCTAGGGCTTTAGAGAGATGGGGTAAAAAAGTGTATACTTCTGCTACTCTTTCTATGAGGGCATTAAATTGTCAATTTCATATGATACAGTACCAAGAGTATTTGTTAGATGAATTGCATAAGAAACTGTTTTCACCTGAACCCCTATATCGCAAATCACTACAGGATCTGGTACATGACTCCCAGCAGGTTAGCAACCATTTCTTACAATGTGGTTATGATGCATTGGAAGCTTCATGTAGGTCAGCTATGACAGGTGCCGTCATATGCAGGCATGCTTGGCTGAAGGAACAATCTCTGCCAGACCATGTTAAAGCTAAGCTTCTGGATGCTCCACTGGAAAAGCAAAAGTTATTTGGCTCCACTGCTCAGGAGGTATTAAAGAAATTTGAGGAAAAGGCAAAATCTGTACAAACAGTCAAATATTTTCTACAAGTCCAACCACCTAGATTCAGCAGAAATTGGCCTACCAAGAATTGGTCCTTTCCGGACACAGAAAGATTTCAGAGAGGCAAGAACAGGCGTGCCAGAGGTAGAGGGCAAGCTAGAGGCTCCTACAGAGGGCGTCAGTGGCAGCCTCCCAACCAGAGAGGTGGTGCAGGACCTACAACTGCTGCACAAGGACAGACTCAATGACTTTGCTTTGACTCCGCCAACCAGGGCTCAATTAGAAGCACCTTTGGGTGGAAAGCTTTCTTTATTCTCAGACAATTGGCACAGTATTACAAGAGACAAATGGACACTGCAAATAATAGACAGAGGATACAGGTTCTATTTTCACACATTGCCAAAAAGAAAAGGCATGCCAGACCTGCCACCAAATCAAAGGGCAGAGGCTTTGAAACAAATCTCCAACTTAATGCAAATGAAAGCTATAGAAAAGGTTCCTCTTTCAGAACAAGGCCAAGGATTTTATTCCAGACTATTCCTTGTTCCAAGAAAAGAAAATCAATGGAGGCCTATCTCATTGTGCCAAAATTCAAAATGCTGACTCTACAGCAACTCCTTCCCATGCTGGGCAAGGGGTCTTGGCTGGTGACTCTAGACCTCAAGGAGGCATACCTGCATGTCCCTATCAGACAAAGTTGCAGAAGACACCTCAGATTTCTTGCAGTTTCAGAGCATTATCAATTCTCAGCATTGCCCTTTGGCTTATCTACTGCGCCCAGAGTATTCACGAAATGCCTGGCATCAGTAATTGCACACTGCAGACTTCAGGGGATTCAAATACACCCATATCTGGACGACTGCCTTATACAAGCGGACAGCCAACAAACTTTGGTAAAGGACTTGAATTATGCCATCCACCTACTGCAGGCCTTGGGATATACAGTCAACATTCACAAATCAAGACTTGTTCCATCCCAAAGAATAACTTTTCTGGGTGCGGATCTAGACAAAACCACCCAAATGGCTTTTCTCACAGAAGAAAAACAGACAACTACCGGATTACTTCAAGAATCTGACAAGACAAACTCAGCTGACTGCAAGGAAAATCCTGCAGGCCCTGGGTTACATGGCATCTTGCATTCTTCTGATTCCCCAAGCAAGGCTGCATATGAGGAAACTACAATGGTACCTAAGGAGTTTATGGACTCAGCACAGTCACAGCTTAGAAACTTTGATCCCACTCATTCCATGCCTCCAAAAGGAATTTCTGTGGTGGGCTCAAGCAAGCCAATCAAACAGGGGTCTGCCCTTCAGCAAGCCAATAGCCAGCCAAACCATTACAACGGATGCTTCAGACCACGGTTGGGGAGTGCACATGGAGGGCAGATGTATTCAAGGACTATGGTCACAAAAGGAGCTACGCATGCACATAAACCAAAAGGAAATGCTGGCAGTGATGCATGCAATCGAGGACTTCAAACTCTTTCTGCATCAAGGCCACCTGCTAATAAGGACAGACAACACCACAGTTATGTGGTACATAAACAAGCAAGGAGGCACCCATTCCTACCCTCTTTGCAGACTGGCAATGAATCTATGGGAACTTTCCTTGAAACTCAATATAGACCTGCAATCCCAGTTTGTGCCAGGAAAAGACAATATACTGGCGGACAGCTTAAGCAGAAATATCATGGATGTACACGAATGGATGCTGCACCCAGACATCTTCCTAAAGATAACACAATCATGGGGAAGGCCATACATAGATCTTTTTGCCTCCCCCCACAATCATCAGCTGAAGAAATTCTGCTCAAGGACATACCACCCACAAGCATGGAAAGTGGATGCCCTATCTTTCAGCTGGAGAACTCTAACAGTGTATGCATTTCCACCTCTTCCATTAATGACCAAGGACTTACTGAAGATCAGGACAGAGCAACCAAAAGTGATTCTGATAGCTCCGGACTGGCCAAGACAGCACTGGTACCCACTGTTAAAGAGCATGTCACGCACAAAACCATGGCCTCTTCCTCAATGGCCACTTCTCCTGACACAGCACAATTACAAAACTCTGCATTCCAACCTGAAAACCTTGTGACTAACAGCCTGGAAAATACCTCGACTCCTCCTCAGGATAAGCTATCCAAGAGAGTGAAGGATATCATCATGGAAGCTTGCAGGCCTTCCACAAGAAAGGCATATTCAGCAAAATGGAAAAGATTTCACACTTGGAGCACCACAAAGGGCCTAGATGCGACAGTGATGAACATGCCACACATCCTGGAATACTTGGCAGAAATGCTCCACAATGGCCTGTCTTACTCTTCCATTAAAATTCATGCTTCAGCAATTTCAGCGGAGTACAATACTGATTCACCTGTCTTTTCTCATCCTCTCCTAAGACAGTTTCTAAGAGGAATTAAAAACATCAATCCTCCAAGGAAACCTCCAGTGCCTACTTGGGACCTTAACTTCGTATTGGAAAAACTAACTCTGCCTCCCTTTGAACCAGTAGCATCTGCAGAACTACAGTTCCTGTCTTGGAAGACCGCTTTCCTTCTGGCCATAACCTCAGCAAGAAGAGTATCCGAGTTACAGGCCCTCATGGCAGTACAGCCATTTCTTATTTTTCATCAAGACAGAGTCTCATTGAGAACCAATCCTTCATTTATGCCAAAGGTGGTATCCAGGGTCTCATTAAACCAAGCTATTCACCTGCCTGCCTTCTTTCCAAATCCACAAAACAAAGAAGAGAAACTTCTGCACACCCTGGACATACACAGATAGTTGCGCTACTACTTGGACAGAACTAAAAGCTACAGAAAAACTGACCAGCTGTTGGTAGCATATGCTGCTGGTGCACAAGGAAAAGCAATTTCCAAACAGACAATTTCAAAATGGATAGGGAATTGCATTCATTTTTGTTATTCCTTTCATGGAAAAACTGTGCCAGCTAACATTAGACCTCATTCCACCAGAGCCACAGCCACCTCCACAGCCTTCTTAAGAGGGGTGGCTACCAAGGACATTTTAGAAGCTGCTACATGGAGCTCCGTGCACACATTTTCCAAGCATTTCAATTTACCTTTATATTCCAGATCCAGAGCAGGCTTTGCTACGGCAGTCCTGCAGGGCATTTTAGCTACACCATCCTTTTACATAGATCCTCCACCCCCAGATTGGCTATGGTATTCTACCCATATGTGATGACTGCAGATGCATCCTTGAAGGACATAGTACAGTTTTGTGCCTACCATAAATGTAGATGTCCGATAGGTATGCATCTGCAGTCAGGTTTACCCTCCCTCCTTCCCCTCTTTGGTATTTATTGGGTACATTTCCCTCTCATAGCTAGCTGGGGTTATCTATTATGGTGTATTTGTTTTATATATATAGATATATATAGATATTTCTGTGCATGTTTGGAATTTATTGCATTTCTCCAAATTTAGCCTTCCTTTGAGGGCACCTGGCATCTGGGGCAAGAAACACTGAGGAAGATGGCGTAGGCTGACGCTTTTATACCCCAGGTGCTCTGACGTCGGGGAAGGGGCGACGTCAGCCGACACCGGACCCAGACTTTGGAATCCGGCCGACCGAAGGGCTGCCTGAGGCAGGACAACCCATATGTGATGACTGCAGATGTATACCTATCGGACATCTAGATTTATGGTAGGTACAAAACTGTACTTTCTGCCACTACAGTGCAGACCACAAACCCTCTCAGTGCAAAACAACTGGTCCGAAGCCCAAGTGTTTAAACCAAAAGGCTTAGAATGAGTTACACCAAGCAGCAATAAATACAATTGAGTACTTTTAAGATGATGCAAAAGTAAAATAAAGTAGGTAGAAACACAAGTACAGTAAAAGCAGATGATTTTTTTTTTCTGAACAAGTGCTGAGATTAAAGAAACAGATTTGAGTGCTGAAACTAGAAAACTGGCTAGTTATAAGAAAAAAAACTAAGCTAGAAGGCTTCCCTCCAACACAGAAGGGCTTGGGGGCTCAGAAGCCTACAAATAGTCTATACCACTTAACAGGAAAGGCAGGAAACAAGCTTAAATTTTTTTTCTGTTTCCCAGATGCTCTCTTTGTACACAGTAGGAGTGCCTGAAATCAGAATATGATCTCACTGCACTCAGTTGAGTGAGCAAATCACATGGGCCCAGAAGGAGTATCCAAACACAAATTTACAAGAGGGGCGGGCAGTTTCAAGGCCACTAAGATTAACACCAAAACAAAAACAGGGAGGGTGGGTGTGATTAACTGAAGAGCAGAGTCAAAACTTCCAGTTCAGTTAATATTCCTGCAACACAGTTAAAATCAATTTAAATACTGTATTTTTTGAAAAAAAGTGCAGATAAAGGTACTTAAATTCTCTTATACGTCCAGTTGAATACAGCTAGTTCTTAGCTGGCCAAAGCTGAGGTTTTTAAGCAGAAAATATTTCACACTGTACCACTTAAATAGGCAAGGACAGGAAATCAAAGAATGTGGCTACCCCACACCTGTAATTACTAGCAAATAACAAAATTCAGCAAACACTGACTAACTTCCAGTTCAGTTAATATTCCTGCAGCACAGTTAAAATCAATTTAAATACTGTATTTTTTGAAAAAAAGTGCAGATAAAGGTACTTAAATTCTCTTATACGTCCAGTTGAATATAGCTAGTTCTTAGCCGGCCAAAGCTGAGGTTTTTAAGCAGAAAATATTTCACACTGTACCACTTAAATAGGCAAGGACAGGAAATCAAAGAATGTGGCTACCCCACACCTGTAATTACTAGCAAATAACAAAATTCAGCAAACACTGACTAACTACCAGTTCAGTTAATATTCCTGCAACACAGTTAAAATCAATTTAAATACTGTATTTTTTGAAAGAAAAGTGTGGATAAAGATACTTAAATTCTCACTATTAGTCTTATTAATCCTACTGTTTTCATTGTGTATTAAATTCTCATCCAGCTGGTATTGTAAATCCACAGCTTGAGCTGTATAGTCAACACCTGTCTTTCTCATCTTTTTTTCTTACAATAATGTTCTTTAATCCTTCCACGTTCAATTTTGATTCTTTCTTTTCACCTGCCCCTTGCCTCTTTATTCTACCTTCTCCATTGGAAAAATGATGCCTTTTTCTGTAGACTAAAGGGTTTCTGAATATCATCATTCCCTGTAACCTGCGTGTTACATAACAAAGCAGTCTCCTTTTTACTACATATTCTCTTTCCTTTACAGTCATTAATCAGTTTCTTTTTCTTGTTATTTGTTGTGAACTTCTTCCTTTTTTTTTGTTTCCTTCTAAACAAACTTGATCCTCAGGTTGCTGAATGCTTGCATCCAGGATTCCAAAGTTGTCAGGGGCATCATCTTGTTTCATAGGGGTTTAATGGTCTTTGCAGAAAATAGATGCATCATTTCCTAAATGTGTTCTATTTGTTCATTGCCTAACATTTAGTTCATCAGTCCAGTTAATGTATGAAACAACAGTTCTCCAAGCCATGCCAAGTGCAATCATCATCATTAAGTCTAGATTTACTTCTAACAATGGTAAGCAAATCATCCAACTTTTGACACAAGAAACACAGATCACCAGTGTTATCAACTGTTACCTTAATATATACGTAGCATTTATTACACTGATATTTGTGCATTAGGAAATTGTTAGTTGCATACTCATTTAAGAAATCCATATTCAGCTTCAAATGAATAAAATATTGCAAAAGAAAAGAATAATCAAAGTCAGTATCTGCAGAATTCAAAGAGAACTTAAATCAACTTATATGATAAAAATCACATCAGCAATGTACAACTAAATAATAAAGTAGAATAAAGTTGTTCTGACCATACAAGTACTACAAGCCAGACAAGAGTTGTGATTCCTTTACGTAGCTTCTGTTCACTATCGCTTGCAGTCACACTTCTTTTTAACAGTAAAGCCAAATAAATCACAAACCAAGATAGGGTTGTTTAGATATGCTCAGGATTGTCCTCGCTGCAGTCTGTGTAAATTTATAGCTGTCTAGGCCCTTTGGGGTGGCTAGAGCTTGCCTGTCTAAAACCTATGCATTTCTAGCAACCAATAGTGAAATTAAAGGTAAAACAACAAATATGAATCAAAGTAAGTCTTGTTAACCAGCAGTCCCCTCCTACCTACCAACAGTGAAAAACAGTGATGATAAATACATTATAAATTCAAATAAAACTTCTCTTACCAGTCAACTCCACAGTAAATCACAAATCAAGATAGGATTGTTTAGATATGCTCAGGATTTTCGTCTCTGCAGTCTGTGTAAATTTATAGTTGTCTAGGCCCCTTGGGGTGGACAGAGCTTGCCTGTCTAAAACCTATGCCTTTCTAACACCAATAGTGAAATTAAAGGTAGAAAACAAAATATGAATCAAGGTAAGTCTTGTTAACAAGCAGTCCCTTCCTACAAACAGTGAAAAACAGTGATAACAAATACAATATAAACTCGAAAACAAAATATGAATCAAAGTAAGTCTTGTTAACAAGGCCAACTTCAATACACTATGATTTGTAAGTGTAAATTCCTGTTGAAGCGTTTCTGTGTCAGAGAGGGATCTGAAATGCTCCCAGTTTCATATCATCTGCATACCTGGTTAGCCATGTGTCTTGTTTTTTAGTCTATAGGTCTTGGAGTAAGTACTGATTAAAAAGATTGCCAGCACTGAGCTGTACAAGATACAGCTGGTCACCTTCAGAAAGTTCTCTGATGCTGCCACCCACACCTTGTGGGTTCTGTCTTTTAGCCAATTAGACATCCATATCACCGCAAAGAGGTTTATTTGTAATGCATTTTGGTTCTTAATTATGCAGTCATGGGGGTTGTATCAAATGCCTTGATCAAAACAAGGTAAGTTGCATTTACAGTGCGATAACCCCCCCCCCATTTAGCGTCTGTAAGCTTTGCAGTACCTTCTTATTCAGGGAAGATTAGTATTACTCTGATGAATCTAACATTCTGTAACCTCAGTTATTTTGAGGAAAGCCTTATTTCATATGGACGTCATGATACTGTTTGAGTCCTAGTGTAATGACATACTGTTTTTTAAAAAAAATGATAGTAAAACTATATATATTTGTAAACATGTACATACAGTAGCATCCCTGGGAGAAAAGGGCTGCACACCTTTTAATAAAAGATCCCCTAAAGTCACACAACCTTAGATGAAGTTATGTAAATTTGGTGTAATGTTCCTTCAGTAAAGCCAGATGTGATTAGCTGTGCATTTTTCCCCAAAGTGAATAAGTGATGCAGCAGTGATATGTGATGTTAGCAAGTAAATGAACACGTCTCGTGCTGTTATCAAAGAAACATCCAGAATTATCACAGAACAAGACTTCTTTCTTCTGGCCCAGGGAATGCCAAGAAATGCTAACAAGTGGTAGGCACTCTTTTTTTGCTACATTTGAATACAAACGGAAACCGGCATAGAATGGGTGCCGAGATGATGTATTTATTTTGCACTGTTCACCTTACAAGTCTAATTTTAGTTAGGTTTCTTGTCCCTGTCATGAGCTGAAACTTTTCTCTGTGCATTTCCTTACTTTACTTTTTTAGACAGTGTGGTAAAGGGCTTGGCTAAAATTGTGTTAATTCTTTGTGAGCAGTGCCAGGTCTGGTTTCCTTTGCTCTGGCGCTTGTTCATTATTCACCCTTCTCTTGCAACTATTTTCTTTAATCTTGTGTGACTTTTTTTTTTCAGGAAAGAAAGTATTCATATCCTACAATGTTAAAGCTGCATTGCTGTGGTGACAGTGATGCAGTGGATAATGTTGTCCCCACACAGCAAAAGGTTATCCTGCTTGATTCTCTGTTGAGGTGCCTTCTGTGCAGAGTCTGCATGTTCTCCGTGTGTGTGTGTGTGTGTGTGTGTGTGTGTGTGTGTGTGTGTGTTTTTTCTAGGTGCTGCTGTTTATTCCCACATTTCAAAGACCTGCAGTAGGTGGATTGGACACACTAAATTGTCCAGTGGTATGTGTGAGTGTCAAGAGTATGTGTTTGTGTGGTATGGAAGAATAACTCTGGCAAGGGTAGCCACCCAGCAGTGTGAACATTTGCTGTAGATGATTGTCAGTGTTGAAGTGACAGCCTGACCCCATGTGCATAGATGGGAAAAAGGGGTTGTGGATGGATGGATTATAGCCTAATCATTTGCTTCTGAAACCATAGAGATGGCTTGGTCTCAGCCACAGGAAATGAGTCTTGGTGTTGTGGTATTTAGTGGTTTCCACTAAAGTGACTTCTTTAACAAAAAGGAAAAGATTTGAAGATTTGTCAGCTGATCAGAGCTGAAGTCCTGAATCTCCTTTTGATGTGGCACTTTTCCCATTTAGATGTAGGTCTGCAATATTGCACTGTCAGGGTTCATTTGTCAGCATTATATGCCTTTCATGGCCCTAATTTGGGTCGACCTTGGCATATATGGATGTTGCCTGTACTTACTTTCAAGATTTGATACACCTCGGTCTGCCTGTTGAAACTAATCTTGTTCAAGAAAGTTCAGTATTGTCGTGAACACAACTTTCTGTAACCTCAGTTATGTCTTGAGGAAGACTGTTTCTAATGGAGGATTCATTTGCCAAAAGAGTTTATCTTCAGGCTTTATGTTCTAAGGAAGATGTTCTTATCAGTACTGATAGAATTTCCACATAAACCTGTCCTAAATTTCTGAAGAATTTACTTCTGTGTTTATATGCTTTCAAGCCTTGCGTCTTTTTTAACTTGTAGGCTACATTAAATTCAGGAAGGTAATGTTACACATGGTTTAGAACACAAAACATTTCCATCCTTTCACTAAACAAAGACAAGGAAGCACTATTACTAAGCAGATTATGGCACCTTGGCTTAGTCTTTACTTTGAGAAATGTTATTCATTGAGTGGCAAACCCTGCCCAGGCCTCTCAAGACTCATTCTGCAAAGGCAGTAGCATGCTTTGCTGCCTTCTTTAGGAGAACATCCTTCCCAGGCCACTTATGCTACTGTGACCATGACATTACATTAGTACTTGGCCTACAGAAGACTGGCCTGTTTATTTGGGGCTTCATAGAGACAGGGAGAGGTACATTATATAACATTTACATAACTCCATATCCTTGAGAGGAGGAATTTAGTAATTTCTTTTGTTTTTTTCTATTTATTTGCTTTGTTGACTGGTTATTTTCAGTATATCAGCAACCTCCTTTCAAGGAAGACTCAAGGTAGTAGTCATACTGAGTAGGAGAAATTTGGTTTGGGCATCAGGGCTCTATGATCATTTGCAGTAGGTATTAGCGGAAGAATTAGTCATACGTGTGTGTGTGTACATCTCGATCCTAGTTGGCAGCTGAGAGGGCTGTGTGCGAGATGGAGGAATAAGTATAGGGAGCAGAGGTGAATGCAAGTTCTACGGAAAAGTTTGCAGACAACATAGAAGACTCAGAAGTTTTATTAGTATAGGGAGCAGAGGTGAATGCAAGTTCTACGGAAGAGTTTGCAGACAACATAGAAGACTCAGAAGTTTTATTCCAAAAGCAGCTTTTTGATAAAATGATCAAGACAACCAGAGAACAATGCATAGTTTCAGCCCTCCAGTCTGGAGGGTTGCAGGAAGATTTATTGAAGGGTTTAATTAACCAGAGGGAGCCAGAGAACAAAGTCTCATGGGGCGACATCATGGATAGAATCCAGGAGGAAGATACAGAAGTAAGGCTAGAAGAAGCAAATATATAGAAGAGGAGAAAATGTGTGGGGACAGTAGCAAATATACAAGAAAGGCAGAAGGGAAAAAAAGACGAAGTATTAAAAAGAAAATTCATGATAAGAATACAGAGTAAAACAGCCATGAAATGAACAGGGTATGGGACAATTTAGTATTACCCTTGGGAATGAAAACACAAAAGTTAAGAGCTTTCATTTTGATTAACACAGAGAAATTTTGTGACATTTATTTTGAAACTGTGCAAAGTATGGAGACATTTTTATGCTAGTATGAAGTAAGGCTGAATAACCATCCTTGGAATGACTATGTAATTAAAGCTTCGTTTCAGGAGACTAAAAAGAAGATATATGTACAATTCCAAACAGAGGTTGAAAGAGAGACTTTAAAAGAACTTGTAAAAAATGCTTGCAAAGAACTAATAGAAATTTCAAAAATGTATGACAATAGAGATTTATGGACTGTTATTGTAATGTTATTTTAAAAATGGACAAAGAGATAATTATACATATTCCAAGCACTGTAAATGTTGATGATGATAAAGGAGTTAAAATACTGGGAGCAACCAAAAATATGTTTCTTTTGTGAAAATGTAATCAGGAATTGTGATAGTAAAATGTCATATATGTGGCGAAACATGTCATGAAGGTAAACAGTGTGAACTTGAATGTTGTAAATGTAAAAAAAAAAAAAAACAGGCCATTTATGGATGGATAGCAAAGAAAAAGAGAATGAGCAGGGATAGTAAATCAAAGTAATGATGAAGAGCAATATGGAAATGAATATATAGAAGTAGAGGAACACTTAGAAGAAAAAGGAGAGAGTAAAAAATGGACAGGAACTAGAGGTAGAATCAGAAGCTAGTGATAAACAAGATACAAGTTGGAAGGTAGTAAGAGGGGAAATATCTATTGGCAAAACAGTAAAAGAAAACTTAAAAGCTTTAATTTAAAAGAAAAGAAAAAAATAAATTAATAAATACAAGCAATAAAGAAGAAAGATGATATCACTTAAATTAAGAAGCAGAGAAAGAAACAATTTGAGAATTCTTTCAGTTAATGTTACTAGTGTGATGAATATAACAAGAAGAATATGAATTTTGGAATGGTGTAGTGTGTTGTAGGTAATATTATTTTAGAAGATATAAGATTTCAGACCATATGATGAAAGAGTGCAAGTACAAAATCTATGCAGTGGTGAAGTAATTTGGAATATTGGTAATCCAAGTATACTGGAATAACAGTATTATGCAACAGAGTAGTAAAAATACTGGATGTTATTAGTACGAATAGGAAAATTAACAGTTGGTTTAATGTGGTAAGAAAATGTATATAGAATTATATCTATTTATGCTTATGTGAGTGTAAAGATAGGGATAATTTATTTAAAAAGTCAGATTTTGTTGGTGTAAACTTGTAGATTATAAATGTAGGTGATTTTAATGGAGACTTAAGGGTTAACTGGGGTAATGAAAAGAGGAAAAGATGCAAAGAAAATGAAGTAATGAAATGTGGAAAATTTGTTATATGGAACAAAAAACTCAGACATCAGGAAAGGGTTTTTATAGTTTCCGATGGTATAAGTATTAAGGAAGAAGAATCTATTGTAACAGGGTTTTCAGATTATTTAGCAATATGGATAGAAATAAATCATAATATATAAAGATAAGAAAAGGTATAAAAAGAATAAAGGAATGGAATGATAAAGAGAAGGCAGTGATTGAGTTATAGAAAGATCATATTACTATGAAACTGTTTTACAGTAGTTGGGAAAGAAAAGTAAGAAAAGCAGGAACAAGTGGACATTTTTAGAGAAGCATTGGATAATTTAGAAAAGAGATTATTGTGAAAGAGAAATTTTAAGAGAAATCAATTTAAAATTAAAGAATTATATAAACAAAGATATTTTTAGAAGGAAAAAAGTAGTATGAGCACTAACATAGTAAAGAAAGATGATTGTTTGAAGAGAGAAATGAAAAATAAAGAGGGGAGCTTTAAAGAGAAGTGAACAAAAATTATGAAAATTGTTATAAGGTATGTAGAACTAGTATTAAAAAAGAAAAAAAAGACGATATGGAAGGTAAAACTATTTTCAGACCACATTAATAAATAATTTTATTTATTAATAAACCCTAATAAATTATTGTATTTATTAGTAAACCCAGCACTAAACCCAACACTTTCTCCTCCGTCTTCCCACTACTATCACTCCTCCTCAGCTAACATGTATAAGCATACCATACCTATGCTCACTGCATGCACTCTCCTTGCATATCTTACATCCTACCAAAACTCCTTCATTCCCCCACTCAACCACTACCACTGTACTACTACTCACACCACCACTCATGTCTCACCCTCACTCAGCTCCCCTCCCACCAACTCAAGAACCATCCCTATGCACCCCCCGCATATTCTAGCAAGTATATTACTCCAACATAAAGCATCCCTGCAACTTAACATAGTAACCCTCCCACCATACATATTACCCACACAGCACAATCATAAAGTTTCACTATTAAACACATTCAAAAACTGAGAAGACTAATAACCTCATGCATATCAAAACTAGCCCTAAGTGGAGACATCCACCCCAACCCTGGCCCTACCATCACCAACCCCAATCCTCATAAACAGACTAGAAACCACAACTTTTCCCATATCACAGCCAATAGAAAGCCAAGTGACTTCCTTCTACTAAGCCTAAATATTAGAAGTATATCCAACAAAGTCCATGAACTCCATGCCACCATAGACTTGTACTCCCCAGATACAAGTCATCCTGACAGAAACCTGGCTAAAACCTCACATTACCAGTGAGCAAATCCTCCCTACGGCATACTAAGAGTAGACCAGCTAAACAAGAAAGGAGGCGGTGTAGCTGTAATATTTAAACAGCATCTAAACTTCCAGATCTTAAAATCATCAGCTCCAAAAATAGGCAATGAAGAAATAATATATACCAACCACAAAATAAAGCAAAACAAAACCATCAACATAATTGGATGCTACTTCCCACTGCTTAAAAAGAATTAACACAATTTTAGCCAAGCCCTTTACCACACTGTCTAAAAAAGTAAAGTAAGGAAATGCACAGAGAAAAGTTTCAGCTCATGACAGGGACAAGAAACCTAACTAAAATTAGACTTGTAAGGTGAACAGTGCAAAATAAATACATCATCTCGGCACCCATTCTATGCCGGTTTCCGTTTGTATTCAAATGTAGCAAAAAAGAGTGCCTACCACTTGTTAGCATTTCTTGGCATTCCCTGGGCCAGAAGAAAGAAGTCTTGTTCTGTGATAATTCTGGTTGTTTCTTTGATAACAGCACGAGACGTGTTTATTTACTTGCTAACATCACATATCACTGCTGCATCACTTATTCACTTTGGGGAAAAATGCACAGCTAATCACATCTGGCTTTACTGAAGGAACATTACACCAAATTTACATAACTTCATCTAAGGTTGTGTGACTTTAGGGGATCTTTTATTAAAAGGTGTGCAGCCCTTTTCTCCCAGGGATGCTACTGTATGTATATGTTTACAAATATATATAGTTTTACTATCATTTTTTTAAAAAACAGTATGTCATTACACTAGGACTCAAACAGTATCCTGACGTCCATGTGAAATAAGGCTTTCCTCAAAATAACTGAGGTTACAGAATGTTAGATTCATCAGAGTAATGCTAATCTTCCCTGAATAAGAAGGTACTGCAAAGCTTACAGACGCTAAATGGGGGTGGGGGGTGGGGGGGTTATCGCACTGTAAATGCAACTTACCTTGTTTTGGTCAAGGCATTTGATACAACCCCCATGACTGCATAATTAAGAACCAAAATGCATTACAAATAAACCTCCTCGACTAGAAAACCTCCTCAGCTGGTCTACCCACCATCTCCCCCAAGAAACTATAGTTTTAGGTGATTTCAATATTGACTGGCAATCCTGTTCTGGCAGCCATCCAACCCATCATGTAAACCTTCACGGCTTCACCCACCTAGTCCAGTCGCCAACCAGGATAAATAAAAACTCCAACAAGCACACTATCCTGGATTTGGATACTAGTCAGTAAGAGCCGCCAGTCATATATAACAGGCTGCTTATCAGATAGCCTCAGTGATCACTCCCCAACATTCCTACTCAAAAAGTACCTATACTAAGCTAAACCTGTCATCTACTGTCAAATACATAAAAAAAAAACTAAACTTTAACCCACTCACATTCATCTCACCCTTCAAAGAATGTAACTGGCATCCTCTAAAGTACCTCAGTCTTGATGACGCAGTTGAATATTTTAATACTACTTTCCTGAGCATCCTTAATTGTTATGCCCCCATAAGACTTCCAGAACCAAAGCACAACCCTCCCCATGGCTACAGAAAACCACTAAGTCAGAAATAAAAAACTGGGGTAAAGCCTGGGAGCACTGGTGCAAAACCAAAACCCCCTCAACTAGACCGAAATTCCTAGAACTACACAATAGAGTCAAAAAGCTAATAAAACAGGACAAATTCCAATACTACCAGTCTGCCCTAGACTCCTCCCAACACAGCCCCAAACAATTCTGGCCCTCCATAAACTCCATCCTCCACTCAGGTAAAGTCAGTACCCCTCCTCCTAACATCCCTCATGCCTCTGAAAATATTGCTACCTCATTCAACACACACTTCATGTATACCATACTATCACTAGCTAAACAACCACCCCCCCTCCAGCCCACACCTTCAACTAGTAATTTCCCCACTGCCTTCTCTTTT
This sequence comes from Protopterus annectens, assembly GCF_019279795.1. Lineage (NCBI taxonomy): Eukaryota > Metazoa > Chordata > Ceratodontiformes > Protopteridae > Protopterus > Protopterus annectens. The sequence goes on along the minus strand of NC_056738.1, from coordinate 378,759,129 downwards.
TTTCCTGTACCTGCCTCCAACAAGTTACATTCCCACACTATGGAAAGTATCACATATAATTCCCCTCCACAAAGGCGGCCCCTCCACAGAACTAATGAGTTACCGCCCAATAGCTCTTTTCTCTTCACGAGCCAAAATACTAGAGAGATGCATTCGCTCTCAAGTCTCAAACTACCTCCTTTCTAACCACCTCCTTTCCAATACTCAGCATGGTTTCCGACCAAACCATAGCACCACCACTGTCTACTAACACTATCCTTCAGCATAAAAACAATGGCTATCTCTCCTCTGCATCTTTCCTAGACCTATCTAAAGCATTTGACATGGTCCCACACAAACAACTCATCTCTATCCTCAATAACCTGTCCTTCTCTCAATCAGTCACCAACTGGTTTCAGAGTTACCTGTCAGACCACCAACAATCCGTTGTATGGCAGAATGACCCATCTCCCCAACTACCTGTCTCTATAGGGGTTCCCCAAGGATCCATCCTTGGTCCCCTACTCTTCTCTATTTTCACCAATAATCTAACCTCTGTCACCAAACATGGCACACTCATACAATACACAGATGACTCAACCATCATCTGCTCAGCTCATTCCCTACCAAAACTGCAAAAAGTCACACAAGAAGCCTTTTCCTTTGTTGAAACTTGGTTATCCAATGCCCAATTAATACTCAACCCAAAAATAAAATTAAACTACTCATCTTCCAACCCACCAAACATACTCAAAACAACTCTCACTTTAACATCACAGCAAAAGGCAGCACCACTATATACCCAACAGAACACCCCAAATTGCTCGGAGTGGAAATAGGCAATAAACTAAAATTTGACATTCACGTATCCATGACCATAAAAAAAGTCCACAAAAAACTAGGAGCGTTATATAGAAATAAGCAACTTCTCACCAAAGCAGAAAAGATTTCAGTAGCAAATTCCCACCTTATCTCCACCCTACTTTATGCCTCTCCAGTATATACCAACCTAAGGCAATGCAATCTAAACAAGCTAGAGACACGCTACAACAAAATCGCCAAATTCACCAGAGGAGCATCCTACCATAGTCACCACTGTCTCTGACTTGCTGAACTGGGCTGGCTTGAACTCCCTCACCTCCTTCAATGGTATCAACTCACACCCTTCCACAAACTAGTAAACCATCCACTAAATGTCCCATCCCTCCAGAATCTACTCCAACCCTATCGCACCACCAGACCACTAAGATCCAGCAACAAAAATCACTTGCATATCACTAAAGCCAATAACTCTGCTGGTGAAGCACTATTCTCTTGGACTGTAGCCAAATTATGGAACTCCCTCCCACCCACAATTACCTCTGTACCATCATGCACCCACTTCAAAACATTACTAAAAGCGCACCTAAAAACATGCTGGCTATGCCCTTGCAACTCCCACTCTAATATCACCCACCCCATCCACCCACTACCTTTCTTTCCACCCCACTAACTACCTTAATTATAGCAAGCTCAGATGCTCATAAGCCTAGTACTTATTATACGGCAGGAACTTCTTATTGTAACATTTGTTAATGTCTGTTATGTACTTCGCAGATAGAGATTCTAGTGGTCTACTGATGTACTATGTTCTTCATCTGTAACTATGTTTGTAATTGTTAATTGCTATGTTAATCAAATTAATTGTTATGTAAATCCAATGTAACTACTGTCTCTATATTTTAACTGTGGAGCTTTTTTCCCTGGGCCTCCGCTGAAAGTGGACCTATGTCCAGTCGGACACTCCCAGTCAACAATTGTAAATAAATAAATTAATAAAATAAATAATTTGAAAAAGAAATTATACTTTACAAACTAGAAAAAGCGTTAAAATAGTTAAATGTGGCATCTGCTGCCGAGTCAGATGGAATTAAATGTGGAATTTATGAAAATCTAGAAGACTGGCAGAAAAAATAGTTATTATGTTTAATGAATGGTTAAATGTAGGTATAAATTATAAATAATTCAGTGGAAAAAGAAGAAATAAAAATTGGAGACCAGTAATACTAAATAACATGGTTTATAAGATATTGTGAAAATAATACAGAAAAGACTTGAAAGTAGGATGCAACAATGAATGGAGGAAAATGTATATAGAATTAAAGGAAAAGAATGTCAAGATGTGCTAATGATGGTGAGAGAAATAGCTGATACAAATGAAGAATAGATAAAATGTATGGTAGGTGATATTAAAAAAGCCTTTGATTCAACACAACATATGTTATGGGATGTAATGGACTTGTATAATATTAGTAAAAATTGATTCTTTACTATTAATAAAAAAGGTGTTTACAACAGCATACAGCAACAATAAGGTCAGAGTTCTAGTAAATGGTTGGTTAAGCAGAGAAATAGGGAAATAGAGATGGACACTAGTATAAGTTGAGGATGTCCTATGAGTACTATTTTATTTGCTTTACTTATGAATACCGTAGTTATGGAAAATCAAAAATGAATGCAAATTGTAATCATTTGGGTATTGAAATTCGAGTTATGATGTCATATGCAGAAAATATAACTATTACTAAAAATAGGTAATGGATGAGAGAAGTTATAATTTATTTGGAGGAATTCTTAAAGAAAATCGGTATGAACTTAGAGAAAAGTAAAGGAGTTGGGAGATAATATTAAAATAGCTGGAATACAATTCTCTGTGAAAGAAATATCTGGTTTAGGCAAGCATTTTGGTAAGGTAGTAACAGAAAGGGATGGAACATTAGATGAATTAAAAGAAAGTTCTGTATTATGGAAACATCCAGACTAACTTTTAAGTTTGATTAACTGAGTATTAATAGGTCAGATAGCTTATTTATCAAGTGTTATGATTCCTAGAATGCACAATAAAATTTTGTTAGAAATAATTTTCTCTTTTATACGGGGATCCAGATTAAACCATGTTCATAGAGGTTTATTGTATATGAATAAAGAAGGAGGAGGTATGAGATTCATTAATCTGATAGTCTATGCTGCATCATTAAATACAAATATAAGAAATTAAGGGAAATTCCTATTATGGGGAATAATGAAGAATAATAGAGTAAAAAATACCATAATGAAGAAACAGAGTTATTGACAAAAAATATGTATCTGGAAGGTAAAGATTGACAAAATGGAAGAACATAGGAAAATATGATACAAAATTATGAGAAAGTATTATATTAATCCTTGGATAAATATTTCAGAAGCAAAGATCAGAGCAATGAAAAAAAACAAACAAATGGTTGTAGTAATCATGTTCAATGTCAAGACTTTGTGGAAATTGTGAATAAAGAAATTAACAGTAAATGCAAATATGCCTTGCAAAAAAAAAAAAAAAAAAGAAAAATGAACAAATTTGTAAGTATTTTGGTAAAGAATCAGCAGAGTGTCTTGTTTGATATGTGAGAGTATGAAAAATATGGAATAGTTTATGTACAGATTTCTTTTTTGGGGGAATATATATCTTTCACATTTCATCTAAAATTCTGTACACTTAGCAGTACATCATCCTTCTTGAGCTGAAATGAATACAGTCATCTGGTATAGGAATAGAATGCACAACCTTCTGATCCTGTAGCACCAAAGGCAAGTCTGCCAGTGACGTTGATAATGTATCAATGAATCAGTCAACAAGGTAGTGAAACCTCCCACTCCACAAATTGATAGTTCCTTTTTTTTTAGTTGGCAAGTGTAATATTTTTGGAATAATATTGTGTGGGGAAATATTCTTCCTTCTCTATTTTTTCCTCAGCTTTTTTGTGAGAATCAGCTGAGGGACAGATACTGCTGTCAAGAAGACAGACTGCAGCATTACTAAGAAGTTGGATTTTATGGGGAAAAAAGAGACAAACTCTATAAATACTTCTAGAAAATTTTGCTAGAGTGACAGGCAGTGCCAAGAATATATTTGTTTAGAAAGTCACCCTGTTGATGGAGTTATCCTCAAGGGTTTGAAGTTTGGGGTATATACTATATACAATTAATCTATTTGTATTAAGATTTTGTCTCTTCAGAAAAAGCAGATAGAAACCCTGAAGAATGTGGAAAGGAATAAGAAAGTTTTCTCCTCTTCATCATGTTCCTCCAAACCAACAAACGGACCTATTTAGCTACATCCACTCCAATTTGTTTAATATTCTTTTTTACCAGTTCAGAAAAAATAATCTTAAGGTTATAAAGTGGACTAAAAGAAGGCTGTTGAAATATCTGAATTTGGGGTGTCTGTCCTCTGGACATTTTTCTTTAGCTGTCTTGGTTAAAAATGCCACGGCAACAGATATCATCCATAACAACATAAATGTGGGTCTTATTGCTGCTGCAGTTCTTGTTGATAGGACTATAACGTTTGTAACAATCCATTGATAAAAAGACTATGTAAACTGATCTTTGGGGCTAACACAAAATGGATTAAAAGCTATCTTGCAGATAGAATCTTTCAGGTGTATTATATCAATCAGTTATCAGATAAAGGAACCCTTAACATGTGTGACCTACAAGGTTCAGTGCTAGATTCTTTACTTTTTTCACGATTCATCAATGACCTTATCTATGACATACTGCATCTAGATGTCATACAATCACTAATGATATTCTGCTCATCGAAAACTCCAAAGACCACTTTAAACTGCTGCATAAACACCAAAAAATCATTGCTGATATTTCAGCATGGGCTACCAGTAACAAACTACTAATGAACACCAAGAAAACAAACATTAACGCTTTTTGCCACACTACATTAAGTATCATTCGTACCCCGTGCAACTTGGACAATCTAGGCAATAGTATTCATAGTATATCTGAATACAAATGCCTAGGGTTCACACTAGAATATTCCCTTAACTTTAAATTCCATAGGTAGAGTTTGCTGTAAAATTTCATTTGCCATGACAGCAGTAGCTTAAAAACATTCTCCTTCCCAACTAGATTACTACCTTCCAATAATATCATACAATATAGACAGATTACAAATTGCAGAATATAAGGCTTGTAGGTTGGGGTTTCATGTCATATAGTCAAGGCTTGCAAGAGCGACTACCGGGAACACTGAAATTCCCTGCCAAAACATGGAATACTGAAAATGTACCTTGTAAATTACAGCCTCAAATCCCAAAAACGCTACTGCTATAGATCCAGGAACAAGTGCTAACATGGATCCGGAAGGGATGCAAATTTGGGCTTCATTGTAGCTGGTCTTCAGTGCCCACAGTTCTGACATGTTCAGGTCAAGCTTGCAAGCCTTGACTACATGATAGGAAACCATAGGTTGGTATTATAAGCTGGCTCACGTGCTCATCCCTGCAACCTCCTAAAGAGGCTCACTTGACTTTCTGTTACCAGCAGAATTACTTTCTTAGCACATTGCTGCTTAAAATTGTAAAACTAGGTTACTTTCCTCTTCTAAAAAGAAAACATATCTTCATGGAACAATCCTCAACCCTGAAGTCCAATCTGGAGGGAAATCTTACCTTCACCAGACCATGATTTAAAACCAGTATAGTTGAAAGATCTTTTTCTAAACATGGTCCAACCACCCGGGGTATCCTCATAAATTAAATAAAAACCTTACAAACCTTAACTGAATTTAAATCTAAACCACTTTCTCTCTCATGCAGTAAAGAGACTCTGCATGGAAAACCTGGAACAAACTTAAACCCCCCTGCAGCCTTCAGCTCTATAGAGAACTTTGTAACGCCACAAAAAAAAAAAAAAAAAAAAATCACCCGTGGTAAAACGAATTTCTACTTGAACCCGCAAGTAAAACCCCACTCCAACCCCAAAAGATTCTGGAATACCATTAACAAGATTCTACACCCAGATAACCCTTCCCCTCCTAACCCCTCCCCAAACTGCTCACCCCTAGAAACTGCTACATCCCTCAACTCCTTCATAGACTCCATACAGAAACTAATCAGATCTAACACAAATATTAATCATGACACCCTCCCTCCAACCACTCCACCTTTACCATCAAACCCATCCCCACAGCTCTTATTAGATCCCTACTCTTGAAACTTAAGACAACCTGCCTCCCCTTTACCTCAGAATAGCAGACCCCTCCATAGCCTATCCAGTCTCCATACTTATTAACTGATCTATCCAGGAAAACCTAGTCCCAGAAATATGGAAAAACTCATACATTATTCCCTTGCACAAAGGTGGTAACTCCACCGACCCCTCAAATGTCAGACCTATCACTATCCTATCGCCTATCTCAAAAATCTTGGAAAAGTGTTTCCACAAACAACTCATGGTGCATATAACTGAAGAAAATCTCCTGACCCCAACTCAACATGGCTTCCACCCACACCATAGAACATCTACTGTTCTTCACTAACTAGATCTCAACTCCATCTCAACTCTCTCAACAACAACAAACTAGTATCATCCCTCTTCCTAGACCTCTCTAAGGCTTTTGACATTGTTTCACATAACCTCTTCCTCCCTAAGCTTTCTTCCTTCAACCTGTCTTACTCCACCCTTAACTGGTTCTCCACTTATCTATCTAATAGAACTCAGTCTGTCAAATGGATATCAGCTACTTCACCTTTCCTTCCCATTCTTACTGGAGTCCCCCAGGGCTCCATCCTGGGCCCTCTATTATTCAACATTTTTACTAATGATGTTTTCCAATCCTGCCCCCATTCTAAACTTATTCAATATGCGGATGATGCAACGATCATCTCTTCCTCTGACAATCTACTCGGCTGCATACCCTCACACAAGACGCACTACACTCTGTTGAAAGATGGCTCACTACTAACCTCCTCCTACTTAACCCGAATAAAACTAAACTTCTTTTCCTTCCCAAACCTCTCCAACATCTCAACCCCTCCTTCTCTCTCTCTCTCTTCCCTAAACAATACAGTAATTCTGGCAGAATCTCACACTAAACTACTCTGTATACACATTGATGATGAACTAAAATTCGACATCCACATCAACAACTGCATCAAAAAGACCCATCAGAAAGTTGGATTACTCTACAGAAATAAAGAATTCCTTACACAAGAATCCAAAATATCCCTTGCCCAAGCCTACGTCCTTCCCACTTTACTATATGCTGCCTCTATTTTCACCAACCTCCAAAAAAATCTCTTAAACAAACGAACTAACCTATAATAGAATTGCCAGATTTGCCACAAATCTCCCCCATCGCTCACACCACTGCCTCACTAAGAAAAACTAAAAGTGGCTAGAGTTCCATAACCAACTTCCTTCTACCTCAACTTCACATGACACAATCCATCCTGCTACAACCCCAAGCTTGTCCCTCATTAATAACTCTCATCTCCCCTTATGCCCCTAACCGCGAACTTGGTAGCTCTGACCAACACCTACTCCAAATCTCCAAACCTAATAAAACCATAGGTAAAAGTCTTTATAGTCATATATTCTCCACAGCTTGGAACAAGCTCCCTCTCCCCATCAGATCTCTCCAAAACTTACCCAAGTTCAAACTAACCCTAAAGGATTACCTACACAACTGATCCCCCTGATTGTAAGCTTTCTACCTCCTTTCCTACTAATCTATACAACCTTTTTCTCAACTACCTTTTAGTGCTTAGTTGGACCCGCTATACCTCTAACCCCTCCTTGCCTCTTTCTTTTATTTCCTCCCAACCTACCTGGACTCATTTGCACATTTTCCTAGTATTATTAACCCCTCACTTAAAAGAATGTTTAACACAGTCTATATACCCATTTTATTAATTTCTCTATATCTGTATTTTCATTTTTATATGCAACTGTAAATACTTTTTGTATCTAATTGTAAACACTGTATCTGGAGCTTTTCTCCTCAGGTCTGTGGTGATAAAGGGCACCTGCCAAGCCAGACTAACCTGGTTAATAAATGGCAAATAATTATAAATAAAATCTAAGGCAGCTCCTACATAAAGAAGCTATGTGAAGCTGTTTGAGACTGTTGTTAAATAATCAGAAATTGCCTACTTCTTGCACCTATTTAATCATTCAGTAGTTCAGTGCCTAAGCATTATTTCATTTAGCTTCTGTAAGTACTGTGAGTTTGTGATCTTGTATATTGTGACACACTGTCTTGTAATCTTTCATGAATTTGCTTCTGCAGTATTGTGTTTTATGAATGTTATAGAATTATGCTACATTGTTATTGTGTATCTTCATGGAATAAGCGTATCCCGCACGGGTAACCTCAACCTGGTCTGTGACATCAACAGGACTTTGTTGGTGGGACAGATTTGTGTCCCTGAGACTCCCCCTTCTGTGGAATAGACTCCCTCTCCACATCAAGCAGAGTACCTCATTAACCCTTTTTAAGCGCAACCTGGATAACAGGATGAAGAAAAGAAAATACACCCTGGGATTTCACCTGTGTCCCAGCTGGACAGTGGCATCAGGTGCTGACTTGTTGGAACATGGGCTAAATTCTTGGTCAGGCTTGTAAGGGCCTCAGGCCTATGGTGTGTTACTTGCTGTTATTTCCTGTTTAGTAGACTGCTATCAATGTGGTAATTCATGGAAACCGGGTTTTTCCCAAAGGGGATGACGACACATTTTTTGGTATTGAGCTTAAGGCCATGGTTCTGACACCAGTCATTGGTCTCAGTGAGGCCTTTCTGTAGGATGCCAACATCACTTGGGGAGTTAATTATGGCTCCCAACTTGCAATCGTCTCTGAACTTTGTCAGCCAGAGTCCGTTCGTGTTGGCCTGGACTTCAGAGAAGTGGATACCAAACAGGAGAGGACCCAGGAACAAACCCTGTGGGACTCCATTTGTGACGGGTCGACAGTCTGACTTGGAGTCAGCTACTTTCACACCATGGGTTCTATGAGCCAGTTTGCAACCCACCTAGTGATACAGGGGTTGATGCCTAGCTTAGTGAGTTTTTCTATCATTTCTGAGTGGGGAATGGTATCAAAGGCCTTGGCCAGATCAAGTAGGCTGTATGAACCACCTTGCCTTCATCCACAGCTCTGGTGACTGACTCAAAGAAGTCGACCAGGTTGAGCAGGCATGATCTACACTTCACAAAACCAAACTGTGTGGGATCCAGGATTTGGAGGTTCCCTATGTCTTTGTTTATTAGGTCCATGTTGATGCATTCCATAGCTTTGCATATCGGACTTGTCAGGCTAATGGGGCGATAGTTCCCAGGATCTGTAATCCCTCCTCCTTTGTGGAGAGGGATGACTGTAGCAGTGTGCCATTTGGTAGGGACAAAGCCTGAGGTGAGGCTGTGATTGTACAGGGCACACAGTTGAGGTGCCAGTTCACTCTGTAGTTCATGTAGAACACAGCCAGGAATGTGTTGTCAGGTTCCATAGAAGCTGTATTCTTGGCCTTGGACAGTGCTGTTTTAACCTGTGCAGCACTAATACTGGGTGCCTGGCAATCTACTGATGATGTGATTGGCCCTTTGGTGGGGGGCGAGAGGGGTGAAGTTGGCAATGAATCTGTCGGCCAGTATATTGGCAATATCTGTTGGCTCGGAATAGGCGGTGCCATTGTGCAACAGCTCCAAGCAAATCTAGGTATTGCCATGAAGATTCTTTACATAACTATAGAAGGCCTTGTGGTTGTCTTTACTATCTGCTGCAAGTCTGTTTTCATAGCTAGCTTTAGAGGATTTGATGAGGAATCTCATCTTTTTGTTGAGGCTGATAAGGGAGTTTTTCCAGTCTTGGGACTTCACCTTATTTCTCATCAGTTTCCTCCTCCTGTTGTAGAGTTTGTTTATGGCAGGGGCCCACCATATTGGCTTCTATTTTTTAGAGGAGAGCGTCTTGGTTCTATTGGGTATGGCGAGATCAATGCATTTGTATACATGTTCGCACCGGGCATTAGTGTATGATTCGGTGGTCATGCAGCTGTTCTCCAACTGCATGGGTGCCGTGAAGTTAGCCACCTCTGTTTTTAGGAACCCAAAGTTAGCTTTGGAGAAGTTTTTCATGGTGGTTACCTTTGCATGGGAGGGATGTGGATTTCCAAGGTGATTAGTTTGTGGTCGGATCTAACCAGGGAGGAGGTGACTATTGGTACAGAGCAACGGTCACCCATGTTAGTAATGATCAGGTCAAGGATGTTGCTACCTCTAGTGGGAGTAAGAATGAACTGGTCCAGGGCATTGGAATTAATGAATTCCAGAAAACGTTGGGCAAGTGTATGGGTACATGAGTAGTTTTCACAGTTAATGGAGGGGTAGTTGAAGTCGCCCAGTATGAGAGTGTTAGGTTGGGCCCTAATACTCTCCAGGTCCTTAAGAACATGCAGTGTGCGTCTTGGATCATGGTTGGGGACCTATAGCAGGCTACGACCTGAATCGTTGTCTTACCCAGTGTTAGCTGCACCTGAAGTATCTCTGATGCATCATGTTGGGCTACCAGTCTGGAGGTGTGCACATCCTTTATGAATATGGAAACACCACCACCTTTGGAGCTTCAGTCCAAGTTCTGGGGCTGAAAGGTATGAAATGAGTTATAGTCTGGTAGTGCAGGGGGTGCTATCTGCTGCCTTGAACCAGGTCTCTGTTACAGCACAAATGTTGATGTTCTCCATTTTAAGGATTGCTTCGAGTGAGTGCATTTTGAGATTTAGACTTGTAGCATTGAGCAGCATGACCCTCAGATTGCATTTGTTTGTAACTATTATGGTGGTAATCTGGTGTTTGGAACACCGTCTAAAAGGCATAGTAGGGGTGGCAATAGCCTTGGCCAGTATCTGGAAGTTGCCTACTAAGGCAATGACCTGATGGCAGTCAGTATATCAAATTGTTTTGCTACATAGGGTGAGCTGTACATCTGACGTAGGTCACCAGGAGATGGCCATAAGAGCAACATACGGATGCACCACCCTCAGCACGTATTTGCCACCAGTCGGATCGCCAGTCTCTCAGGAGCTTTGCGCATTGGCTTTTTCAAAATAGTAACCAGAGGCTGGTGGTCAGTCTTGACTTGAATAGCTCAGCCATAAATATAATCATGGAACTTCGAACATGCAAACACAATTGCCAATAACTCTTTCTGTATTTGAGCATACTGAATCTCAGTTACGGTCAGAGTTCTGGACAGATAGGCTACTGGTCTGCCCTCTTGAAGAATGACTGCACCAAGACCAAACTTCGAAGCATCACAAGAAAGAGTTACAGGTTTGTGAACATCATAATATCTTAAGGTGGGTGGATTTGCAGTTCTCTGTTTCAGGACATCAAATGCTCTTCGGTGGTATTCCAACCAGGACCAGGTTACATCTTTGCATATCTGCTTTCTTAATGGTGCTGAAAGGTCACTTAAATCTGGAAAAACGTGCCCAAATAGTTGACCATGCCAAGAGAACGTTATAAGAAGTTGACCTCTCAAGAATTGCAGTTTCCTTGGAAGTGTCTGGTTATAAGCCTGAACTGGTAAACAAATGACCCATGTAAGTAACCTCTTGTAGCCTGAACTTGCATTTCTGAGGATTTAGCTTAAGATTCACTTCACAAGCATGTTACAGAACTTCCCTGAGGTTTCTTTCATGTTCAACTTCACCATTGTCTTTTACAAGAATAGCATCTACTATAATAGCACATGGATATCCAGAAAAAATTTGCTCCATTGCACGTTGAAAGATTTCACTGACAGAATTTATCCCAAGTGGCATTCTAAAAATCTGTACCTTCCAAATGTACTGAAAGTGGTTAGCAGTTAAGATTTTCGGTCAAGGAAAATTTGCCAAAATGAACTTGTTGCATCTAAAACAGAAAATAAGAGTGGCATTAGGCATAAAGAGCAGCAACTTCCTCAATTGTACGCTTTGCATGATGAGGTTGTTTTAGTGCTTTGTATATCATCTGAGCTTTTCTTATGAGCTCCCACCATGGAGGATATCCATTCAGTTGGTTCTTCTACTGGGCAAATTACTCCTAGACGCACCATTCTGTCTAGCTCAGCTTTGACTCTGCCCTGCATGGCTACTGGAACTTTCTGTGCTGGTCTGATAATGGAGCTTAACTCATGGTCTAACTTTATGGAGTACACAACTGGGAGTTTGCCTAACTTGTCTTCAAAAAGATCAGCATAGTCAGAAAAAATAGTTTGTGAAATTTTCATTGTTACATGTGCTTACATGGTGGACTTCTGCATTAAATGAAAGCAGTCCCATCTTCAAACTGTCTTTGAGGCCTAACAGTGGCTGCATGTGTTTCTTCACTACATAAAATTGCAACTCATAGCTCTTCCAAGCAGAGTAACATGAAAGCACTACTGAGCCTTCAGTCTGAATTTCTTTACAACCATAAGTAACAAGCTTTGCATACTTTGCCAGATCTCACCTCCTTTTACTTGGGCAAACATTTCTGCTGATGTAATATTGCACTTTGAATCAGTATCAACTTTGAGCTCTACAGGTCTCCCATTAATCAGAACAGTACAAAATACTTCATTCTTTGCCTAAAAATCTACTGCCTTGACTGTTTCAAGTACAGGTACACCATTGACATAAAAAGTAGGGTCACAGCTTTCTAGTTGATAAACTTGCCTCTTTGAATGCTCTCTTAATAAAAGAGCTGACCAAAAGCTAATCACTTCACTTGTTTGGGCTCATGGCTACCTCCACAATTATGACAGTTGACTATGAGGCCTGTCACAAGTTTTGCTGAATCATCCCCTCTGCTTTACTGAATGTCCCCTGGGTTTTAATATAGCTGTTCTGTTTTTTTCTGAAGCTACCATGCCCTTGGGTCTGTATCTTTTAACCTCCTGCTGCATATTATCAACATTTGCAGTGTAAGGCACAAGCATGCTTTTCTCATTTGTAAGCATATTTGTGTGCTTTTCTGTGAGCTCATATATCTGACAAATCTCTATCACCTTATTCACTGTCTTGAAACAAAGTTTTTCTCACACCACACTACCTTTTAAAATCCTAGCTAAACAGGCATTACTTTGGGATTTTTGATTGGCCGGTATACCAGCATACTGACCAGTCATAAATCACAAAGCGGAGGCTATTCTGTTCAATATGGAACAGCTTGCTGTTCCGCATTGATCAGAAGAACAGAAGATTTTAATGGAACAGAATCTCCCATGGGAGAAATTTCTTTTGGGGACACACTCAGGGGTGCATGACCACTTCAAATGGGGGCAGTACTGATGTCAAAGGTTTAAAAACATTATGACCTCCTCCAAGTGCAGTCCCGTAGCCCTTCAGCCATTCATCCTGTTATACCAGCCTTTTTATATGCTTTTGCATCTACCTCTACTCATCCAGATTCTCAGCCTCCAGCTCCAAAAAAGCCAGACAGGTACTACAAAGTACCTAAAGACTGCATTTTTAAAGGCCCCAGTTGCAGAGCCTTTGGTGATTTAATTAGCTGCTGATAAGGCCTCCAGGTCGCTTCTGTCGCTCTACTACTTTAGACACAATAGAAAGCAGTTTCATTCTAAAACTATCTTTGAGACCCAATAAAGACTGTACTGGTCTTCTGACTACATAGAATAACAAGTTGTAACAGTTATTGGCCAAATAACATGAAAGCATCGCTGAGCCTTCTGTTTGAAACTCTTCACCTCCATAAGCAACAAGTTTTCCACTGTTGGCCACATTGAGTTGCTCATTAGTTCTCACTCTAGCAAATGTGTTTGCTGATATAACATTATACTTTGAGCCAGTGTCTACTTTAAGCTCTGTGGATTTACCATTGATACGGACAGTACAGAACACTTCCCTTTTTGCCAATAAATTCACTGCATCACCAATTACTGATACACCATCCACATAGAAAGCTGACTGCTGTGTCTATTTGATCAACCTACTTTTTTGTGTGACCTTTCTTTACAGCTGCGTGAGGTTTACCTTATTTGCAAACTTTTTGGAAATGGTTCCATTTTTTTACACTTGCAACATTGCTGACCGAATGCTAAGCATTTCTCTCTTTTAGATTCAAGATTTGCACCACAATTGCAACAGTTAACAATAAAGCTGGACTTGGGTTTTGTTGATTCATGCTTGTACTGTACTGAGCACGCTCTTTTAACTGAACTGTTCTTGGAACTTGCTGGAAAGTTATGCAGTTTCTTTGATGAGCCAGCAGGGGATGTGGCTACCATGTGCTTAGTAGGCCTATTTATGTTTGCCATATGCTGCATGCTGTCTACATTTGCTCTGGAGCCTGCTGAAACCATGCTGTTGTCACTTGCAAGCATACTTGTGTGTTTTATTGTCACTTCATGAATTTGGCAAATCTCTATGGCTTTACTCGACATTAAACCACTATCATGAAGCAAGATCTTTCTCATAGCAGCACAATTAATATTGCACATGAGCCTGTCCTTTATTAACGCCTCTTTTAAGTCACCAAACTGATACGTCTTAGCCTTGTTTGTCAGATCAGTTATATAAGCTGCAAAAGTTTCCCCTGGTTTCTGTTCTCTCATATAAAACAAATGCCTCTCTAATGTAATATTTGTCTGGTGGTTACACATTTCTCTGAACTTGCGCTTCAGACACTTGAGGTCTTCCCTTAACTCAGCTTGTACAACAGTACGATGATTTTCACCTTCTCCTTCATATACTGCTGGTGCATACACAAATGAACACTCTCTTTCTATAGCCTCTGACCCAGCTAAGTTTAGCAAAATGAATGCCTTGGTGCATGCATCTTTATCTGAATAAGCTGCTTGCATAAAAATGTCATATTCTTGCTCAAATTCTCCAGTTCTCTGCAATATTTTAATCAAACACAAGAGGTAAGGGCTTTCGAAATCTGTCTGCCATATTAACACATACCAATGAAGGGTTTTGCAAATATGCATGAACACACACATATGCCAGAAATTTATGCCAGCACTTGTAACTTGCTAAATTGCACAATGAGCTTCTGTGTAACTGAACTTTGCACAATAAGTCTCTCTCTGGCACTGTAATACTCTTGAAATTACTGTATTGCACGAAGTCACCTCTTATCAGTATAAGAAACATATCAAATAACTGCACGATGCAAACATCTGTGTAACTGGACTTTGCAAAATAAGTTTCTAGGGCACCGTAATACTTTTGAGATTATTGTATTGCTGAAGTAGTAATCCACAAGTCCCTCAGTCAGGCACACTGGTTACGAGGAAGGCACATGAACCAAGTAATTTTGTACAAAAATATTTAATGAAAACAGAACTCCAGATTTTGCGCTTTCATTCCACAGGGGAACTTCCATCAGTTAATGTAAAGTAATAAAGTAATTTTTCATCATTTTAAGAAATACTTCAAATAACTGCATGATGTGAATGAATTGGGCTGGAGAAACTCATAGTCAGTAATATTTCAAAGTAATGGCAGTCTGCGAATAAACTGTACACAACACACTGAAACTTCCCCAAAATGGCGGTACCTTTCTAGGTAATTCTCTACAGTGCAAGGAAAACTCTGTAATGGCAGCAATTTGCGAATAAACACACACAGTAAAAGAAACTTTTTGAAATGGCTATTCTTTGACTGCACTTCATGAAATAGTTGCACTTTACACACAAGTAACTCTTCAAAACACCTGCACAGTAATAAGCAGACACTGTAAGCACTTTATACACTTTGAGATAATTCGAATAACTTCAGTTATGTCCTTGATATAATACGAAGCCATAGTTATGCCAAAATGCAGCACTTCGCCAAAAAGCGTGCAGTCACCTTACTAAGTTTACGCTTAATGTGCCCCTTTTTGCCCTTATATTTATTTTGCCTGTCTAATCTTTACTCTAAGCATCCCCGTTTTGCCTTAAGCATATTCTTTTTGCTTTTAAACACGCTTGTTTTACGTTTCTGTTACTCATTTCATCAAACGCCTTTACTTTCAACATTTCCTTTAGCTAATAAGCCTTTTATGTGTCACGCTTATTTAATAATGCATTTTGTGCCCTTGTTATGCCCCATTTTGTCCTTTTTATGAAGTAAGTAGTTGGTGCATATTCTCATTACCTTTGCTTCTTTTCTGGCTCTCTTTCATGCTCATTTCTCTTAGTTTACTTTCACTGTCATCTCTGCACCTCATGGCTCTAAATCTTATTCTCGGTGATCCCACTTCTGACACCATGCCGCTCTCCTACTTTGGACACAGTCTTCGTGGGTTCTTTTCAAGCAGCTTTATTTTATACAAACACATCACGATAGAGGTTATTGACTTTAACTTAATTAACTTCTATACAAACTAACTTCTGTAATCCTACATGCTTACTGTCTGGCTGAACTCTCAAAATGGCACATGCTTAATATTTATATGTGCATGCTCAGTCTTTCACATGCATCTTAAAGATACAGCACATAGCACGTGCTGTCAGATCTACAACATCCTTCCTCCTCACTTCTCCATTCAGATAAGTATAGCAGACAGAGGGCCTTGGGCAAGAAAATCTATACCTCATCACCCTGGCCTTCTGAACTACCAGACTCACATGACCAGATACAATCTGGAACTCCTATTATCGACTTTCAAAATTAATTTCAGACATGCCAGACTCTGAAGGGCAAGGCCTTGGCATCCTTCCTCATTGCTACCTCTTCTCAGGTAGCCAGACATTCTATTAAGTGCAGATACAATGCAGTAGAAGCAACATCAAGAGCTGCAGCCTCTTCTTCAGCCCTAAGAAAATTTGCCTGGTTAGCGGGTTCAGCCTCTTCCGGAGGACATTAAGATAAAGCTGATGGATGTGCCCTTGGACAACTCTGCTCTTTTTGGTAAGTCCTTTGCAGAACTTTTCATATCCTTTTCAAGAGAATAGCAAAGAACTTAAAGATCTAAAGCACATTATGGAATCTCCAGTACCTAAATTTCACAGGAATTACCCTGCAATACAAGTGTTTATACGCAGGCAATCCAGAACCCCACAATCAAAACCTGAAAAGAGGCCTAAACAGTTTCCTCTGACATCTTCCTCTCTTCTCTGCTAGCTAAGCAGCCTTTTCCTGATTGGATGGGCTCCTCCTTGTGACTCTGCAAGTAGTCAGGGCACCACTCCTTTCTCCCAATACCTTACCCTATCCCTTCCATTCTGGAAACTCATCATCCAAGACTCTTGTATATTAAGCATCATCAAGAGGGGGTACTTCATGGTCTGGCTCAATGTGCCTCCCTTCAGAGGTATACCCTACCTCCAAAAGAACAGGTTTTTTTCTCCGGTCCTGCAAAACCTGATTGCACAGGGAACTATCAAGCCTGTGGCCCAAGAACAAGAGGGAAGAGGTTTCTACTCTCATCTATTCCTAGCTCCAAAGAAGTTAGGTCCTTGGAGACCCATCCTAGACTCTTCTACATCAATGACTTTCTCATGGTTCAATCATTCAAAATGCTTATCCTGCAAGCCTTATTCCCTGTTATCCTTCCTCAAGCATTCCTAGCCTCCATAGATGTCAAGGATGCTTACTTCCATGTACCCATCCACCCAGATACAGGAGATTCCTATTCTTCTGTGTGTGGGATCCTCACACTGTCAGTTCTCTGCTTTGCCTTTTTGACTCCCCATTGCTTTGAGAGTCTTCACAAAATGTCTAGCACCCGTGATCACCTTTTGCAGGCTCCAAGGTATCCTGATCTTCACCTACCTAAACAACCTTTTGATTCAAGCCAGTTCCCAAGCAGAATTGAACAAAAATCTGCAATTGACAATTGCCATCTTACACAGCCTGGGTTTCACCATAAATTTCACAAAATCATCCCTGGTCCCATCCCAGGACCAGATCTTCCTTGGGTACAGATTTTAAACCCAAAGTGTGGTGGTGTCTCTCCCCCTACCAAGGCACAAGAGATTTCCCAGCTGTTTGCAGCGATTCTGTACTTGCAGCGGCTGTCTGCAAGACACTTCTTGAAATTTTTAGGATTGATGGCATCCGCCATCCCTATGCTTACTCTTGCAAGACTACACATGAGGAAATACCAGTGGTTCCTAAAGTCAGTGTGGTTTCAACATGCCCACCCTCTGGAATACCAAATTCCTCTTCCACCCTGTCTCAAGAAGGAGCTCAAGTGGTGGATCTCACAGATGTCTGTAAACCCAGGCCTCCCCATTCACCCACTGCCACCTATTCAAGTACTGTACACAGATGCATCAGACACGGGCAGGGGAGCAGCCCTGGACCACCACACAATACAAGGACAGGGGACGCCACCCCAGAAGAAGGAATGCACAAACATCAAGGAAATGAAGGCACTAATCCTCACCCTTCAAACCTTCCAATCCCTTTTAAGACCAGGAAGGCTGTGTATACATACAGAAAATGACAGTCTTGAGGTATATCAACAAATGGGGGGATAAGATCCTATCTCCTATGCAGACTAGCCACACAGGCCTGGGACCTAGCATGCCTACTAGATATCTCCCTCTAGGCAGTCTGCATCCCTTTAGGTCAGAATGCTGTGGCAGGCACTCAAATCCAGAACACAGGCCCACGAATGGATGCTTCACAGGGATGTGTTCCTAGACATTGCCCACAAGTGGGGTATTCTGCAGATGGACTTGTTTGCCTGCCTTCTGAACAAGCAACTTCCAAATTTGTGTGCCAGAGAATCCCTTTCTCAGACATGGAATGTGGATGGCCTATCAGTCTCGTGGAAGGGGAAATTCCTGTAGGCATTTCCCCCTTCCACTTATTCAGAAAGTCCTGCTGACAATTCAACAAGACAAACCAAAAATCTTGCTGGTGACTCCCTATTGGCCAAGACGGCACTGGTTCCCCCTGCTTCTCCATCTAGCCAAGGGCAGTCATCACAATTTACCCCCCAGAGTAGACCTTCTAACACAGAACAAGGGCTCACTCAGTCACTCACACTTGGAGACCCTCCAACTGACCCTGTGGGTGATAGAGCCCTGATCCCTTTCGGACACCTTTATTCAGATGATGTGCTTCAAGTCCTGCAGGAGGCCAGGAAACCTTATACCAGAAAATCTTACCTCTCCAAGTGGAAGAGATTCTCGCTTTGGTGTCTTAACAAAAACCAAGATCCACTAATAGCGGAATCCTCTTTGGTTCTGTCATATCTGTGGAATTGCTTAATGCAGGATTAGCTTACTCTTCCATAAAAGCACATCTGTCAGCTATCTCTGCCTGCCTGCCACATTTCCCCCCCTTAGCTTCCAGATTTGAAGCAAAACAATTCTTGACAGGCATCCTTCACATCTGACTTCCCAGGAGACCTGTAGCTCCACCCTGGGACCTCAACTTTGTGCTGGAGAAACTGACTCAAGCCCCTTTTGAGCCAGCTTCTTTTAGCTCTTTCAAACACTGTACTTGGAAGACTGTACTCCTGGTGGCCATTACCTGTGCCAGACGGGTTTCGGAACTACAAGCCCTTATGACATCTTCTCCTTTCCTGTCTTTCCACAAAGACAGGGTTTCCCTGCAAGCCAGTCCCTCCTTCATGCCAAAGGTAGTCAATGAATTGTACTTAAACCAGGCTGTTCATCTCTCTACCTTTTTTCCCTCCCCCCAGAACAGTAGTGAGAGGATCCTTCACAGCCTTGATGTACACAGACAACTCAGGTTTTACTTACACAAAACTAAACCCATTAGGAAATTGGACCAATTGTTTTTGTCCACACAAAACTAAACCCATTAGGAAATTGGACCAATTGTTTTTGTCCTTTCACCCCAGGTATCTGGGATTGCTTGTGTCCAAACAGACCATCTCTAACTGGATATCCAAATCCATTGCCTTTTGCTATTCTCACCATGGTAAAGTCCTTTCAAGCTCCGTCAAAGCTCACTCCACAAGGGCAATGTCTTCCTCGGGGGGCTTTTCTCAAGGGGTTGGACACCAACTCTATCTTAGAAGTAGCTACTTGGACATCTGTGCACACCTTCACCAAACATTATAAACTGGGTTCCATTTCCAAATCCATGGCAGGATTTGCCAGGGCCATTCTCCATGACTTCATAGAAACTTCCTCTGCCATTCCCCCCTCCCTTTCTGCATGAGCTTTTGTACTGTCCCTTATGTCAGGAATACTGTGACAGATGAATAGAGGGACATAGATTAGTTGTGTAAAAACTTACCATGAAGATAGATGTCCTTCTCTTCTCTGTTGCAGTATTCCACCCCCCCCCCCACTTCTTGCCTTTCTTGGATGCATTGATCCTCTTTCCCTTAGACTCTCTCCCTGACTGCAGCTTCAGTTCTGAGGGTGGTGTGTGCGTACGTCTATGGCTGACATCTGCTAGTGGCCTATGTCAGATGTACCGTGCACCCTAGGTAGAAGACTTTGATATACAGGCCCGACATCAGGTTGTCCCCTTGACAGACAACTCCCTTGTATCAGGAATACTGCAACAGAGAAGATAAGGACATCTATTGTTATGGTAAGTTCTTGTAAAGCTAATATTTATTTTATGAATTTCCATTTGTCCTTATCTGAAAAAAAATGGCTCTTGGTAGTTGCTCTAGTTGTGGCAGGGACAAAGACCCCTCAGATTTTTTTTATCTTCTGTATGTTGTGATTGCTTATCCTAAACCTTGGTAGACTTCCTCCTGTACTTTGGATTTTTTGAGTCTGCATCTTGATTCTTGCATTCTGCAAGTCATTATTGGCTTTAGTAAAAAAAAAAAAAAAAAAAAACACACTCTTCTTTACAAGTCTCATCTTTGTATCTCTCTTCATGTGTACACTATTACTGCATGTCAGGTTTCTTTGACTTTAAGGCTTTGTTTGATGGCTTTCTGATGGGTACCTTTCACCACACTTTAGTACAAGGGCCTGATCGTGCATTCAGCATCTCAGAAGTCTACATTTTCTGACCACGTTCATCGATTCTATGAGAAAGGATTGGGTATGGTTGCTAACGTCTGTGGTCTGGGTTTCGAAATGTTATTCCAGGCAACATCCATAATAGGTTCATAGGTTACTAGGCTTGAGGTCTAGGGGACCATTGAGGAGCCTAGCCCAAATTCTCAGTTGTCTCAAAGCACTGTTTTGTTAAGTGGCTTGCTTAAGGTCACATGGCAGGCAAATGAGAGAGGAAGGAAATTAAAACCTGTACCGTAGGAACTACATATCACAGCCTTAACCCTCTGTGCCAATTGTTGTTCCTTTTGATGGATTTGTTTCCATTATAATAGATTTTTTGGGTGATTTCTTTCTTCACATCAGTCTGAGATCCTAGTAGATTGGAATGCCATTCATGCCTTTTCTGCTCATATGTAGAATTAAGTGGCTTATGTCCAGATGGATAACTCAACTCTGATTTTTTTTTTTCCATCAAGCAAGGGTGAGACGGGCTCTATCTGTCTTGGGTCTCCGTCTGCATCCTGGCTGATTTACCACATAAAAAAGTTTCGCTTTTGGCCATGTATATATTGTGTTTTTGTGCAGCTGTCTCCGAAACTGAATTGGTACAGATCAGTTATTACATTTGGAGTGTCCATATCAGTGTTATATTCCTCCTCATTCTTTAGGGTCATACAAGAAATAGAACTCTTCACAACAGAAGTTGACATACAGCTGCTTTTTTATTCCTGTCTAGCAATAGATCCTTAGGTCTGTTGACTGGATGATTTGCCACTTTTGTGGAACCTCTTGTTCATTTATGCCTTTTTGCCACTTTCTCCTTCTGAAGGTTGTTATAAATATTCATTAGGAGAGAGCCTTATGACCCACTGTGAGCCATGCATGCACATGTGGTTTTACCAAGACTGTCATGCCTTGCACATTGATTAATTGAGATTATTGAAGTCTCCTCAAACTTCCTGATGAGCTCGGTGACATTTCTTCAGGCCTGGTTCCGGTGGCTGTAGCAGTTTCCTGGTTTGGGATTTCAGAGAGAGTGTTAACTTTTGGGAGTGTAAGCTATTTATGCTAGAAATGTATTCTTGGTAGTTACGGAAAGTGCTCATTCAGCATGTCACATGACTCCGTCTTAAGACCCTTGAGAAATCGGTTCCGGAAGTTCTGGATTACCACTTTACAATGTCCACTGCAGATGGGGCCAAATTCACAGAAAAGTTAAAACTCTTCTATTTTGAATTTCACATTTCCTTTTGGAATGAAGCAGGTTCTAGTCATTCTTATAGCCTGAATTTCTTTGCCCACCTTTTCATTCCACAGGATCTTGATTTTAATTCTAGAGCATCATCTTTGTCCTTGGGTTTTGTCCTGGAAGACATATTTTTCTGCTAGGTGCATTTCTGATTTGCCAGACATATGGTGTGGAGTGCCATTTCTGAAGTTTTCTAGTAATACAATAGGACAAGCTATTTCTCACCATGACACGTTTTAGGATTACTGTTAGCCCACATTATCCATTTATTGAGTTCTTTCTCCTTCCAGTCTAAACATCGGAAGAGTTTGCTCTGCAAATTGGAAGTTGCTCTTATTTTAGCATATTGGGCTACCAATTTTTTTTTTTTTTGTCTCTACTAACAAGGAAGGTTCCTAGATAGACTTTGCTACATGGCTAGCAGTTTCTCTTACTTATTGCTTCAAGAGAGACAACAAGCTACTGCCAGGCACTAACAAGGTGCATTCTACCTAGATAATTGCTATATCTTCTGCTTGCTTTAGACAGGTTTTGGCTCAGGACATCTGTGATGCTGTGACCTGAGCTGGTACTCATTTTCCACAAGCATTACTGCCTTGGCTTTGCCTCCAGAGCTACACGTTTTTCTTCAGTAGGTAAGCCCATAATAAAATGTGCTATTAGTAATTAATCTGTACCACCACTTTTTAGTGTGGTCAGTGCTTTGCAGACTTGCAGTGATTGACCTTTCAGATTGCAAGTCAAATAGCATAAACTGAAAAGTAAAAATGTCTACTCTTCAAACGAGAATGAAAACAGAAAAGCAAAACAACTCTATCAGACCAATCATGTAAGTGACGTCAGCCAAATAAATGATATTATTTTCACTAAAGTTTAATGGCTGATATTTATTTGCTTGGCTTTTTTGAGTTGCCATTTTGCTTGTGTCTTATTTTATGTGTAACTTAACAGCTGTCATACATTCCTTCCCTTAAACTCTTGTATTCTGTCTTTTGCATATCTTTATTACATCATCATATTGTAGTCACTGATATTGTGTATACTTACATTAATAAAAAGAAAGCAAACAATAGTAAACGTTTCCATTGTTATTTTCATGCAGTGTATGTATGTTCTCTCTCTAACAATTTTCATTCCCTCCAACATTACACAAATTACTTAGTTTCTTCCTTCATTTAAACCTCATTCTTCTTCCTGAATATTATTCTGCATGTATTATTCCCACAAATTCCATTTATTTGTGTGCAGTTTGCTCCTTTCCTTTTCTAAAGATCCCTCCTCCCATTCTTTTAGCCAGTTTACAATATGTACTACTTTAATTACAGTTGTTTTAGATTTTGATTTCCATTTTCTAATACCTGCTTTTTTGCAGCCAATAGAATTAAACTTGATTAGGCCTTACTATGTCTCTGCACTTCAGATCCTTTATCTTGGCTCAGAAAACATTTCCATAGTTACAGCCATTTGCTCTCCCAACATTTTTAAACATTTTTATTTAAGTTACACGTTAAACAGTGACATAGGTACCATGACTTATTAATAGAAAACAGTCATCAAATAGCCAACAGTCATTCCCTTGCATAAAGGTGAGATGACAACGAACTGATTAACTACAGACCCATAAACTTATCCAGCCTCATCTGTAAAGCTATGGAAAGGATTATATTAGAATTAATATACAAGGACATACGTAACATGCAAACTCTTGACCCAAGCCACTTCAGATTTGTCATTGTCAGATCTTGCCTACTTAACTTGGTTGACTCCTTTAGGAAGGTTACTGAAGCACACACCACATGTATTTTCCTCACAAAGGCATTCAACACCATTCCAAACTCTGGTATCCTAGATAAACTTCCCAGCTAAATATAAATCCCTCTGTAGCTCTTTGGATAATAAATTGGCTCATACGTAGAACCCAACAAATTGGGATGAATGGTTCTACCTCCTCCAAAGTTCTGCCACCAGTGCACCCCAAGGTGCAGTCATTGGGCTACTCCTCTTTGGCATTTACTTTTCAGCAGTCAAAGCAAGTGTTAAGAGTTTATGGCTTGCAAAGTTTGCGGACAGCTGTAAACCTGATGCAATCATAAACTCCCCATTGAACAGTAAAATATTCCACGAAGGCCTTTCCCAAACAAATAGTTGGTCTCAAAACCATGGACTAAACTAAATGCCAAGAAATGCATAATTGTATCCTTTGACAAGCATGACATCTTTTGTCGATATCACGTTGACAGTACATCCCTGAAAGTTGATCTTATACTCAAATCTGTGAACCTATGTCAACAATGATCTGTACTTTGATTACTATGTATCTACTGTTATAAAGAAGTCCTTTTTCATCATGCAGCTTATACTAAAGTTATAGTATCCAGGTATTTAATCATTACACTGTACTTCTCTCTCTTCAGGCCGATCAGTGACTACAATGCCCCATTTAAAACACTTGTCACAACTGGAATGACCTTGACAGGATATAACCTATATAGCTAAAGCTACTTCAGCAGTGATCATTCAGATATCTTCTGTTATGGTAAATTCAGTTTACTCAACTGTACTTTCTACTTTCTCCATTCCTGTGTTAGCTTAGTTCTTAGACTACTTTCTGATACTTTATGAATATGATATAATATTCTGTACGGTGGTGGTTCTCCTTAAAGAAATGCAGACACAGTCGTACTTACTCCTTATTTCTCAATCTCATCCCCATTTCATCATCATCTATTTCCACTTTGATTTATAACCATCTGCTTTTGTTATACATATGAGTCTCAACCACCTTGATATTTGAGGAAAATCGACTTATCCCACGTAACCCCCCCCCATATAAAAAATTCCTTTTAACTCTTTATCATCCATATTGTCTCTAGTTGATAAAAATATGCCTGAACTTTATGTAAAATAAAAGGTTCTAAAAACATTTTCACTGCTTGCTTGTTGTCTGTCTCCTTAATCAAGAGCTCTTCCCGTTTCTCAGGTTTTACATTATCTTGTATTTAGTCTTGCTGTCATAACAGAATCCTGTTTAATCCATAACCTCTAATTCTTCATCTTATGACCCCATAAATATGAGTAATCGCTGAACAAATTTATGTATAGTTACAAAATTTACTGCTGTGGCCTTAGTTTTATCTTCATTAATTTTATATCTCAAAAACTAGAAACTGTCTCAAAATTTTCTACAACTCTGAAATGTCAGTATCTGGATTTATCAAGTACAAAATATCATCTGCAAATAAAGCTAATTGTTCTTGAGTATTGTAACAGTTATATCCCTGAATTTGAGTCACATTTTATTTGCCAGTAGCTACAAGTATAAAGCAAATAAAGTAGAAACAGGATACTCCTGGTAGTTCCTCTGTTCAAGCACAGCTTGTCAGAGAGGAACCCTCCCAACCTTAATTCTTGCCACCAACCTTTCATATTATCTTCTAATTAACCATATTTTTCTATCAGAGAGTACAAATGCTTCCATTGCTCTCCTCTGCTCATAAAATGTCAGGTGATTCTATTAAATGCTTTCTGTTATTCAAGCCCCACCAATATTCTCCCCCAAAATTTCTGACAAAGTACTGAGTAAAATTTTAATAATCTGGCAACTCGTTACATTCACAAACAAAAATGTTTACCTCCCCTTTTTTCCATAAAGCCTCTAGCATTTTCTGTCTCTACTTAAGGGAAATTCTCTGAAGTTTGCATAGGATATAACAATTACTATGCAGGCACTCCTTTGCAAAAAAAAAAAAAAAAAATCTAAACCTTCTGGAATTTGTTGTATACTTGGGCGCCATACAGATGTCCTCTCATTGTTCCTTTGTAAACTGCCTTTCCATTCTCTCTTACAAGTCTTTTCTAACCTCCTCTGATTATATTTTATAGTTGTCATGCAGTGTTTTATATCCCCTACTAAACCACCCAACTAAAATTTTGACCACTGGCTGTCTTTCACTTTGCACTTCCCTATCCCTTTCTCTTTGTCTATAATCTCTTGCTCACTCCCTGGTAGTAAAAGCAGTCTCAAACCCTGCAGACCACACTTCTGCTTAACCTGATCTCAGTTACCTTTCCCTTCCAAGTTATTTACTCCTAATACATTGCTTCCTTTGCTAATTTCCTTCAGATAATTCCATCACCCTCCTTCCTGTTTTCTGTTCTTCCTATTTGCAGTCATTCCGACTGGTAAAATCTCATATGCTAGCTTAGTTATTAGAAATTTTTTGTTACTTGATGAAGATAGTATTCTGTATGGCGGTTGTTCTCATTAAAGATCTGCATCCAATATCCTACTTTCTCTCCTTATGTCTTGAACTCCCCCAGCAACTCCCCCAGCATAGTATTTCTCTTAGTACAGAATCAGAAGTGTGAGTGCTTCCTTTACCCACTAGATTAATACTACTTCACTTTACTGCTTAGGATACGTCTTGGCATCTTCAGTTTGATCAAGTCTTCTTCCCAGCCAGGAAACAAAAGGGTTAGTTAATTCACTGTTTTATGATGATCTTCTGGGAAAGTTGATGAGAGGAGGTATTCGTAAACAGATAAAATAAACTCTGTACCAACAAAAACTTCGTAACTGCTGAGTTCACCATATACCTGGTAGAAAGAATGCAGTGGTAAAAACCCATCTGATTCCAGCTCATGAAGAGTTGTAGTTATACTGGGGATCCATATAACTAAACTTTATTACAATTATACTGGGGACCCATGAAATGAAACTTCATTACAAGATCCACATTTAAATGATTCCTGATACTACTTCTGGTACATCATTATCACAATGAGCAAAACCAACCTTGAATGGTTTTCTGAAATCAGCCGTCTGTGTTTCTTTTCCAGAGTTTTCAGTCTTCTTCCTTATTTTTTTACTTTTTAGAGTGACTCAATAAAAAGCATTCTTTTTAAAAAAAACTTTTTTTTTTTAATTTAGGTTATTTTTTACTGTATAGTTTTTAAGTAAAATACAACAGTAATTGTGTTTTTTTGCGACTCCGTATGCATCTGTGTGGAGGTAATGAGGCAGGGACATGCGAGAGTATGTGTGTGTGTGTGTGTGTGTGTGTGTGTGTGTGTGTATGTGTCACCATTTATAAGTGAGATTTTGAACAGTGTAGCGAGTATCACTGGCATAGCTAATACTTGATAAAGTGCGCACTGCAGTTGTTTGACAGAATTCGTAGTAGTTCTAAAGGCCTTTAATGAAGACATTGAGCTTTATTGGAAGACTGTTTTGAGGAATCGTTAATGTAATATCAGTGTAGTATTTGCAGGAATTTGTACAGCTGTCTGAGTCTTTGAATTCTAAAACATTGAATGCTCAAATCTGTTGAGATTTGCCAATACCCATAGTCATGCTCTTTCCTCCTCCTGAGGAAGGGCAAAGCAGGTAAGTCCCAGAATAAATGTATAGGTACCCATCCAATCATGCAGTTTTTAGAAGATGCTATGGTGTTACTTCATTTAAATTGCAGTGGAATCTTGTTCCACTAGTGGGGTAGGTATTTGATAATAAATTTGTCTCCCTAGCATGTATTTTTTATATGCTGGTGGAGATTTAAGTCTCTAGTTGTGATATTAGTGGATCTGTTTAACTTCAGAAGATACAGGTGATCAACTAATTAACATTAAGAAAACAGGTATTGACAAGTAAGCCTTTTATTTAAGAGGAATGAATTATGGCATAAGAAGAGAGGGGCTAGCAGCTACCTCACCTGGAGAAATTTAATAATCTCAGAATCTTGTTCACGAGTGACAGTAGAAAGGATCAGCAGATAATATTGCCAGCACTGTACCAAACTTGTAGTGGTGAACTTAGTCGTAGGATGAAGCTGTCAGTTTATGAGGCAATATATATGTACCTATCATCACCTCTGATCATAAGCTTTGAGTAGTGACCAAAATGATGAGAATCCACTCAGTACTTCTTGATATTGAGTAATTTGTTAACTGTCCCACGTCCAGTACTACTAATACTTTGACATCCACTGTCTTTGCCATGTGTAAATATATTATCAAATCTATTTATTGAAAGGCAGTGAAATGATGCAAATTTGAATACGTTATTATGTTTAATGTATCTCTTTTATAATGGCTATTATGTCTTGTAATGGCTTATTACATGATAAAAGTTATGGCTGAACTGGAACACTAGAAATACCTACCTGCTAGAAAAGCCTACCTCTCTGGTAAAACAAATAAAACTGCAGATGCATCCAGCAGAACTGTAATTCATTCACAGGGCAGCAGTGTGCATTTTCTACGATCATGTGTGTGTGTGTGTGTGTGTGTGCATGCATATGTGCACAAGTCTGTATTAACTAATGATAGAGAGGCAAAATTTTAATTAGAGTAAAATATTGTCCCTCTGTCATTATTAGAAAGCTTTTTTATTGAAGTTGGCTTTGCGAGACAGCGGAAATATTGCTGAGCTTCGCTTGAGAGTGTGACAGAACCGCAGAAAGAGAGAGAGAGCCACAATACCAACTTTAATAAAAAGCATTCTAGTAACAATCTTTCCCCAAGATACTGATTGGGTATAACTTCTGGATCTCTTCATTCCAGTACATCATCTGATCCTTTCTACTGTCACTCTTAAACAAGATCCTGAGATAATTAACCTAGTACAACTCACCCCATGTACTAATATGCAAGGAAGAGTCTACTTATGAAAAATGTGAAATAAACAACAAGTCAAGAAATGTCTCCAAGCATCACTTCAGAATGGCCATCAAGTCCCACCTAGCCAGTAACAGGTGTTGTGGATGTGGTGTTATATGACACACTGAAAAACCTTTACAAGCTTTTCTGTACATTCCAGTTTCACTGTTCTCTGGATATTCTTTGTGTTTCACTGTTGCAGTCATTATATTTGGGTTATCTGCCTGCAGGTAACACTCAGCCAGTCTGAATATCAAAGTCTTGGATCCCTGTGTTGGATGCTGTCCCTTCTTCCATGAAGTCAGGTCGTCAGGGGTATAAAACATGCAGCCGACGCCATTACATCAGTCTTTCTTGCCGTGCAGTTCCCAAAACAGAATCAGTTCGCAAGTGCCGGTCGGCCGACTCCTGAAATTTTCGTTTTCAAATTTCAGAACCAAAGTCTTCAAAAAAAGCTAAGTACCCCATTGGGGATCCTTTTTCTTGCCCTAAACCGATGTCAGTAAAAATTAACAATTGTATTACCTGTGGAAAGCAGATACCTCATAAAGATTTTCATTTGTACTGCATTCCTTGCTTAGGCCCAGACCATGACGTCTCTCACTGTCGGTTTTGTGCCTTATTCAACCCTCAAACTATTTGTCGTCGGTTTATTTTTGCAGCAGATTATTTTGGTACTCTGTTTAACTACCCAAAAATGGCTTCGGTAAGCCATCCGACTACCGACATTCCAAAAAAAGTAAAGATAAAGACAGGGACAGACTGCATAGGTCCAAAGCTGCCGACGATGCTTCTGTTAAGCTAGTCGCCATTTCATCGGTACTCAGTGAGGTGCTTTTGCAGCCCCTGATGCCCGCTACTTCAGATTCACAAGCCTCTACTGAGACCCATTCGGAGTCCGGTATGCCGTGAGATGCTTCTTCGACTATGAAACCTGTGGTTGTCTGTACTTTGGATGGGTCTGGAGCCGCTGTGCAGGTACCGGCTTCTGAGGGTGTATTCTGGCCTACAGACTTGCATTTCAAACCAACGCCATCTTCTTCTTCTTCAAGGCATAAAACTCGACCAACGCCTTGAAAACTGACGTCCAAACCACATGTTCAGGCCCATATGCCTAAAAACAAATGATAAGAATGGCTGAAGACCTTATTACTTTAATTAGGGGAAGCCAGCCTTCTCCCTCTAAGAGACCTAGAACTGATTTTCCTTCTGATTCTTCTGATCAGGATTCTGAAATTTCTGTTTCTTCTGATTACCAGGATTTACCTTTATTTACCTGTGAGGATTCGGATGCAGAGGATTCCATTCCCTCTGCTTCCCCTCCAGAAGATTTTTCATTTGGTGACACCTTGCACACTCTTAGCAAGTATTTCTATTGGGAAAGCCAGGATTATTCTGACTCAAAAAGAGGCTTAGGGAATTCTTACTCCTCCCTCAATGCAGGCCTTTAGCTATCCCTCCTGTCCTGGACATTGTAGATGATGCCTTCTTGGAATCTAGCCTGGCCCCAGACATTTTACCTCCAGCTCCTAGGCAACCTGACAGGTATCACAGAGTACCTGATTCTCACAAGTTCCTCTTCAAGAATTCTACTGCGGACCCGGAGACCATTTCCTAAGGACCTAAAGGCATTAAGGCTACTACTGCCAAAAACCCTACCCCCATCTGATAGAGATTCCAGGGCCTTGGACAGATGGGGTAAGAAGGTATACACTTCTGCTACTTTGGCCATTAGGGCCTTAAACTGCCAGTTTCATATGTTAAAATATCAGCAGCATATTATGGGACTACTTGATTCCTGACTGTGCTGAAAATAAAGAATTACAGGATTTAATGCATTCTGATGAATAAGTTGGTAAACATACTTTGCAATGTGGTTTTTATTCTTTAGAAGCATCTTGCAGGGCTGATGTCACTGGGTCTATTCTTAGAAGGCATGCTTGGCTTAAGGAGCAAAATTTGTCAGATCATGTTAAAGCTAAATTACTGGATGCTCTCTTAAACCAAGACTTCCTGTTTGGTAACAAAGCAGGAGAAGTCCTTAAAAAGATGGAGGAAAAAGCTAAATCTATGCAAACTGTTAAAGATTTCCTGCAAGTACAGCCTCCCAGATTTTGGTAGGCATTGGCCTTCAAAAAATTGGTCCTTTCCTGTCCCTTCCAGGCCTTCTCAGTCCAAACCCAGGAACAGCAGACCACCTACACTACAGTGTCAAGATACTCACAGGCCTAAGCAGTAGAGGGCTCCCACTTCCAAAGCTGGAAGTAATAGGACACCCCCTATGGAAAAATGTCACAATGACTTAACCTTAAACCTTCCAAGGCCTGCTCAACTGCCTGTTCCCTTAGGGGGAAAGATCGCTCTGCATGCAAAAAACTGGGAACTCATTACCCAGGACAGATGGGTTTTAAATATAGTTTTCAAAGGGTACAGATTCCACTTCCACACCTTACCAACCCCTAACGCTTGGCCAGACCTACCCCTAAATCAGTGGGCAGAGGCTCAACAGCAGGTTCACTCTCTTCTAAGTATCAGGGCTATTCAACCTGTCCCAGCAGAAGAAAGGAGACAGGGTTTTTACTCAAGACTTTTCAGGGTACCCAGAAAAGACCGCTCCTGGCATCCTATCCTGGACCTCTCTATTCTAAACACCTTTTTGGTAATCCCAAAATTCAAAATGCTAACACTTCAACAGCTGCTTCCTATGCTAGGCAAATATGCCTCGTTGGCAACGTTAGACTTAAAGGACGCTTACCTACACATTCCAATAAGGGAATCTTGCAGGAAATGCATACGCTTCAGAGCAGGCTCCATGCACTATCAGTTCTCTGCACTTCCCTTTGGCTTATTTACTGCATCCAGGGTATTCACAAAGTGCCTAGCTCCAGTCATTGCATTTTGCAGGCAATGAAATATTCAAATATACCCATACTTGGATGATTGTCTAATTCAGGCAGAAAGCCAGGACATGTTACTAAAACATCCCGCATTTGTAAAGAAACTTTTAACCTCACTGGGGTACACCATAAAAGAAAAGAAATCTCATCTAGTACCCTGCCAACAAATTGTATTCCTGGGAGCAAGCATGAACACAACTTCCCAGATGGCTTACCTCACGCCAGTGAAACAAGTTTATTTGACAGCCTACTTCAAACTACCGGCCACAAAGACCCGGCTATCTGCAAGGAAAATCCTGCAAGCCCTGGGGTTCATGGCCTCTTGCATTCTACTAATTCCATATGCACAACTGCATATGAGGAAACTACAATGTTATCTAAAAAGTCTATGGTGTCAACATTCTCAGGACCTGAAATCAATGATTCCTATAATTCCTTGTATAAAGACAGAGTTCCTTTGGTGGGCAGAGGCCTGCTACCACAACAAGGGGCACCCATTCACTCTACTCCCTGCTGCTCAAACCCTAACAGACGCATCAGACTATGCATTGGGGGCTCATTTGGCAGGGCAGTGCATTCAGGGCAAATGGAACCCGAGTGAGATGCACCTGCAAACCAATCAAAAAGAAATGTTAGCTGTACAGAATTCCTGGACAGCCTTCAAGGACCACATTCTTCCAGGACAATTATTGGTAAAGACAGACAACTCCACTGTTATGTGGTATATAAACAAGCAGGAGGGAACCCATTCATACCCTCTCTGCAGGCTAGCTATGGCTCTGTGGAACACAGCCTTGAGCTACCAAGTGCACCTACAAGCTCAGTTCCTGCCAGGCAAGCTATTTCACTGGCAGACGACCTAAGCAGAAATCTCATGGACTCACACGAGTGGAAACTGGAACCAAAGATATTCAGCATTGTGAGAAACAAATGGGGAAATCCAGAGATAGACCTGTTTGCCTCCCCGTAGAACTACCAGTTGGACAAATTCTGCACAAGGACTCCCCACAGTCAAGCTTGGAAAGTTAATGCCCTGTCCTTCACCTGGGAAAGCCTCTCAGTTTATATCTTTCCCCCTCTGCCTCTCCTCTCGAAAGTTCTGCTAAAGATAAAACAGGACAAACCAAGGACTATACTGATTGCATTAGACTGGCCATGCCAGCACTGGTGTACCCCCTCTTGCACAGTATGTCACTGCTGGAACCGTGGCACCTGCCTCAGACCACTTCCCTGCTGTACCAGCAGGAGGGCCAGATTCTGCACCCTCAGCTTCAAACCCTGAACCTTGCAGCCTGGCTAATCCCTTGAGCTCTCCAATAGCATCCCTCAGTAAGCAGGTGCTAGATGTCATTCTGGAGGCAAGGAGGCCTAATACTAGAAAATCCTATGCTGAAAAGTGGAAAAGATACTGTTCCTGGAGCCAGACTCAGGGGATGGGCACAACGGTGCCCAGCTTACTGCATATTCTTCAGTACTTAACAGAGATGCTCCACAAGGACTTTTCCTTCTCGTCAATTAAAATTCATGCCTCTGCCATTTTAGCACATTATAATACTGAATCACCCCTCTTCTCTCACCCCCTGCTAAAGCAATTCTTCAGAGGGGCCAAAACTTTAAGACCACCTAGGAGAGCCCCTACTCCAGCCTGGGACCTTAACTTTGTATTGGAAAAGCTCACTATACCCCCTTCTGAGCCAGCTGCAACTGCAGAGTTGAAATTCCTTTCTTGGAAAACAGCCTTCCTTCTAGCCATCACTTCAGCAAGAAGAGTGTCTGAATTACAGGCCCTCATGGCAGTGGAGCCCTTCATCTTCTTCCATGCAGACAGGGTGTCCCTCAGGACCAGTCCTTCCTTTTATGCCCAAGGTGGTGTCTAGTGTGGCCCTTAACCAGTCAATCCATTTGCCTACTTTTTTCCCTAATACTGCACTATGGACGTGCACAGACAACTTAGATTTTATTTGGACAGGACTAAGCCTCTCAGAAAATCTGAACAACTGCTAGTTGGCTTTGCTGCAGGGGCAGAGGGGAAGGCCATTTCAAAGCAAACTATTTGTAAGTGGATAGCCCATTGCATTAATTTCTGTTATAAGCACCGTGGAAAAACTACCCCACAAAGGGGAAGAGATCACATTCCACCAGGGCTGCATCTACCTCTACAGCCTTTCTCCGAGGTGTCCCTACCAAGGGACATCCTAGAAGCTGCTACCTGGAGCTCTGTACATACCTTCACCAAGCATTACCACATGCCTATTTTTTTCTAAATCCAGAGCTGGCTTTGCCACTGCAGTCTTGCAGGGCTTAATAGCTGTTCCTAATGCTCTCTAACTTCCTCCTCCCTCCCTTAGCTTTGGGAATCAACCCAAATGTAATGACTGCAGCAGTGAAACACGAAGAACATAGTACAGTTGTGTACACTTACCATAAATGTAGATGTTCGAGTGTATTCACTGTTGCAGTCCTGGTTACCCTTCCTCCAGCCCCCTGACTTCTCTTGGCTATACCTTTTCTTCTTGTTTAGTGTATTACAGCTTTCTGGTGTATTTGCTTTTTGTTGGAGATGTAACCTAACATATAATTGCTTTCCATTTTGGGGGCACCTGACATCTGGGGCAAGAAAAACTGATGTAATGGTGTCAGCTGCATGTTTTATACCCCTGACGACCTGACGTCATGGAAGAAGGGACAGCATCTGACGCAGGGATCCAAGACTTTGATATTCAGGCCGGCTGAGGGCTACCTGCAGGCAGATAACCCAGATGTAATGACTGTAACAGTGAATACACTCTAACATCTACATTTATGGTAAGTGCACACAACTGTACTTTCCTCCACCCTTCTGTCACCCCCCCCCCCATTTCATTACCCTAAGCCCTCTGTCAAATGTAATCTGTCCTTCTCTTCGTGCAGTGATCAGACTTGTTATAATTGCTCACTACTGTTCTACCCCCATGTTCCCTTATAGGTTCATAGGCGTTTACTAGGCTAACAGCCCTGGAGCCTATATAAGCCTAGCCCAAGAAGATTCCCTGGCATCATGTCACCCAAAGTTAGTCCCTTCCCTTCCTTTCCCATTTTCCTATCGTGCTTCATACCTCCTCTTCCTTGGTCTGATTTCCATCAGTTGACTGTTCTTTCCATAAACTACAGTTTATAGTGCATTAGAGAAACAGGATTCTTCTGCATTGTCTTTGGATCAAGTTCTGTGGTACCTGATAACATCCCGGGCTGCATCTTACATGGGCTCCAACAAGAATTAGCAACACCATTGGGTATTCTTTTCAGTCATAGTCTAAGCACCAGCTTCATCCCAGCTGAATGGAAAACTGCCACCGATATTCCCTTGCACAAAGATGGTGCTTCCACTGACCCAGAGAACTATAAACCTATTAGCCTGACTATCATTATCTGCAAAGCTATGGAGTAAATCATCACGGACCTTATCAACAAAGATGCAGGTAATCTCCAAACACTTGACCCTACTCAGTTTGGATTTGTCAAAGTGAGATCATGCCTATTAAACTTGGTAAGCCTGGTAGTCACCAAGGCCTTAGAAGAGGGGAAATCTGTGCATACAGCCTACCTAGTCTTAGCCAAGGCTTCTGACACTATCCTCAACTCGGGCATCATTGACAAACTCAAACAGCTAGGTATCAACCCTGATATCATTAGATGGGTCACTAACTGGCTCACTTATAGTGCACATATAGTCAAAATAGGTGAGTACACCTCCAACAGCAGACCTATAACCAGTGGTGTTCCACAGGGATCAGTCCTGGGACCTCTGCTGTTTGAAATCTATTTCTCTGAAGTACAAGCAAAAACGAAAGGTCTGTGGCTGACAAAGTTTGCAAACTGGGAGCGGTCATAGAATCTCCGAATGATGCCAACATCGTACAAGAGGGTCTTACACAAACAAATGATTGGTACCAAAGTCATGGCCTTAAACTCAATGCAAAAAATATATATTATCCCTTTCAGTAAGAGTGATGTTCCTGCTAACTATGACATCAGTAGCAATGCCCTAAGTACTCACTCAGTGTGAGAGGCCTGGGCACACAGATTGACAACAACTTTAGCTTTGATCACCGGATCTCCACAGAGGTAAGAAGCACCGGATCTCCACAGAGGTAAGAAGGACATTCTCTATTGCTCATCTCATAAGCAAGGGCATTGCCTCCAGAAAAAAAAAAGAAGTTATAACCTCCCTGTACTCTTCATAATCAGGCCAGTAATTGAGTACAAAAGCCCTTTTGATATGTACCTTTCCAAGCACTTGCAGTCTTCAGCATCTGATCTATGTGGGTCATCTGACATCACTGTCACTTTAATCTGTTTCATACAGACTACTCAGAGGTGATCTCTGCCTTGCATATAAGGTGATCTCTGACCCTGTTTTTTTGGAAATGGTGCATATCCACAAGTCAAATGGTACACTGCTTACTTGCTTTCAAGACCTTAACCTGGTATGTGACATTAATGGAACCTTCTGGAGGGACACATTTGTCTCCCAGAGGTTACCACAACTTGGCTAGGCTTGTAAGGGCCCCTAAGGCCATTAGTCTAGTAGCATCCTATGATCCTATGAAATATATTGTAAGTAAGCACACACTACTTACAACTGTTCTCAAATACATTGATAGGTATTCCATACCTCCTCTTACTACAGCTAGGAAGGATTTTGTACATTTGTAGTTTCTTTATATCTGACAAGTAGAACAACCTACTTTGCTGCTGTTACTTTTGCTTTTCTTCATGTTCCAGTTTCATGAACTGTTATGTGTTCATACTGCATTGCAGTTCTTGCTTTTGCTTAGATTGTATTGATGTGCCAAACATCACAGTACAGCTGTTAAGTAAATTTTGAGCATACGAGGTTCTTCAGCTGTTGATTATTGTGGCTGCCTCTGTATACAATCATTTCTGTGTATGTAGAATCCGGCATTTGAAGCTTTTCTTCCCAGCTCCACTGTAGAATAATTCCGCCCTTACATTTATGTATGTGCATGTGTGTGTATATATGTATGTATATATTTATTACACACACACACGCATATACGTATTTATGCATATATATATATATATATATATATATAAACAAAATAAAGGTGATAAATTATGCATTTGAGTAAATTGTTTATATGCAGTAAGCAATAACCATGTAATGTGTACATTTTACATAGTCTTCCACACTGTGCTTTTGTACGACGAGAAAGAATCGTTACAGAAGCAGAAGAAAGTGTGAATAATTTACACGAGAATGCACAGCGTCTGCATGTATAATTATTGGAATGAATGAAAGGTTTAGACTTTATTTAATAAAAAAATAAATAAATAAAACTTTTCTGATAAAAGCTGTGATGACAGTGAGTTTTGAAGTGTGTTTAAACCTGGCCGGAAAGTTGACAGCCTACAGCTCCCTGCGGAGTTAGTAATTGCTGAATTGTACCAGAACTTAGAGCATGAATGCTTCACAGCTTGCACTGGAGTGATTGACAGATTGATTCAGTGTGCATGTAATGCTGTTTGAACGTGACACAGGCAGTGGAACAGTCTGTATGGAGAAGGCATATACAGGCACGTAGAATGAATGTGACCCACAGTGAATGAAGACTGGACACTATCCATATTCTGCAAAAGCAGTATAAATCTTTTGCAGAAGTGGACACCAAGTACATATTCAGATTTTTTTTTCTTGTTGGGGGAAAAAAAAAACACTTCTACATACACTTATCTCCGTGTGTGTTTGTGTTGTGTGTATTTATATTTGTTAATGTGTATGTGATGTCTGTGTATTTGTTTCTATGTATCTTAATTATGTAATGTGTGTGTGTGTGTGTGTATGTTTATATAAGTGAAAGCATGTGTGCCTGTGTGTGTTTTTATAGTGTAAGTGACAGTATCTCTGTGCGTGTATGTGTATATCCCAACATACAGACACACACGCACGTATATATATATATTTGTATACGAGTCTATTTGGATGTATGGAATGATCCAGATGATGTGCATAACATCAACACAGAATTGTTGACATCACACACCTCAACATACTACTATGCATGTACCCCCAAACCCTTTGCTATTTGTATATACTAATACCAAGATTGCACAATTCTCAGGGAAAGGACATATTTCCCAACCCCAAGAATCATCCTGTCTTTCACACCTGTTCAAATTTTGTCAACTAAACAGATGTCCACATGTCAACAAAACCACTGTTTGACAAAAGCAATGGATGATATATATAGGTTCATAGCTAAGTACTAGGCTAGCTGCCCTTGCAAGCCATTTTAAAGCTAGCAGATTTCCCTTTATCTGCTCAAAATAACCTATCCCATTTGGTTATAGATGGGCCTTAACCATCTCATGGTTGATAATTATACATTACCCCTGATGATAATAACTGGTATAAAACCATAGATAATTTGAGTGGACTAGTGCATGGGATAAAGTATTTAGGAGGTGTATCTGTCCATTAGTAGTACAGGGTCAGTCCTGGGATAAATTTTCTGTTTCTCATCGATAGATCTATGTTGTGCTTGAAAATGGGCAGGAATGAATTTTGTTTTGTGTATGGGGAGTCCATTCCATAGTTGTGGTATCTTCTACAAAATACACCTCTCCCTTCAAACTGTTTTGTTTATGTTGCAAAAGAGGTTTAGATCCCTAGACTCAGTATTTCTGATGCCATTTGATTTTCTGATGTGCAGTAAATCAGTAGTGGGTCGGAGGATAGCTTGTATGCCAGACACAGGTAACCTTTTAACAGTCTATGTAGGTTACCAAGTCAGTAACAGGACTTTGTCAGTCAATGTAGAACATTGTTTAGGCCTTGTATCCTTTTAGTAAAGTTTCTCTGTGGGAGTTCCAGATGTTGCATATGTCTGGACAGATACAGGCCTAAGGGGGCTTTATATTCAATGATTGGCGTATTGAGGGCTGAGTAGAGGGGAACAGTGACATCCATAGATCTAGACACAATTTCTTTGTTTATAACTTCTGCTGTATAGAAGGACTTTCTTGTAATAGACACAATCTAGCCAAAAGTCAGGTCACAGTTCACATAAGTTCCTAAATCCCAAACAACTAGAATTTATACGAATCCTCCACTTCTTCACCAAAGAAACATGTAGAATACAAAAAGAGAACACCAACTGCTGCAATACTGATTTTTTAATTCTGGTACCTCGGCCTTCGCCTTCTCTTGGAATACATTTTTACTAAGTGCTCCACCCATTTTTATACAAATCTTTAATTAAACAATTAATGCACCATATTATTGTTGATTTGTTACCGTAGTTTCCTTAATACTTAAAGCAAACTTGACATCTCTATGTGACATGATAATTTAAAGAATAAATAACTTTCATTTTAGTACTATAAACATACATATAAATATTAACAATGAAATTGTATGCTTATTTTTCACACAATATTAACCTTGCAAACCATTTACATAAATATATTTGAATAAATATATTTGAAAACATTGAGAAGTATGTGAAGAACATGCTCATAAACTGACTTTACTATGAGCATTATTTAAGATCCATATACTGTGAAAATATATGTATATCACAAACATATTAAACCTCCATGTTCATCCCGTTTGGAAAAATAGTTTTCAAATTGAGAATGAACCTTGACTCCATCAGAAGTAGTTTTTCACGAAAAATGGCCTCATTTCCAAACACATTGGGTCTACCTAAAACACTGAAAACAAATCCTTCTGGAACCCCCCCATGTTTATCAAAAAAATGCTTTCCTACTGGGCTCTCCATTCTCTTATGCCTTATATCACCCAGGTGTTCCAAAATCCTTAATTTAACCCTTCTAGTGGTTTGTCCTACATACCAATTCTGCCTCTCACATCCACATCCTATAATATATACAACCCCCGTTGAGTTGCAATTATAGAATTCCTTGGCTCTATATTTAACCCCATTGATTTTACAACCATCCAAATTCCTAATTAACTCACACACTTTACATTTTCCACATCTAAATGAGCCCCTTCTCTCACTTTCACTCTCTTTATCTTTATTTCTGGAATTTAGAATTTCCCTGAGATTAGAATATCTTTTATACGAAAAGGTTACCCGGGATGGAAAAAGCATTCCAATTTTCTCATCTTCACGAATAATTGGCCAAAATCTATCCACTAGTTCTTTTAAAGTTTGAGAAAAATGGGAGAATTTTGTTACAAAAAATATTTTCTCATCTAATTCCTTGAATCCACTATTGTTTTTACACTGAGTGTCACGAACTTCAGATAATCCTACCCCTTTAAATCTAACTCTCTTACTGGGCCTTCTAGTTATGCCCAATTCATCTTCCACCCTTCTCCTAGCTTTTTTTATACTCATGACAGAATACCCTCTCTCTAATAGTTTTCCTTCCACTTTATTGAATTCTATTGGTATTAACTTTTTTTCTGAAATGTGTCTTCCTATTCTTTTAAATTCACCAAATGGGAGAGATTCAATTAAGGAATCACTGTGCATGCTAGAGGCATGGAGAAAATTCTCTGCTGCAGTCTCCTTGTAGTATGGTTTGTATTGAACTATACTTTCCTGACTCACATAAATTTCTACATCCAAAAACTGGATGGATCTTCCCCCTATGTTACTAGTGAAATCTAAACCCCAATCATTCTGCCTCAACTCAGACACAAAATTTTTAAACTCTTCTGGCACACCACTACATAAAAATAAAAGGTCGTCAATAAATCTCATATATTTGACTACCTTATTTCTATAGAAGAAAGAGGGGTAAATGTAACTATTTTCAAAATGGGCCATAAACAATATTGCATATGAGGGCGCAAACGCTGCCACCATAGCCGTGCCCTCTTTTTGCAAAAAATATTTTCCCTCAAATTCAAAACAATTGTGTGTGAGACAGAAATCCAACAGACTGATGATAAAGAAAGTTCTAGGTCCATCCCCTAGCATTTTCTCCACTGCCTTTAGACCATGCCACTTACTGATGCTAGTATATAAAGATTTAACGTCTATACTAGCCCAATAGAAACCCTCATCCCATACTATATTACTAACCTTGGAACACACCTCTTCACTATTCTTAACATGAGATTGTACTCTCTCCAGATATCCCTTTAACAGGGAATCCAAAAATATTCCCACATTCTGAAGGTATCCTCCTTTTCCTGAAACTATAGGGCGTCCAGGTGGATCCATGAGATTTTTATGTATCTTGGGGATGGTAAAAAATCTGGCCACTAGAGGATTCTTGATATGTAACCTTTTCACATCCCCTGGGGATAAAAAACCCAGCCGCTCACCCCTTTCCAATATTTCCAACAATAACATGTTGTACTCTCTCATTGGATTTAGGGGTAACTCTAAATAGATATTAGTATCATTCAACAGTTCCAAAGCCATAGAATTGTATTTGTCCCTGGTAAGGACTACCCAGTTCCCACCCTTATCTGCTTGAGTAAATACATACTTTCTATTCATGCTTTTTAAATCACATAAAGCTTTCCATTCATCCCTTCTCAAATTATACTTTCTTTCCTGTCCACAAAACCTTGCATGCTCTTCTACCAAAGTATTCAATAGTGTTTTTTCAAATACACTAATGACTAAACTCCTTCTGGGTGGCATGAAATCACTCTTGCAGTATAAATGGGGGACCGTCAGTCTACCATACCCAGTGTTGAAGGTAAAACCCCCCCCATTTTCACACACTTCATCCTGTGCATATATGTCCACTAAATCATTTTCATGCAGTGTAAGATTTAACAAAGACTCATCTAAATTTTCCAAAAGGGACACATTTTCATCAACAATATTTAAATTATTAGTCAATGGAGCACTAATATTAGAATCATGTTTGTGCTTGAAACAATTTTGAACAGCAAAATATTCCCTCAAAAACAACTTCCTACAAAACTGTTTGATTTCCAACGATAAATCAGCTAGAGAGGGGAAACTTACAGGAACAAATTTAGTGCCTTTATATAAAACTTGTTTGGCACTCTCAGATATATTTAAATCAGAAATATTAATTACATTATATTTCTCACCTCCACCAGTGTCCATAACTTCAGTGTTCAAATGATCAAAATTCTGCAAAGAAACCTCCTTGCTGGAAAAAAGACAGCTTCTTATGTTCATTAAGGACTGTGAACATTCCTGTTGATCTCGTTGAACCCCTCTCGCCCTCTGGAAAACAGTCTTTGTAAGAATAGTTCCTTGTCCTCCAAGGCCCACGACTTTTTCACCTCCTTCTCCCCTTGTTTTGAAAACGGCGGCCTCTCCCCTTCTGCTGCACCGCCGATTGATCCGTGTCACTGGCTGCATCACTAGTTCCTGTAATTCCTACATTAGAGTCCTGCTCCGCATTCAGGCTCTCAAACGACACACTTTTCCTGCTGCTTGACTCGTCTGCTGAAGACGCCGAAGTTTCACCACCGCCAACGGATCTGGAACCCCTGGTGACGTCACGAGCTGCTCCACGCTTTTTCTTAAAGCTGTATTGCCATGAAAACAGGTTGCCTGTTTCATGGTCTTTGGTATCTCGAAGATATTTTCTTTTCTTTCTGGAAACCACCTCCGACTCTATTTTAGACACTCTACTTTTGATCTCACCCATATTTTTATTAAATATAGTCACCGAACTTTCTTCTATAAGCTTTTCCTGCAAAAGCAGGATGGAATTACGTGTTCTACTCAATGTTCTCTCATTTCTTTTTATTAATACTGCAAGCCAGCCCAACGTACACTTCAATGAAATGTCCTTCCACTCTGCAGACAAATCCAATTCATCTTCTGCAAATTCAAAAGCTGGTAACCGTTCCACTCTAAGACCCCTCGGAGTAATGTTGGTCTTTACATACTTTTCCAGTAATTTTAAATCATAGAATGTAGTAACTTCTTTTATCAACGCTCTCTCCAACTCCACATACCTCTCAGAAAAATCAATACTTGAGCTTTCCCAAGGATCATTGTTAGCCATTTTCTCCTCCCTCTCCTTCCATAAAGATGCCAAATTTACAGGCTGTAGCACTTAGTAAAAATGTATTCCAAGAGAAGGCGAAGGCCGAGGTACCAGAATTAAAAAATCAGTATTGCAGCAGTTGGTGTTCTCTTTTTGTATCCCAAACAACTAGGTCAACTCTTAGGGGCATATTCTCAGTGTGGTATTTCTCTGGTGTAGATAAACACCTAAAGGATACAGTAATGCATATTTTGGCATTTAGTTTCAGACCATCGTTTTGACACCAGTTATTTGAGACAAACCTTCCTGTAGGATGACCTGGTCATTTGGGGGTTCATTGACTGCTTTTTGCTTAGTCATCTGCAGCCATAGCCAGCCAGAGCCATTTGGTATTGACTTTTACTTCAGAAAAGTAGATGCCAAATAGGAGAGGGTCCAGCACAGGACCCTGGGGGATGTGACAGATCTCTTTTTGGAGGTAACTTCTCCTGTTGTAATTATCTACA
Organism: Protopterus annectens; assembly: GCF_019279795.1. Classification (NCBI taxonomy): domain Eukaryota; kingdom Metazoa; phylum Chordata; order Ceratodontiformes; family Protopteridae; genus Protopterus; species Protopterus annectens. Next base: position 378,716,136 of record NC_056738.1, on the reverse strand, counting down.
TCCTATCTGTGAGCTATTTGGCAATCCAGCAGGTGACGTAGGGGTTTATTCCCAGTTTAGTTACGTTTTCTTCTATGCCTGAGTGGGGAATTGTGTCAAAATCTTTGGCCAGTTTGATGTATGCGGTTTGTGCCAGTTTGTCTTCATCTATTGCTTTGGTGACCTTTTCAAAAAATCTGCCAGGTTGAGTAAGCATAACCTGCCCGTGAATCCAAACTGAGACAGGTCTAGTGTTTTGGAAGTTCCCTATATTCTTTTTTTTTTTTTTAAAACAAGTTTATTGTTTTAACATACAAGAGAAATATCATAACAGTTTTATACAAGTAATTAAAATAGATATGATTATAACATTCAACAAAACAACCAAAGTATTTACAAAGACATCCACTACAATCAGATCAATTAATTAAACTAAAATACCATGCTATTGAAGTTAAGATTTTTTTAACAGGTTTTGTAAATTATCCCATACAATATAATAAGATGTTTTTCTAGTTGTTCTTGACCTTATTGTGTTTATTTCCATATGGCACACTATATTCATAACATTTTTAAATTCATTGAACGAAGGAGGTGTATCTGAAATCCAGTTTCTGGTTATTATTTTCCTAGCCACTGCTAGAATAGACCATAACAAGGGAAGCTTAATCTTTTTAACACTTTGAGGTGCAGGTATGTTGAATAATATAAGAGATTTAGAAATAATGAAATTATCTGTAAAAAGAGCCTGCAAAAATTCATTAATTGACTTCCAATATTCTTTCAATTTTATACAGTCATAAAACATATGAGCCCAGTCAGCATTAATTTCTACATTACATCTTTTACATAGATTATCTTTATTATTTATTTTATTCATCATCAAAGGTGTATAAAAAGATCTATGTAAAAATTTCCATGTAAAAAGTCTCCAGACAATGGAAGGCGTAGTTTTGTAGGCAGATTCCAATATATATTGTTTATCTTGTTGATTTGGTGGGTCCCCATTAATGGAAGTGAAATAATTCCAGTAGGTATCTACACTGTAAAAGTTTCTTGTCTGATAATTTTATGTATGTATGAAAGCTTTCCTTTATCAGAAACTTTATGTTGTAAATTTAATATCAAGTAATCAATCAGTGTTGGAATAGATTCTTTAACTGTTATAGACATTAGATCTATTTTATCAATGAGATGTTGTCTAAAGGTCTGAACCTCTAACCAGCAAGTTTCTCTTAGATCAAATTCTTGTTTTAAGAAATCTAGATTTTTAACTTTATTATCAGATATCAACTGATACCAGTACTTTAGATCATTATATATAGCTAAATGGGTTCCTTCAGAAGTAGATGACAAAAGCATACCCTGAGTATACATTATAGGAAATATAATAAAATTCCATTCCCTATATTTAGGATGCATGAATATAAAGTTACGATAGCTAATAATAATGTTTAATGGGTAACTAACTATATGTTTAGGTGTAATAGGTGAAGTACAAAATTCCTTTAGTAACCATAACATGGAGTTATTTACAATCATATTTTTATGTGTTAAGGAGATTTTCATGAAGTGCATACTAATTAGCTCCCAGTAATCTTTCCATTTTGCAACATATGACTGATCTATTAATAAAGTAATAACTTTTACAATAGAAGAGATAGTATATAAATTAAAGTCTGGAAAAGAAATACCCCCTTGAGACCAGCTATTAGTATGTTTCTTTAAAGCAATCCTAGGTCTATTAGGTGCCCATAGGAAATTTAACATTAGTGTATTCAGTTTTTTTGATAATTATTTTTGTAGGTGGAAGTATTATTGATTGTATTAAGTATAAAATCTTGGGGAATATTATCATTTTAATAATTGTAAGTCTCTCTTCCATAGTAAAAAACATATTATTCCAGGTATTAAAAAGATTTTGTATATTAAGAAAACAGGTATTATAATTATTATATATAATAGATTTAATATCTTTAGATAATATTATACCTAAATAAGTTATCTGACCTGAATTGTGTACATATTTAGTAAAATCACTAATGAGAATATTTTTTCGTGTATATATAGGTAGTATTTTAGTTTTTTCTTCATTGAATATTAAACCAGAAATACTTTTAAAATTCATCATTTTATCAAATAGAGACTGCATAGAAGAATTAGATCCTGCTGATGTAATTAGAACATCATCTGCAAAAAGTTGAATTTTAGATGTTGTATTTTCATCTATTTCAAAACCCTCTGTCAGTACTGTTTCTGATCAAATTAGCCCAAGGCTCCATTATTAAAGGGAATAATAGTGGAGAGAGTGGACACCCTTGTTTTGTACCTTTAAAAATGGGTATTTTTTGTGAGGACATATGTTCCTACCTTAATGTAAGCCAATGTTCCTTTGTATAAATGCACAATTAGATTTACAAATGCATCTGAGAAGTTTGTGCACTTCAGTAAGGTAAACAGATAGTCCCAACTTACTGAATCAAATGCTGAACTTATATCAAGACTAATAAGTGTTAAATCTTTCTTTTTCCTATTTGCAAAATCAATTAATGTTAGAGTTCTCCTTATATTATCAAAAGTATTTCTATTTACAATGAAGCCTGTCTGATCTATATCTATAATGCCAGGGATGATTGTCTTCAATCTATCAGCAAAAATACTCATAAACATTTTATAATCAACATTAAGTAATGAGATGGGTCGATATGAAGTACATCTAGTTGGATCTTTATTAGGTTTTAAAATTGGCGAAATAAATGTATATTGCCAAGATGGGGGGGTTATTAGCTCATTTTGGGCCAAAATAAAAACCTTATGTATTAATGAATATGTACTTTTACAAAGGATTTTATATATCTCTGGTATAATACCATCATTACCCGGTGCTTTGTTTGATTTAAGCTTGTTTATTTGTGTAACAACCTCTGTATATGAAATACTTTTGTCCAATAGTTTAATCTGTTGTTTATTAAGCTTTTTATTCATGTTTGTGGTTATAAACTCTTTTATTTTATCTTTAGGTTCCATATTAATGTTATTATGGTTAATTTTGTGAAAGTGATTTCTAAATTCATCTAGTATTTCTGGTAGGCTAGAAACATTCTTCTTTTTCCTTAGAGAAAAGATTTCTTTGATATGATTTTGTTTATTCAACCTTTTTGTTTTATTTTTAAGTCTATGTAAGTATTTGGGGCTTATTGAGTAAGACAAAAACTTGTATTTCTCTAGTTATTTTAACTTTGAGTTAAAATTTCTTTGTATTTCTCATTTAGTTTGTTTATTTCTTCAATGACTTTCTTATCCATAATATTTTCTTTATTATTATGTTTATAAGAGTCTAATTTATTTTGGATATCTAACAATTCCTTATCCCAAGATTTCCTTTTATTATTATACCATCTGATACTTTGTCCATATAAATATGATTTTAAGGCATCCCAAACATAGACAATGGAGACTTCAGGAGTATTATTTATGTCTAGAAAATGTTGTACTTCTGAAAGTATATATTCTTTATAGTCTTTTAGTTGAGTTAAGTATGCTGGTATCCTTTTGATCTGAACATTGTGAGTATTTTTTATCATGAACTCAAAAACAATTGAATTATGATCAGATATAGGACATGAAATGATTTTGGAATTAATTAAATCTGTTGCCATCTGGTTAGAAATAAAGACCCTGTCTATTTTTGAATAAGTTTTGTATCTGTTAGAAAAAAAGGTGTATGGTAATGATTTTGAATATATCTGATTATTAATATCATTTAAATGATAAGAATTAGCAAAATCATTTAAATGTTTTGCATTAGATGTAATTTTCCTTTTTCCTATAGTGGTAGTGTCACTTTCATGTAGTATACAATTAAAGTCACCAGCTAAAATAATATCTCCTATAGAGAATGATATGATCTTATCAAGATGGTGTTTCACTGTATTAATACCAATTCCAGGTATCCAATATACATTAATTAATGTATAAGTCTTCCCATTAATTTGTATTGTAACCATACAAAACATTCCTTTATCATCCTGATAAGACTTAATAGTTTTAGGAATGGGCATACTTTTATTCCATAAAATAGCTACTCCTCTTTTTTTCTGAGTGTGCTCTGAACTAACCAATACTGTATATTTGTTTGTGGCTAGTTTATCAATATCTTTTTTCAAGAGATGAGTTTCTTGAAGGAAGACTAAGTTGGCCTTATGTAAATTAATGTATCTTATTAGGCTTGCCCTTTTACACGGATTATTCAAGCCATTAATGTTTAAAGAAATTCCTTTTAGAGATGTCATTTGGCATTTTTAAAACATAAGAATCTTATGATCAAAATAACAATTAACAAAATAAGTAATGTTACATCTCCTTCTTTAGGTGTACCTTTAAATATAGCTGTATTTATTGAATCTCTTACGGGATTTTGTATAAGATTAAATTTTGTTTGTAGTGACAATGAGTTTACAAAATGTATTGTGGATGTCAGAACTATATACATACAACAATGAACAAGAGAAAATAATGTAAGGATTAAACCTTGCACCCAGCCTGGAGTTAAAAACTCCAACTTAGAGTAGTATATACCACTCAAGTTAACCCCCTACCCTAAGCAGCAGTACCTTAGCTACCACCTTATCAATTTAATACTAGTTATATTTAACATTAAATTAACAACTTTCAATTAGATTATCTAGCAAGACAAAACTACACATTTGATAAAACAGCATCATATAAACTAAGACAAACTTTTTTTTTTAAACTATTCATACTACTATATACATCTATTTAATATAATACATTTGTATTCAAATAGCATTCAAATAAACTTGATATTAGGAACCAAGAGGAGAGAGAGAAATAAAAGACGTGAGAGAGGGCGAGAGAGTGAAAGAAAGAAAAAAAAAAAAAAAAGGGAGGGCATATTTACATATTAATTTATTCAAAGTTTGTAAAAATAAGTTCTAATATTCATTTAATTAAAAACTTTGGCTAATATGGTTCAGCCATTACATATATTAAGATGCATCTGTTTTCTGTCATGTAAATGCAGTTAACAGCTTCCAAAAAACCTTGAATTACTTGTATCTGAGCTTTTTTCCCATACTTATTATTGTCAGTAGAATAAAATATTATATTTATAGAAATTGTTATAAATCATACTGCATAGTTTTGTAAATTCTCAGAAACACTTGCATTATTGTGAAGAAAGCCATCTGTATTTTGTATATCTATACTGCTGCTTTAAAATATATCACATGACAACTTCTTCCAGAATAGAGTCATAAAGTTATTTATGCTTGTCAATCAGATAAATCAAATGAATTATAGTAATGTATATGCTTAAATCATAAGTTTCTAACATAAATTATTATGCTGCAGTCAAGTAAACTTTCAAAAACACTTGTATAAATGTTTCACTTTCTATGCCTTCTAAAATATCACATTTGCTTACTACAAGAAACTGCATCATTTAAAATCATTATAACTGACATTTTATAAATTATAACATAAATACTTAAGTAATTATATAAAATAACTCACATTTAAATGTTAAAGAGTTAATTTTCCTTCACAGAGTCGCATTTGCAGCAGTTCTACTTCCTGGTAGAGTGTTCTTCCTGAATCTGCGATGTGTCAGTGTGAATTCTGGGGTCAAAGGTCAAATTGACTGCTTTCAGCTTCTCTGCGTGAATTCTGAGAGTTGAAGCTTTTAAAACAACTCGAGGACACTGTTCACGAGGTAACCCACATCCCAAATTGTCTCCCTTAACATTTTGGCGGGAATCTTGTTAAAAACTAGTGACAAACATTCATTTAGCAGTATAAATGCATCTAAACATAACAAAACCTTCGCAAAGTATTTTACAGGTTATTACAGCCTCTATGCAAATGAAATTAAGCCCAAAGTTATTAATAAGTAATAAAACTCAAGATTTTTGCCCCAACTCAATTTTTATACAAATCTTATTATTTACTGTGCCTGTATGATCAAAAGCATTTCAATATATTAATATGAAAGAAAATAAAGAGAAAGAATAAAGAAAAGAAAAAAAGAGAATAGAAAATAAGAGAGTAAAGCAGAGATAGAAAAATGTAAAAGGAAGCTATAAAAAGTAAGCTATAAAAAGTATTTACAATGGAATATTACTTACTGCTTATATTAATAAAGATGGAAATAAAACATATTATTTACTATTATTTAGTTCTAATTATTATTAAAGCATGACAGATTATTTGTAAACAAGCATAAGCAATATAATCAAGAAAGTATAATTAGCAATAGTATTTAAACAACATATAAACTGTTTTACAAGGGATAAATAAGTTATTATTCCATTTATCATATTTTCATTACACTTCTCTCCCTGCCCTACCCCACCCCTTACCCACTACATAATCTAAATAGAATGTCATTGTTTAAAATAAAGAAAAGAAGAAAAGGAGAAAAAAGAAAAAATGTATCAAGTTACTAACCTTACTTCTCTTTTTCAGAAAGAGAAACAAACTGAATGATAGCTTGTTATTAGTTCCTCAGATATTTTGACTGATTATGAAACAAAACATTTCTTTGCACACAAAAAATAACTTTGATTAAATCATTTTCAGAATATTTGTGGCTTTCTGGAAATGCAGTAACTATATTTAAAAAGATTAATAATGAAGAAAAATAGAGAGATAAAAAAAAGGAAAAAAAAACATAGAACAAATCATTTGTTTTTTAGTCTCTTCTTCTTCTCTGAAGTCTTCCACGAAGTTTCAGTTGCCAACCTCTTTAATGAAGGACTAGCCCATTCCATTTCCTCTATTTTATCCAAAATCTTATTTTTTTTGATAAACAGTAATGCAGAGTCTAAGTCATCCAAAATTTTAGGACCATCAGGAAGGAAGATTTTTAGCTTGGCAGGAAACAGAAGGTATGTTTTAAACTGTGCTTTTTTAAGCTCCCTTATTAGTGGCAGAAAAACTTTTCTTTTAGCTATTACCAAGGAAGAATAGTCATTGTCAAAACGCACAGTTGTCTCATTAATCTTAACAGGAGCTTTAGCCCAACGAGATTTAAGAACCATCTCTTTATCAAAAGATGATAGAAATCTAACTATAACTGATCTAGGATAGTTTTTGTTAGAGTTAGTATTAGCTATAGATCTATGTCCTCTTTCGATACCAAAAGAGAATGCTTCTGGTAAGTCTAAAGTTTTAGGGAGCCATGTTGTTAAAAAAGAAGTAATATTGTTACCTTCAATATTTTCTGGCAGTCCAAAAATCCTAATGTTATTGCGCCTAGATCTATTTTCCAGGTCATCAAGCTTTGTTTGTAGATGTGTATTTTGTTTCAGCAAAAACTCAATGTTGATTTCCTCTTCTTGGATTCTATTTTCCATGTCATTTACAGTCTCTTCTATGCCTGTAATCTGGATCTTTTGTTGTTGCAAATCTATATGTAACAAGTCTATTTGTTTTGTAGTTTTTTCTATGAAGGTATCAATTTTAGTTTCCAGTTTATCCATCTTAGCAGTAAGTTGCTGGATTGTAGATATCAGAGACTGAAGTTCTTTCTTGATGCTGGAGTCTTGAGAATTTGTCTTACTGGAACTCATTTCAAACAGAGAAACTGACAAGATAATTTCCAAGGTGATTTCTGACAGGAATATTTTTAAAATTTCCTTTCTTTTTTAGATATAGTTCAAGAAATAGATAAAACAAACATATTTAGAAAGAAAATTACTTCATAAATTAATTTTTTAAGTAATTATTTCCTGTCAGTGCAGTGAAATTGGTGGAGCTGAAGAAATCTGCTGCTATCCTGTGTTCATCCTTGGCCACGCCCCCTCGGAAGTTCCCTATATTCTGATTATATACCCACACAAGTATACATATATGAGAGGAGCTACTTCATTAACCCAAGAATCTCACTCCTGTTCCATTACCTGATTGACGGTTGCTGAAAATTGCTAGTGCTTGTAATCAGCAGCAAGTTAACAAAAAGTATATTTGGAAAGATCAAGCCCATCTGCACCCTGGATCCCTAAATGTAGTATTCACAGGCGAGCATTCAGCGGTCAACATCTGAAACTCAAGCTACTGGAACGCAAGTCTGTGTAAGATGCATGTACATTGCACGTAGAAGTAATGCTTCCTTAGAAAAAGGGAACATATTTTTCATTTGTTAGCAAAATGAAAGTCTGAAATATTCTATCAGTGGACTTTTCCCAGACCAGACATAGTCATTCCTCTTATTTGTTTTTATATCCTTTTTCTAATCTACATAAACTGTATATTGTGAGAGGTTTAAAGGGTCCATGCAAAAGCCCTAATGAAACAGATTTTCCTGATGCACCCCCTGAAGTCAGTCTTGGATGTTCTGTTTTAAAGCTGCCAAGTCATCAAGTACACAGCTCAAGGGCCTAATAAGTGAAGGACCCTAAGTCCTTATGATTCAAGCATGTGCTTGGGGATCATTAGCAGGTTTCAAGAAGGCTTATAGGTTACCAGACACTCTCTTAAAGTGATTTCTCATGAGGTAAATACTGACTACAGTGTAATGGCTGCCATCATCAGACTTGCATTGTTTTTTTTTTAAACAGTTAAAACTATGAGGCAAGACTTCTGGTTGAGAAAAGAATCTTGTAATGCACTGATTGAGCTCCGCTCTTCAAAAACTAATATGAGGGCATTGTTTAGAAACATCATTTTTTTGAAAGTAGTGATTGAAGCTTACAAAACAAAATTTCTTGCAAGATCAGATTATCTGAAAGAGAAAGTATAAAAAGTCATTAGTATATCTGCAGAAGATGCGAGGGGGACCATGTGTCGTAATTACTGATCAGAGGTGAAACTGCTGCTTTATAAGTGTAAAGAGCTACACAGACTGGCAAGGATGAATGCTTTGGTGGCAATCACAAAATGTGAAAGGATAACTATGCCCTTTCCACTTTCAGGAGAAGGATGGAAGAAAAGAAGGCTGCACTGTCTACATGGCAGGACTGAGATCTGAAAACTGAGTTCCGGAAAAAAAGAGCATCACCAGCCCCCCAAGCCTTTCTGTGTTGAGAGAAGCCTTCTAGCTTATCAGTGGGAGTGGTAAGGACTAGGTAGCCTATCTACCACAAGAGGAGTGGTTTCTGGCCCAGAAATTGTAGTTTATAGGCCATTTGAGCACTTTTTTCATATCCTTCAACTTTCTGGTTTAAAAGCCCGCATTTGTGCTCATTTCCCACCTTTCCTATAACTAGTCTAGTTCAGAGGCAGATTTGCTGTATCCAAGACTGTTTGTAAGCTTTTGAGCCCCCCAAGCCTCTCTGTGTCGGAGAGAAGCCTTCTAGTTTGTCAGTGGGAGTGATAAGCACTAGGTAGCCTATCTGCCACAAGAGGAGTGATTTCTGGCCCAAAATTTATAGTGTATTTGCCACTTGGGCAGTTTTTCCATCTCTTTCAACTTTCTGGTTTAAAAGCCCACGTTGCGCTTGTTTCCCACCTTTCCTGTAACTATTCTAGTCCAGATACAGATTTGCTGTATCCAGGACTGTTTGTAAGCTCCTGAGAGGTGAAAAAGTCTTCTCTTCATTTTTTTCCTTAGATCTGCTAGTGCTTGCCTCTCCTGCACTTTTACTAGCTTATTAGTCTAGCACTTTACCATACCAGACTTCTTGTAGCAATTATTGTAGCACACAAAAGTGCTCCCAGCACTAAATGTTCTACAAGGAAACAGCTCCAGTACTTATTATTAATGCCCACCCCTCCAGGCATGACTATAGCAATAACCCACGCCTGGGTGTGGGTAATGCTAAATTTACCCACGGTTGGCGTGGTTTATTCCCGAGGGCGAAGCCTGAGGGACCAAACAAAGCCAACCGTGGGTAAATTTAGCATTACCCACACCCAGAAGTGAGTTATTGCTATTATACCATGACATTATTTAAGAAAAGAAACTATTACTTTTCTTAAATAATGGCATAGTATAATGCCTGTTTGCTGCCCTTCCGCAGATATCTGGCATCCGCGGCAGTTCTGATGTACTGCGCGCCTGCGCAGTACATCAGAGCTGTGGGCAAAAGCAACGGAGAAAGCAAGATCTCCGTTGCTTTTTTTTAGTGTTTCGCTATGTTAAATGAGTTTAACATAGCGAGACAGTTTTAAAATAAGCAACGGAGATGTCCGTTGCTTATTTTAAAACTGTCTCACTATGTTAAACTCATTTAACATAGCGAAACACTAAAAAAAAAGCAACGGAGATCTTGCTTTCTCCGTGCTTTTAACACTGTCTCGCTATGTTAAATGGGTTTAACATAGCAAGACAGCTTTAAAATAAGCAACGGAGATCTCCGTTGCTTATTTTAAAGCTGTCTCGCTATGTTAAACCCATTTAACATAGCGAGACAGTGTTTAAAAAGCGAGTTATACTAATGGAAAAAAGTCCGGGCGACCGGACCTTTTTCCATTAGTATAACTCGATTTACAACGGGCACGCTGGCCAATCAGCGTGCACGTTTTGGGGGGGGTCATGGTATAATAAAGGTCAGTTCCCTGTGCTTTCTCCTGTTAACCTGGTGAACTTGGGCATCTTGAGGCAATGTAACAACTGCCTCATGTACACTGACAACCCTCTCTTCTTACCTCCCAACACTCAGACTTGCGAGAGATGCACTTATATATCCAAATTGGAAGCCACGCACTCTCCAGCCAAGACCGGAATAGCTGGTCAAGAGGAGAAGGTTGACACTTCCACCACACCACATGGAACACACAGCCCTCCAGAACACACATCAACACTGCCTTTGCATAAAAACACAAACCACACCCACCTTCTTGGCTCTCAATAAAAATCTACCAAAACAGCAGAGACCTCCAAGGCAGAAACGCACTCGACCCCCACAACACAACACTAATCATGAGACACATAACTCTCCTAAACAGTGTGCCATTCAACCAAAGCCCCTAAAGCAAAACAGCATGCCCATCACACTAGACATAGGTGACTCAATAGTGAAGCACACTGATGTCCCACTCACTAGGTTTAATAAGGAGAAAGTAACAGCTGCCTGTCAGGTGCCAGAATCCACCATATAACGCCCGCAGTCAGGTCCCTAAACAACAGGTTCAAATGTGACTCTGCCATTGTACATGTGGATGTGAATGACCTGAGATGTACCTCCCTGGGCTATATGAAAAGAGATAATGAACAGTTCTAATACTTGTAAAACGAAAAAAAGCCGAACCAGGAACAACTGCAAAACACCGATTTATTAATACAAAAAGAAAAAGAAATCCAGTACTAAGCGCTTTCACCCACACACGTTAGGGCATCATCAGAGTACTGACAATCCATATATTAACTTCCTTTTAAATCCTTATACAAATTAAATAATTAAACAATTATACAATTTATTTCCTACGCAGCTAATAGATTATCAATTTTAAAACATTAAAATCATCAAATATTAACATAAACAGCCAAGACTTGTGTAGAATTAAGACTGATAATATGTATATATATATACTACAACTATTTATCAAGGAACCTGTATATAAATAGTGCAAATAAATAAATATGTATCTAAATATAAATATAAATTATTAAACGTCTTACATAAAAACATTAAATACTAAAAATCCTTTAAAAGGCATTGCCACAATGATAGTTACACTAACACTATAATTCATGTGAATATAAAAAAATGTTAAAATCAACCAGCTATTGAATATTAACCTAATAGGAGGCCCTATACAATAATCAAACAAATTGAGACTTATACTTGAGTATACTGGATATAGAGATGTGCTCATTAATATCAGTACTAGAACTGGCATTTAGCCTTAATTGCCATAAACATTCTTTGGCCTCAAGTAGGGTATTATCATCACCACCTTTATTATTGTTATAGTATGCAATTCTATCAATAACGAAGAATAAAAACCTCTTAAAATTCTGACATATTGAACTATGTGTATAAAGAGAACTAGTATTTTTTTGTTTTTTTATATCTCTGACATGCTCCACTATCCGTTCTCGGAGTTTCCTTATCATTTTGCCAACATAGAAAGCTGAACATGATGAACAAATAGCAAGATAAACCACCATTTTGGTGTTGTCCCACATTTACTCATCTTAGATGAATTAAACATATTCTTCTTATTAACTGCCTCAAAATGTTCTTTAAGATTCATCCCCCTACTATATGTAATCTTGGGCCCAGTCCCTAAATTGTCAATTAGTTCACCATTATTCTGAAAAATACTTATCCAGGTCTCATGTATTATGTCAACTATCCTGGAAGATACATTGTTAAATGGTATAATAAGGGTATCATTTCTAGAGGTATTTTTAATCCTAGATATATTGTTATCAAAACCGAACTTTATTATAGGTTTATATATTTGATATCTTTTCTTATGAATCTCTTCACTTTAACATTTTTTATATTCACATGAATTATAGTGTTAGTGTAACTATCATTGTGGCAATGCCTTTTAAAGGTTTTTTAGTATTTAATGTTTTTATGTAAGACGTTTAATAATAATTTATATTTAGATACATATTTTTTATTTTTTATTTATTTGCACTATTTATATACAGGTTCCTTGATAAATAGTTCTAGTATATATATACATGTTATCAGTATTAATTCTACACAAGTCTTGGCTGTTTATGTTAATATTTGATGTTAATATTTGATGATTTTAATGTTTTAAAATTGATTATTAGCTGCGTGGGAAATAAATTGTTTAATTGTTTAATTATTTAATTTGTATAAGGATTTAAAAGGAAGTTAATACATGGATTGTCAGTACTCTGATGGATGCCCTAACGTGCATGGGTGAAAGTGCTTAGTACTGGATTTCTTTTTCTTTTTGTATTAATAAATCGGTGTTTTGCAGTTGTTTCTGGTTCGCCTTTTTTTCGCTATATGAAAAGAGACTTGGAGGAGCTCTCGAATTAGGTAGCCCAGGCGGGTATGACCCTAGCCCTGAGCAGCATCCTACCATCACCCAGAGTGATATCACAGTACAAGCAGAAAATTGATTTCAACAATTGGCTATGTTTCTGGTGTCATTCTCTGGGGATCCAGTATCTGTCTGCCTGGGATGACATGATTGACAGACCTCGATGCTTTGCCAGAGATGGCCTGCATCTGTCACCCTGGGCTTCTGGATACTGGCCAAGGCTCTTGCCCACCCCCTAATGTGCCTTTTTTAGGCAGTGTTCCAAAGACCAAATTACCACCATAACAGCTACAAACAAATGCAATCTGAGGGTCATGCTGCTCAGCGCTAGAAATCTAAATCTCAAAATGCACTCACTCGAAGCACTCCTTAAAATGGAGAAGATCGACATTTGTGCTGTAACATTAACCTGGTTCAAGGCAGCAGAAAGCACCCCTGCACTACCAGGCTATAACTCATTCCACACCTTTCGGCCCCAGAACTTGGACTGAAGCTCCAAAGGTGGTGGTGTTTCCATATTCATAAAGGATGCGCACACTTCCAGACTGGTACCCCAGCATAATGCATCATAGATACTTCAGATGCAGCTAACATTGGGTAAGACAGCGATTCAGGTTGTTGCCTGTTACAGGTCCCCATCCATGTCCCAAGACACTCACTGCACATTCCTGAGCACCCTGGCGAATATTGGGGTCCAACATAGTACACACATGCTGGGTGACTTCACCTACCCCTCCATTAACTGGGAAAACTACTCGTGTACCAATACACTTGCCCAGCGTTTCCTGGAATTCATTAATTCCAATGCCCTGGACCAGCTCGTTCTTACCCCCACTTCAGGTAGCAACATCCTTGACCTGGTTATTACTAAGATGGGCGACCGTTGCTCTACACCAATAGTCAACTCCTCCCTGGTTAGATCCGACCACAAACTAATCACCTTGGAAATCCACATCCCACCCCCCCCAACCCCCGCAAAGGTAACCAGCATGAAAAACATCTCCAAAGGTAACTTTGGGCTCCTAAGATCAGAGGTGGCTAACTTCACAGCACTCATGCAAATGGTGAATAGTTGCATGACCGCCAAATCATACACCAATGCAGTGTACGAACACGTACAGAAATGCATGGATCTCGCCATACCCAATAGAACCAAGAAGCTCTTCTCCAAAAAACGAAGGCAATCTGGTGGTGCCCTGCCATAAACAAACTCTATAACGGAAGGAGGAAACCGATACGGAATAAGGTGAAGTCTCAAGACTGGAAAAACTCCCTTATCAACCTCAAAAAAAATTGAGATCCCTCATCAAATCCTCTAAAGCTAGCTATGAAAACAGAATTGCAGCAGGTAGTAAAGACAACCACAAGGCCTTCTATAGTTATGTAAAGAACCTCCATGGCAATACCCAGATTTGCTCTGAGATGCTGCACAATGGTACCTCCTATACCGAGCCAACAGATTTGGTGCCAACCCCCCCCCCCTCACCAAAAGGACCAATCACAGTACCAGTAGATTTCCAGGCACCCAGTATTACTGTTGCACAGGTTAAAACAGCACTGTCCAAGGCCAAGAATACAGCCTCTATGGGACCTGACAATATCCCTGGCTGTGTTCTACATGAACTACAGAGTGAACTGGCACCTCACCTGTGTGCCCCGTTTAATCACAGCCTCACCTCAGGCTTTTTCCCTACCGAATAGCGCACTACAATAGTCATCCCTCTCCACAAAGGAGGAGGGACTACAGACCCTGGGAACTATCACCCCATTAGCCTAACAAGTCTGATATGAAAGCTATGGAACGCATCATCATGGACCTAATAAACAAGGCTATAGGGAATCTCCAAACTCTGGATCCCACATAGTTTAGTTTTATGAAGGGTAGATCATGCCTGCTCAACCTGGTCGACTTCTTTGAGTCAGTCACCAGAGCTGTGGATTAAGGCAAGGTGGTTCATACAGCCTACCTTGATCTGGCCAAGGCATTTAATACCATTCCCAACTCAGGAATCATAGAAAAACTCACTAAGCTAGGCATCAACCCCTATATCACTAGGTGGGTTGCAAACTGGCTCACAGAACCCATAGTGTGAAAATAGCTCACTCCAAGTCAGACTGCCGACCAGTCATGAGTGGAGTCCCACAGGTATCTGTCCTGGGTCCTCTCCTGTTTGGTATCTACTTCTTAGAAGTCCAGTCCAACACGAAGGGACTATGGCTGACAAAGTTCGCAGAGGATTACAAGTTGGGTTCCATTATTAAGTCCCCAAGTGATGTTGACATCCTACAGAAAGGCCTCACTGAGACCAGCAACTGGTGTCAGAACCATGGCCTTAAACTTAATGACAAAAAATGTGTCATCATCCCCTGTGGGAAAAACCCATTTCCCATGCACTACCACATTGATGGTAGTCCACTGAACACATAAGGCGTTACAAGAGATCTGGGAACACAGGTTGACAGCAACCTCTCTTTTGACCACCACACTGCCACTGTGGTCAGAACGTCCTTATATGTGGCACATCTCATTACTATGGGTTTTGCATCCAGGAAGAAAGAGGTCATTGTCTCCCTCTACTCTTCCTTCATTAGGCTAATCATTGAGTACAATGCCCCATTTGGCATGTACCTCACTAAACACCTGCAACAACTGGAGAGGCCACAGAAGTACCTCACAAAGAGGATCCTAGGCCTTAAACACTTGTCCTATATAGACAGACTCAATAAACTCCAACTATTCTCTTCATGTCACCTACTTAGAGGTTATCTCTGCTTGACTTATAAAGCCATGTATGACCCAGCTCTGTTAGAAATGCTACATCTAAAGAAATCCCAATCCGTCCACACCACACACTCCAGAGACCTCAACCTCATTACCACAGTCAACAGAATGTGCTGGAGGGACAGGTTCATAACCCAGAGACTGTCCATGCTATGGTATAGACTTCCCATACATGTCAGACAGAGCACCTCACTGGCCCTCATCAAAAGAAATCTTAATGAGTGGATGGGAAATAGAAAATTCACCCGGGGATCACTCCAACAGAGGCACTGGAAACTAAGGTCGGGTGGCATGATGACAGGGTAAACCTATGGGCTAGGCTTGTAAAGGCTCCAGGGCCATTAGCCTAGTACACACCTATGAACCTAAAGGAAAACTAAGCAGATGAAATTGAAGTTATCAAAATGTGTTCACACAATTATGTGCAACTATAGGAACTCATTTGGTTTGCACATGACCAATTTTGGTTGTGACTAGACTTTTTTTGTATTGCTAATTACAAGAGTTCAGCCTGTATGCATTCATGGGCAGTTTCACAATAATAAGTGCAAAAAGTTAAATTACTTTGTTTAGATGAACAAAGTATGTGCATGCATGACGAGCTTAAGTAGTTGGCTTACTTTAAGGCAGAAATTTCAGAGAAGAAGTTGTGTCATTGCTGTTGCTGGAGAGTTTTTCTTTTGTATAGTTAAAACATTTTTATTGAATCACGTATTAAACATTGACATAGACTTGTGTTAATAGAAAACAAAACAAATCATAGTTAACATTTGCATCATTTTAATACAGTATATATGAATATTTTATTTTTAACAGTTAAACTTCACTTCAGTATTACATAAATTCCTTTATTCCTACCTCCCCTTAAAACCTCACTCCTCCTCCTAACATCATTATGCATTGGTTGTTCCCACAAATTCCCAGATTTATCAGTATGCAATTTGCTCCTTTCCTTTTATAAATATCTCACCTGTAGTTCTTTTATCTCCTTTACAATATTCAGTACTTTAATTGCAATTGGTTTAAATTCTGATTTCCATGCTATTAGTTGCTGAAGAGTTTTGAGTAGGTGAATAAAAAAGTAAGGCAAAATTCAGAAATATAAAAAGTAGAACATTAAGAACCTTTAATTGAAAAAGTGATATGGAAAAGAAATGTGTTTGAAGTAGACTATGTGGGGAAAGATGTTTACTCTTCTAGAGATGGGATTTAAGATAGAGTCTTGTTCGGGGAGTGGCATACTGAAAACAGTGCATCCTAAACTGAGGAAAAAGTTGAATGTCTCACTTGCTCATCTATGTAGTTGAATTAAACCATCTTAGCCACATGAGAACTCAAGGACAATGCTCTTCATGTTTCACTTTTGCAGTCATCACACTTGGGTTATTTGCCTGCAGGTAGCCCTTGGTCAGCCCGAATACCAGAGTCTTGGGATTTCTGCGTCGGATGCTGTCGCCTCTTCCATGACGTCAGGGGTATAAAATATGCAGCTGACGCCATTAAATCAGTCTTTCTTGCCGAGAAGGAGCCCGAAGCAGAAGTAGTTCGCAAGTGCCGGTCGGCCGCTACCAGAAATTTTAATTTTTTTGAGTTTCAGACCTGAAGTCTTCTAAAGCTAAGTACCCAGTTGCGGATTCTTTTTTCTTGATCTAACCAGTGTCAGAAAAAATTTACAATTGTCTTGCATGTGGAAAGCAAATACCTCACAGAGATTTTCATTCTTACTGCGGCACCTGTTTAGGCCCAGATCACAGCATCCCTAGCTGTCAGTTTTGTGCCTTGTTTAACGCCCGAACCATTTTTTCGTTGGGCTATTTTTGTAGCTAAATTCTTTCGCTCTCGTTCTCCATATTCTGAAATGGCTTTGGTAAGCCATCTGAATACCGATCTTCTGAAAAAGCACAAAGATGCATAGGTCAAAAACTGCCACAGACTTCCGTTAAGCTTGTCGCCAGTCCGTCGGTACTCAGTGAGGTGCCTTTGCAGCCCCTGATGCCTGCTTCTGCAGATTCGCAGGCCTCTGCTGAGACCTGTTCAGAGTCCGGTATGCTGCGAGATGCTTCTTCGACTATGGAACCTGTGGATGTCTACCTTGGATGGGTCCAGAGCTGCTGTGCAGGCACCGGCTTCTGAGGGTGTATTCTGACCTACCGATAGTCATATTAAACCAACAACTTAATTTCCTACTAACACTACCAAGTTTCTCAGGCCCAGAGTTCGCACTACGCCTAGAAAACTGACGTCCAAAGTGCATGCTTATCTTCCCATGCCACAAAAACAAATGTTTATAGAGTGGCTGAAGACCTTATTACTCTAATTAGGGGAAACCAGCCTTCCTCTGCCAAAAGACAAAGAACTGAATTTCCTTCTGATTCTACAGACCAGGAGTCTGATGACTCTGATCCTTCTGATTACCAGGACATACCCTTATCTACCTATGAGGATTCAGATGCAGAGGAATCCATTCCCTCTGCCTCCCCTCCAGGGGATTTCTCTTTTGGTGGAACCTTGCATACCTTAAGAGACCATTTCCACTGGGAATGCCAAGACTATCCTCAGTCCAAAAAGAGACTCAGGGAATTTTTAGATTTGCCTCAGCACAGGCCTCTAGCTATACCCCCTGTCCTGGATATTGTAGACTATGTCTTCTTGGAGTCCAGTCTTACTCCTGACACCTTACCACCAGCTCCTAGAAAACCTGACCGGCACTACAGAGCACCTTATTCTCACAAATTTCTCTAAGAATCCTACTGCGGATCCAGAGACCATTTCCCAGGGACCTAAAGGCATTAAGGCTACTACAGCCAAAAACCCTACCCCTTCAGACAGGTATTCTAGAGCTTTAGACAGATGGGGTAAGAAGGGTATATACCTCAGCAACTCTTGCCATCAGGGCTTTGAATTGCCAGTTTCACATGTTAAAGTACCAGCAACATATTATGGAACTAATTAAACAAAGAATGGTGTTACTTCCAGATTGTGCAGAAAATAAAGATTTACAGGATTTAATGCATTCTGCAAACCAAGTTAGTAAACATACTTTGCAGTGTGGGTTTGATGCCTTAGTAGCATCATGCAGGGCTGCTGTCACTGGGTCTGTACTGAGAAAGCATACTTGGCTAAAAGAACAAGTCTTGCCTGACCATGTCAAAGCAAAATTACTAGATGCTCCATTAAATCAGGAGCGTTTGGCACAAAAGCAAAAGAAGTTCTTAAAAAGATGGACGAAAAAGCTAAATGTCTGCAAACAGTCAAATATTTCTTATAGGTGCAGCCACCTAGATTCAGTAGGCACTGGCCTTCAGAAAACTGGTCCTTTCCAATCCCTCTCAGGCCTTCCAAACCCGGGGGAAACAGACCACCAAGACTATAGTCTCAGGGTATGCAGAGATCTAAACAATGGAGTGTTTCCACCTCAAAACCAGGGAGTGGTAAGCCACCCCCTTATGGAAAAAGTTCACAATAACTTTCCAGTTATCCTTCCCAGCCATGCCCAAGTACTTGCGCCCCTAGGAGGAAAACTCGCCCTTCATGCAAAAAACTGGATGACCATTACTCAGGACCGATGGGTTCTAAACATTATATCCAAGGGATACAGATTCTACTTCTACTCATTGCCAACAACAAGCAGGTTGCCAGACCTTCCTCCAAACCAGTGGGCAGAGGCTCAAACGCAAGTACTTTCCCTTCTCCATATCAGGGCTATTCAACCTGTTCCAGTAGAACAAAGGGGACAGGGTTTCTACTCCAGACTGTTCCTGGTGCCCAGAAAAAAAGATCTCTTGGCACCCTATCCTGGGTCTATCAATTCTCAACACCTTTCTGGTGATCCCAAAATTCAAAATGCTTACACTGCAACAGCTTCTTCCTATGCTGGCCAAGGATGCCTGGTTAGTCACCCTAGACTTAAAAGAAGCTTATCTGCACATCCCCATAAGGCAGTCTTGCAGGAAATATCTACATTTCAGGGCAGGCTCTATGCACTATCAGTTCTCTGCACTTCCTTTTGGCTTATCTACTGCGCCCAGAGTATTCACAAAATGCCTGGCTCTGGCCATTGCAAACTGCAGGCAGAGAAATATTCAAATCTACCCATACTTGGACGATTGCCTGATTTAGGCGGACAGTGAAGAATTGCTA
This sequence comes from Protopterus annectens, assembly GCF_019279795.1. Lineage (NCBI taxonomy): Eukaryota > Metazoa > Chordata > Ceratodontiformes > Protopteridae > Protopterus > Protopterus annectens. Next base: position 378,696,299 of record NC_056738.1, on the reverse strand, counting down.
CTTCAGCACTTGGCATTTGTAAAAAGATTTCTAAGTTCACTGGGATACACCATCAATGAAAAGAAATCACAACTGGTGCCCAGCCAACAAATTGTATTCCTGGGAGCAAGCTTGAACACAACTTCCCAGATGGCATTCCTCACTCCAGAAAAACAGGTCCATCTGACAAACTGTTTCAAACTAATGGCCAAAAAAACCCAGCTATCTGCAAGGAAAATACTGCAAGCCCTAGGGTTCATGGCCTTATGCATTTTGCTAATTCCATATGAAAGATTGCATATGAGGAAACTTCAATGGTACTTAGTCTCTGGTGTCAACATTCTCAGGACTTGGAAACAGTGATTCCTGTCATACCTTGTCTAAGGGCAGAGTTCCTTTGGTGGGCAGAAGCATGCAACCACAACAAGGGACTTCCTTTCACTCAACCCCTCGCCGCCCAAACCCTGGCAACAGACGCATCAGACTATGCAATGGGGGCTAACATGGCAGGCAAATGCATTCAAGGCAAATGGAGCCCAGAACAAATTCCCCTGCATATCCATCAAAAAGAGATGCTAGCTGTACAGAATGCTCTGACAATCTTCAAATGCCTTATCCTTCCAGGACAGCTCCTGATAAAGACAGACAACACCGTAATTATGTGGCACATAAACAAGCAGGGCAGGACTCATTCTTACCCACTCTGCATGTTAGCCATGACACTGTGAAACACAGCCTTGAGCATCCAAGTGCACCTACAAGCTCAATTTCTGCCAGGAAAGCAAATTTCACTGGCAGACGACTTAAGCAGAAATCTGCTGGACCCTCACGAGTTGAAACTGGAGCACACCTCATTCAAACTTCTAAACCAGAAGGGGGAACACCGGAGGTGGACCTTTTTGCCTCCCCCCAAAACCACCAATTGAACAAATTTTGCACCAGGAACCCTCACAGCAGAGCCTGGAAGGTGGACGCCCTACATGGGAAAACCTCTCAATTTATGCCTTTCCTCCTCTGCCCCTGCTCTCATAAGTACTACTCAAGATCAAACAGGACAGGCCAAGGCAATCCTTATTGCACCAGACTGGCCACGCCAGCACTGTTACCCACTCTGACAGCAGTGCCACCCTGGCACCTACATCAGGCAACCTTCCCTGCTGTCTCAGCAGGAGGGACAGATTTTGCATCCACAGCTGCAAGACCCTAAACCTTGCAGCCTGGCTTATCCCATGAATAAACCACCAGCATCCCTCATCAAACAGGTGCTGGACATCATCCTTGAGGCCAGAAGGCCTAGTACTGGAAAATCCTATGCTGAAAAGTGGAAAAGATATTGTTCTTGGAGTCAATCTCAAGGAAAGGACACAGCTGTGCCCAACTTACCTCAAATCCTTGATTACCTAGCAGAGCTGCTCCACAGAGGCCTATCCTTCTCATCCATTAAGATTCATGCCTCTGCCATCTCAGCTCATTATAATACAGAGCCTCCTCTGTTTTCTCACCCTCTCATCAAGCAGTTCCTGAGAGGAACTAACAATTTAAGGCCCCCTATGAGAGCTCACACCCTGGCCTGGGACCTTAACTTTGTACTGGAAAAGCTCACACTTCCCCCCCCTTTTGAACCTGCTGCTTCAGCAGAGTTAAAATTCCTTTCTTGGAAAACAGCCTTACTTCCAGCTATTACTTCAGCAAGAAGAGTGTCTGAGTTACAGGCACTAATGGCGGTGGAGCCCTTCATTATTTTCCATGCTGACAGGGTTTCCCTCAGGACTAGCCCTTCCTTTATGCCCAAGGTGGTATCCAGTGAGGCTTTAAACTAGACCATCCATTTGCCAACCTTTTTCCCTAATCCTCAGAATAGAGGGGAAAGGATCCTGCACTCCTTGGACGTGCACAAGACAGCTCAGGATGTTCATCGTGTTTCACTGTTGCAGTTATTACACTTGGGTTATCCTGCTGGCAGGTGACCCGCAGTTGGCCCGAGTTCCAAAGTCTTGGTCCGGCGTCGGTTGCTGTCGCCTCTTCCCTGACGTCAGTGCGCCAGGGGTATAAAAGTTGCAACCAATGCCATTTTCTTCAGTCTTTCTTGGCGCGCAGTGCCCGAAGCAAAAGCAGTTCGCAAGTGCCGGTCGGCCAACTCCTGAGATTTTCAAAATTGAGTTTCAGAACCAAAGTCTTCAATAAAGCTAAGTACCCCATTGGGGAAACTTTTTTTTGCTCCAGACCGATGTCAGTAAAAGTTAATAATTGTATTTTTTGTGGGAAGCAAATACCTCACAAGGACTTTTACTGTTACTGTATTCCTTGCCTAGGCCCTGACCACGACATTACTAGTTGTCAGTTTTGTGCTAGATTCAATAAACGCACTATTAAACGTCGGTTTGATTTTGCTTTACATTATTTTGGCTGAAGGTTTAATTACATAATGCCGTCGGAACAACTGACAACCAGAATTTATAAAAAAACGCAAAGACAAAGAAGAGGACAGGCATCCGAGGTCCAAAACAGATGACAAAGCCTCTTCTAGGCCAGTTGCCGGTTCTCAGTGAGGGGCTTTCACAGCCCCTGACACCTGCTACCTCAGAGCCACAGGCCGTAACCAACAGCCACGTGGAGACACCGAGGCCTGTGGAAACTCAAGGTATTGGGCCTACGGAAACTATACCCTCAGATGGGTCTGGAGCCGCTGAGCAGGCATCGGCTTCTGAGGGTGTTTTCAGACCTTCACAGCTTACAATTAAGCCCACTACACCAGCAAAGGCAAAGTCAAAAACACCATTAAAGACAAGGAAACAAGTACAGCATTCTCCAGAACAGTCATCCATGCCAAAGAAACAGATGCTAAAAATGGCCGAAGACCTAATTACTTTAATCAGGGATTCCCATCCCCCTCCTGACAAAAGGCCTAGGCAAGACACTGACTATGATTCCTCTCACCAGGTTTCCATTTCCTCTGATTCCTCTTCTGATCAGGGATATTCTCTCCCTCCCTATGAGGACTCGGATGCAGAAGAGTCTATACCTTCAGCCTCTCCGCCTGAGGATTATTCTTTTGGGGAAACCCTGCACACCATGAGGGAGCATTTCCACTGGGAGAGCCAGGATTATTCAGAATCCAAGAAAAGTCTCAGAGACTTCCTTTTATTGCCTCAGCACAGGCCCCTGGCTATCCCCCCTGTGCTTGATATTGTTGATGATGTTTTTTCTGAATCCAGTCTGTGTCTTGATTCCTTACCCCCTGCACCATTCAAGCCAGACAGGTATTACAGGGTCCCTGACTCTCATAAATTTATTTACAAAAACGCCACTGCAGACCCAGAAACAATTTCTCAGGGTCCTAAGGGGGTTAAGGCTTCCACTGCTAAAAATCCTGTCCACTCAGGTAGGGATTCCAGAGCTCTGGACAGATGGGGAAAAAAGGTTTACACTTCTGCTGCTTTAGCTGTAAGAGCTTTAAACTGCCAGTTTCACATGCTTAAATATCAACAGTACCTCATGTCATTGTTAAAACAGAAAATTGTTTTAAATTCAGAAAGTCCTGACAGTAAGGAAATGCAGGATTTATTGCATGCAGTTGAACAAGTGGGAAAGCATACTCTGCAATGTGGTTTTGATTCATTAGAGGCTTCTTGTAGAGCCGCTGTTACAGGCTCTGTTATTCGAAGGCATGCTTGGTTGAAAGAACAAAGTTTACCTGACCATGTTAAAGTAAAATTATTGGATGCCCCACTACAGCATGATACTTTGTTTGGTGTTAAGGCAGAAGAGGCATTAAAGAAAATTGAGGATAAAGCAAAATCAATGCAGACAGTGAAAGATTTCTTACAGGTTCAACCACCTAGATTTAGCCGAAACTGGCCTTCAAAAAATTGGTCATTTCCAGTGTCAAACAGGCCACAAAGAGGCAGATACAGACGCCCAAGAGGCAGACCTCAGCCCCAAGGCTCCTACAGACCTAAACAATGGGGTGCTTCAGCCCCCAAAGGAGGGGAAGACAAATCACAACCTTATAGGAAACAGTCCCAATGACTTCCCTCTACAAATGCCAAGCACTTACCTTTTGACAGCACCCCTAGGGGGAAAGCTAGCACTTTTCTCAAAAAATTGGCACATGATCACCCAGGACCAATGGGTGCTGAATATTGTTTCTCAGGGTTGCAGGTTCCACTTCCACACGCTTCCAAAACCAAAAGATATGCCAGACCTGCCACAAAACCAATGGGCAGAGGCACAAAAACAGATTGCTGCTCTTATGGACATGGGAGCTATTCAAAAAGTTCCACAGCAAGAACAGGGACAAGGATTTTACTCAGGACTTTTCTTAGTACCCAGAAAGGACAAAGCCTGGAGACCAATACTGGACCTGTCAATCCTAAATACTTTCCTGGATGTTCCAAAATTCAAAATGTTAACACTACAGCAACTTCTGCCCATGCTGGGCAAGAAGGCTTGGCTAGTTACTTTGGACCTCAAGGAGGCATACCTGCATGCCCCAATCAGACAATCATGCAGAAGATACCTCAGATTCATAGCAGGCTCAATGCATTACCAATTCTCTGCACTGCCCTTTGGCTTATCTACTGCGCCCAGGGTCTTCACAAAATGCCTGGCACCAGTAATTGCATTTTGCAGACAAAAAGGAATTCAAATATATCCCTACTTGGATGACTGCCTTATTCAAGCAGAGAGCAAGGACATTCTTCTAAAACATCTGGCGTTTGTAAAAAGATTACTAATTTGCCTAGGGTACACAGTAAACGAAAATAAATCAAAACTAGTGCCCTCTCAAGAGATAATATTCCTGGGTGCAAGCTTAAATACAACTGCCCAGATGGCTTATCTCATGCCAGACAAACAAAGGCAACTGACGCATTACTTTCAAATGATGGCAACAAAAACCCAGCTCCCTGCAAGAAAAATTCTGCAGGCCCTGGGCTTCATGGCATCCTGCATTCTACTAATTCCATATGCAAAACTGCATATGAAGAAACTACAATGGTATCTAAAAAGTGTTTGGACTCAGCATTGTCACAGCCTGGAGACAATCATACCTTTAATTCCCTGCCTACAACAGGAGTTTCGATGGTGGTCCCAGGCCTGTCACCACAACAAGGAACAGCCTTTCACCTTACCCACAGCCAGGCAGACAATAACAACGGGTGCATTGGATTATGCCTGGGGGGCACATATGGCAGGAAAATGTATTCAGGGCACGTGGCCCAAGGAACAAATGCATCTTAACATCAATCAAAAAGAGATGCTAGCTGTACAGAATGCCCTGACAGCTTTCAAGGACCTACTACATCCAGGGCAACTATTAATAAAGACGGACAATACCACAGTTATGTGGTACATAAGCAAGGGGGCACACATTCTTATCCCCTATGCAGGCAAGCAATGACTTTGTGGAACACAGCACTGACCTATCAAGTACATCTGCAGGCACAATTCCTGCCAGGAACAAAAAATACACTGGCAGACGAACTAAGCAGAAATCTCATGGATCCTCACGAATGGAAGCTAAATCCACAAGTGTTCAGCATGATAACGAGAAAATGGGGACGCCCAGACATAGATCTTTTTGCCTCCCCTCATAATTGCCAGATACAGAAATTTTTCACACGAATTTATCACTCTCAAGCATGGAAAGTGGATGCTCTATCATTCAGCTGGAAAGGCCTGACATTCTATGCCTTCCCTCCGATGCCTCTTCTTACCAAGGTGCTACTAAAATTCAGACAAGAAAGGCCAAAAATGATCCTGATTGCCCCAGACTGGCCACGCCAGCACTGGTACCCAATCCTAAAGAGTTTGTCTCAAGGCCCAGCTTGGCTTCTACCTCAAATTCTTCATCTTCTGACACAACAAAACAATCAGATTCTGCACAGTCAACTCAGAACCTTAAACCTGGCAGCATGGCAGATAATGTAGCCACTCAGACTGCACCTCTCTCTAAAGCTGTTATGGATGTCATTTTAGAAGCCAGGAGGCCCAGCACTAGGAAATCTTATGCAGAAAAATGGAAGAGATTCTGTGCTTGGAACCAGGCACAAGGGCTCGAACCACTTGTCCCTAATATACCTCAGATTTTACAATAGCTAACTGAGATGCTGGACAAAGGCTTATCTTTCTCATCTATTAAAATCCATGCCTCTGCCATTTCAACTCATTACAATACAGAACCTCCTATTTTTTCACATCCTCTACTACATTAGTACCTCAGAGGGGCAAAAAATATAAGACCCCCAAGGAGAGCACCAGTACCTACTTGGGACCTCAATTTTGTTTTAGAAAAACTCAACACTGCCTCCTTTTGAACCAGCCAGCACAGCTGATCTAAAATTCTTACCATGGAAAACTGCTCTGCTCCTAGCAATAACTTCAGCAAGAAGTCTCAGAGTTACAGGCATTAATGGCTGTGGAACCTTTCCTCATTTTTCATCAGAACAGGGTTTCTCTTAGGACAAACCCAACATTCATGCCAAAAGTGGTCTCCAATGTGACCTTAAACCAAACCATTCATTTACCTATGTTTTACCCAAAACCCCAGAATAAAGGGGAGAGACTTCTGCATGCTTTGGATATACACAGACAGCTACGATTCTACTTGGACAAAACAAAAGTTTTCAGAAAACTGAGCAACTGTTTGTAGCCTATGCTGCAGGGTCACAAGGAAAGCTTATTACAAAGCAGACCATCTCAAAATGGATAGGACACTGCATCCGCTTCTGTTATGCACAACGTGGTAAATCAGTGCCTAAGGGCATTAGGCCTCATTCTACCAGAGCAGCAGCCACTTCAGCAGCTTCCCTCAGAGGAGTACCAACCAAAGACATTTTAGAAGCTGCAACCTGGAGCTCAGTACACACCTTCACCAAGCACTACCACTTACCTCTCTACTCTAAATCCAGAGCAGGCTTTGCCACTGCAGTTCTGCAGGGCCTGGTAGCCTCTCCAAATCCAATTTAGACCCACCTGCCCAACCTCAGCTTTGGGATTCTACCCAAGTGTAATGACTACAACAGTGAAACACGATGAACATAGTACAGTTGTGTACCTACCATAAATGTAGATGTTCGAGTGTATTCACTGTTGCAGTCCAGGTTACCACCCACCATCCCCCTTGTTTCATTGCTGGGACTTTTCTGTACTTCTCATCTCTATACAACCTATGTGGTGTATTTGCTTGTAGATGAAGGAAATGTTTATAGTAATATATGCTTGTTTTTTTTTTGGCATAATTTTATCTTTGCAGCCTTCCTATCTGGGGGCACCTGACATCTGGGGCAAGAAAAACTGAAGAAAATACCGTCAGTTGCAACTTTTATACCCCTGGCGCACTGACGTCAGGGAAGAGGCGACGGCAACCGACGCCGAGCCAAGACTTTGGAACTCGGGCTGACTGCGGGTCGCCTGCCAGCAAATTAACCCAAGTGTAATGACTGCAACAGTGAATACACTCGGACATCTACATTTATGGTAGGTACACAACTGTACTTTCTACATTGACAGGACTAAGCCTTTCAGAAAATCTGACCAGCTACTAGTCAGCTTTGCTACAGGGGCAGAGGGCAAGGCCATTTTGAAGCAAACCATTTCCAAATGGATAGCACACTGCATCCATTTCTGCTACAAACACCATGGAAAATCTACCCCTCTGGGGATCAGAACTCATTCCACTAGAGCTACTTCAACCTCTACAGCATTTCTCAGGGGAGGGTTCCCACCAGGGACATCCTGGAAGCTGCAGCCTGGAGTTCTATACACACCTTCACCAAGCATTACCACTTACCTATTTTTTCCTAAATCCAGAGCTGGATTTACTACAGCAATCTTACAAAGTGTGCTAGCCAGCCCCAACACCTCTTGACTGCCTCCATCCTTCCTCAGCTTTGGGAATCAACCCAAGTGTGATGACTGCAGCAGTGAAACACGAAGAAGATAGAACAGTTGTGTACACTTACCATACATGTAGATGTTCGAGTGTATTCACTGTTGCAGTCCTGGTTCCCCTCCCTCCAGCCCCCTGGCTTTCTCTATCCTTTTTACCTATCCTCTTTATGGCCATCCTTTATGGCAGGGGTATTTATGTTTTACTGGAGGTGTTCCACACCATGTAATAGGTTCCTATTTTGGGGGTTTCTGACATCTAGGGCAAGAAAAACTGATGTAATGGTGTCGGCTGCATGTTTTATACCCCTGACAACCTGATGTCATGGAAGAGGCGACAGCATCCGATGCAGAAATCCCAAGACTGGTGTTTGGACCGACTGAGGACTACCTGCAGGCAGATAACCCAAGTGTGATGACTGCAACAGTGAATACACTCGAGCATCTACATTTATGGTAAGTGTACACAACTGTACTTTTTGTCTGCTATGTGGAGGCAGATTGAAGAAAGAGTGTATGTAATTTTCTTGCTCTTTGAATGTATATAAACTATGCAATATTATTATTATTGAATGTATGCATGTTAATACTTTATTTCTGGAGCTTTTCTCCACGTGGCTCCTACTGAAAGCAGACCTTTGGCTCAGCTGGACTAACCTAGTTAACAAATAAATAAGTTATGTTTGCATAAAGAAATGTATTGAATTGAACTGAATTCTGAAAGTTGGAATGCTGGTAATTTTTGGTTATTTCATTTCTAATTATTTGTTTTTAGAAAGTTAATTAAATCTACTGCAAAGTTATTTATGATCCGGGGTCAGAATTAGTCTCAGCATTTTGTGACACACTATTTCTGTTACAGTCCTAGATCTTGCGGTATGAAAGTGGATCCTTCATAGCAAAACTGGTATAGGATTTTTTAAGCAGTATATCAAGGTACAGTAGATTATAGTTACAGTTCTCTGTCAAAAAAGAGCTGTGAGGTTACTCTTATAAATTGGTAAAAATGCCAGCCGCAATCTTTTGTAACCGAGTACATATACAAGTGGGGGAGAGGAATAGAAAAAACAGGTCATTGTTTGAGTTAAGGAATTGATTGCATCTGATAAAAATAAAGAAAGATTTTAAACATGGTTAGGAACAGAATAACTCTGCTGCATTTCAATAGTCTTAGCTCCTACTACTTTCTAGAGAATGCAATTGCCTACTTGTAACTAAATTCGTAAATCACTCAGCAGCTGCATACGTCACACGGAGGTTATCCAAATTTGAGCTTACTGACTGTGGGAAACCTGGTTATATTTTCTCTGCTTCCTAGTCCCTGTAAAGAAGAAGAAGAAAAAAACTCTTCCAGGTTTGAACAGAGTTCATCAAATTCATAATCTAAAGTAGAGACTAAAATAAAACAGGTCAGCTTCAGCTTTCTCTGCAAGTTGGAGGTTCCCAATTCCAAAGAGGATTAAAAGCAACTGTACTGATTGAATACTCTTTGGAGGTTAACATTTTCAAATCAAAACAAGAAAGTTAATGATGTCACTTCTTATTTGTTCCTCAGCTTATGATTTCAGGTCCAATCCTCTTATCTGACTCTGCTGCTTCTACTAGCTCATGAATCACTGAAATCTCTCAAGCCCCTCCCTTTCCTGTAATGCCCTAGTCCCCAACATGCCTCAGATCTTGTTTTCCACCTTAGAGTACAAATCTGGTCACTGTTTCTGCTGTCGAGTTCGTAGCGTTTTTTTTTTTTGGTACTGAGATTCTATTTCCTTTGGTGTATTGCTATAAAAAAACTTCTTTATATCTTTATATCTTCTACTGCATTAGATTGAGTATGGGGCACTTCCTGGGAAGGATAGTCCAAGGCACATGGTCCCTCGAAGAGGCCAACACACACATATCAATGTCATGGAAATGAGACTTGTCATCCTACCATTGCAGGACTTCCGAGACTCTCTCCACACCGGGACTATTGTTGTTCAAATGGGCAACATGTTAGTTGTCTGGTACATCAACAAACAAGGGGGAACAGAGAATACCCCTTGTGTCGAGAAGCTTTGAGAGTGTGGTAATGGATGATCTCATCAAACTGATTTTTGATAGCAATGCACATTCTGGGGAATTCCAATGTGATGGCCGACAAGTTAAGCAAGTCTATCCTGATGCCTCCTGAGTGGTTTCTCAACAAGAAGGTGGGAGAGGAGACAGCATTGATGAGGTCAACTGTGCAGCAACGTTTTCTCATCCCCTCTCAACAGGTGCAGAAGATTCTTTGACCTCATCCCCCCACCGAAGTCACTGAGAGGTGCTCTACTTCATAATTGGCCCACCGGTCTGTTTTTTTTTCCCTACCCCCGTTACCCCTAATCCCCAGTTTTCTTCAGAAAGCATCTCGATTGAAGAGTACTGTAATACTCATTGCTCCTTATTGGCCTCAATAAATTTGATTTCCCTTCCTTTGGCCTCAGCTTACTCATCTTGCATGTTTCAGACTTCAGACGTTGTCTCACCTGGCAGACTTGATTCACCCAGACATTCCTAGCCTAAAGGAGACCGCATGTTTTCTCCAGTTCCGTTTATTGCTAGACAGCCCAGGTTCTCCTACCCAGTCTGTCGCATTCTTTTATCATCCCATAAAACTTTCAGTAGGAAACTGTACAAAAGCAAATAGAAAAGATTCATAATTTGGGCACAACAAAACAGTTTGATCCTTTTTCCACTCCTATATCTAAAGCCCTGGAATTTTTAGTCTCAATTTTCAATGAAGGCGCTAGCTCTTGTACTGTTAATGTACAGTTAGCTGCCATCTCCAACTTTCATACAGGAATAAATAATTCATCTCTAGTATCTTCCAAACTTTGCAGAGCTTTTCTAAGAGGAACCTTTCTCTTTTGACCTCCAATTAAAGACCCTACTACACCTTGGGATTCAAATGTAGTCTTGCAAGCTCTTACCCAGTCTCCGTTTGAACCTTCAGCTGAAACAGTTAAAATTTCTAACCTGGAAACCCATATTTTTAGTAGCTTGATCTCTGTCAGAAGAGTTTCAGAATTACAGACCTCCTGTCTAAACCCCCTTTTGATTTTTCTTAAAGATAGCGTACCCTTGAGAACAAATCCTTCCTTCCTTCTAAGGTGGTGTCAGAATCGAATATAAATCAAACTATCAATCTGCCAGTCATCTTTCCAATTTTTTAAACAAAGGAGAGTATATGTTAAATCTATTGGACATTCACAGACAATTACATTTTAACTTGCATAGATTGAAAAAATTTAGAAGAACAGATCAACTTTGCGTCCTTTTCGAATTCAAAATTAGAAAAATTGTTCTCTAAAGTAACATTAGTTAAATGGTTGACTAATTGTATTACCTTTGTTTGTAATAAATTGGGCATGTTCTCACCCAAACCTTGAAGAGCACATTCCACTAGAACCATGGTTGCTACTTCAGTTTTTTTTTTGTGTGTAGATCTTCTCTACATGGTATTTGTGCAGCCACAACTTGGGATAATCCTCATACCATTATTTCTCATTGCAAATTGGATTTGGTCTTTAGGGGCAGAGCAGTATTTGGTGCAGTGGTGCTCAGGAATATCCTTCCTTAGAGTCCTCCTCCCAGGAGTTGAGGAACGAATGAAAATTGACAACATTAGCTAAAGAAGTTATCGTACTATTTTATTCCTTTTCAGTGCTCTACAGACACAAGGGGCAGCAAACAAGATCTGCAGTATTTTAGGCACTAGGGCATTATGGGAAAGGGAGGAGCTCAAGAGCTTTCAATGATTCAGAAGCTTGTAGAAGCAGCTGAGTCAGATTTGAGGATTGGATCCACATCCAAGAGTTGAGGAAGAATGAAATTGGGCAACATAGATGGAACATTACGGTGAATACATAATTTATTTTTTTTTCACTCTCAAACTAGGCTGTGTAAAATACATGGTTTTGTTTCAATACGAGCTTTTGATAAGAGACAGTGAGTTTGAAAACAACTCCATTTTGCTATGCATAGCTGCCATTTTTTCTAAAAAGAACTAGTAATTTTCATACATTTAATAAAATATGTAACTTGATGTTTGCATCTAAGAAAATGTATAACATTTTCTGTAACTGTTGGAAGGCTTCAGAATAATATGCTTAATCTGGGAAATATTCCTCATATAATGACATGTCTTGACAAACAACAAAGATCCGATTCTGAAATATCAGCTGATTATCATTTGGTATTGACTTGTGTGGCCTATAGATTAAAAAAAAAAAAAAAACAAGAACTATGGCTAAACAAGTCTGTGGTGACTGCAAACTGTGAGTTATTGTCAAATCCCCCTCTAACATTGAAGCCCTCCAGCAGGAACTTGCATTTGCCAGGTGTATTGAAAATTGTCTTGAGTTAAATGCTAGAAAAATGCAGTCACATTTGGCAGAAAAAACATCTCTCATCATATTGCTTTGACAGTACCCACTTCAAAATGAAAATATAGTTAGAGACCTGAGAATATGGGTTGATGGTTCCCTCTCCTTTGATCAACATAGCATTGGTTGTCAAGAAACCATTTTAAGTAGTATAACTGATCGCCAAAGGAATTTAATCCAGATCTGAAGTTTTTATTGTCCCCTTGTATTCAGCACTGATCAGACCAGTTATTGAATACAGCACCCCCTTTGGAATGTACTTTATCAGCATACCTCTCAACATATTAGTACAAAACATCTGGACAAAGCCAAATATAATGGGCGAACAAAGGCCCAAAAATAGGAATATATTTTAAATTTAGAAAGTTGCTAGAATAAAAGGTGTTGTGTTGGCATGTATTTTATGAAGGATATGAATTCTGAGATGTAAATGTTTCTCATTATTTGACTACAAACTTCAATGATTTGCAAGAAAACCACAAACTTTATATGGAACAGATCAAAAATATGAGGCAAAAATCTGTACATTCTGCAAAAATCTGAACAGTTGAGAGTTATGCTCAGCAGACATATCAAACAGTTATAAAAACCACAGATATTCCTAACAAAGAGGATCATGAGAATGAAGTTATCAGAAAAGGCTAGAAGCACTGTCTCTCTTTTCTGTCATATGCTTCTCAGAAGAGATATATGCCTTGCCTTCCAAACAGTCTTGAGACCTAGTAGTCCAAGATCTCTTGTACCTTCCCAAAACAAGAGGGTCTGTAAAATCAGCTGGAGAGGTAGATTAATTGCTCAGCATCGCCCTCACAAGCTAAAACAATGTATGTATTCCTTCAAACAGGACCCAGATAATTGGATGGGTATTAATAAATTCACCCTGTGCTTGACTTACTTAGCCCCCCTTGAGAGAGGGAGGTGCAGTCTAGGGTGGGAACCCGCAAGGTGTAATGGTCATGAGACTCAGTAGTCTTGAACTTCCTGTGATTATGGAGCGTCTTGCACAAACTTCAGATTTTGTCCCCGTAAATGTGTTATGAAGTCAGGAATGGCGTAGTGGAGATCCTTACTTTTGTGAAAGTCCATGGTGTGTATTGAGTAAGTGTAATCTGAGTTGATTAAGACTTGAAAAACATAAAATATCATCAATACAGTTTTAGTGGGATATGAAGAAAACGCATGCATCTGGGGGGAGGGGCGGATTGGTAAATCTCAGTGTTGGCTGTATGGCAGTGGTGTACTGTAAACCTATCCTAACAAAATCAACAAAAGGAAACCTATATTTGTTGAACAAAAGAGGACCCAGTGGGGAATGTCTTGCAGAAAGACTAAAAAGAGAAAGATTTAACTCCTGAGAGTGCCCCGTCGCCTGGCCTGAAGGGCATAAATAGAAAATGTACACAAATTTTAAAGAAGGGGGTCTTAGAATGCATTTTCAAGGTGTGCCTTTGGATGGTGTGCAGGAGGAATTGCCAGGCACCTCAGTTTTTAATATTCTGAGATGGATTCCAAAGATCTGTGGAACCCCTGAACAATTCATGCAGAAAAGCCAGGTACCTGTAGAGAGGAAAAGAGAATAAGGTGACTGAATAATCAGGTGGAACAACATATCATTTTGAATGAAGCCAAGTGGTACAGTGTGAAAAGACAGTAAAATGAGGAATATATTGAAACAGTTTTATTGAGAGCTTTGGAAAGGTACAGAACATGGAAATGGGTTGGGTTTTTAACTTTGATTTAAAGTGAATATGGGGTAGATAGATGAGAAGCAAGTGTTCAGCTAGAAGTGAGTGAATGAGACCCAGCTTGAGAGGTCAGGAAGATGCATGTGCCAATGAAGATTGAAAATAATACACAGTAGGTGCAATGAGTGTTACCTGCAGCCATCCAAAACTTTATAGATGTGCTTCTTTGTAATGTTTGGAATCCTATAATCTGCAGTATCCTAGGAGATCCATGCTGAATTAAAAGTTATAAAAACAACAGATGAAGCCTTGTAGAGCTTTAGCTTAACTAAAGGCATTTGTTACATGCTGTTTTCAGACATTGCTTTCCTGCTGTTTACAAGTGGCATGAATTAAAGCCCTCAAGTTATGAATGGATACAGATTTTAACATTTTTGTAGAAAAGATGTAAACTGAGTATACTGATTGTGATTTCCAATTGACTGCAAGAATTAACATATAAGTCATGCTCACAGCCAAATAACACATTGTGTGGAATACAGTGATGTAAGCTATGTTGGAAAAAATCACTTTTTAGAGGGATTTTATTTAATCGGTGTCTGTCTTGTTAATTTAGGTAGGTGGGTTTTTTGGACATGACCCTGGGTTCAGAGTCACACCACCAAACAATACAAAATTGAAATATAGTACTGTAGTGTAACAGATATAACTAACAGTGGTTCACCTATCACATGACTGCGTACTCAGTAAAAAAAAAAAAAAAAAATATATATATATATATATATATATATATATATATATATATATTAAGAAACAAGCAATTCATTTAGATTTTATTTACATTAATAGTAACATTTGCTTTTAAAAGTATGTAGATGACACTAATATATAGAAATGCAGTTTTTTGTTTCAGTCATTTATTTTGTTGCAGAAAGTTTTATGTCATTTAAACAAGAACTCCTATCCAGTTTCTCTGCAGCAATTATATTTGTATTCAGGAAGGAGATTGTGTTTGAATTTTATTTAGAAACTCTGTAATGTTGGCTGACTCTTCACTTCCATTGGATTTGTTGCACAACCTGAATTAGTAGAACATTTAAATTACTGTTTGTACTGTTGCTTTGTAGTGAAGCATGCAAGAGGCAGCACTGAGTTACTTATTTTTTTTAATACAATGACTAATTCCTGTTTTTAGTTATTTTTTCTTGTAGTGCATATTCTTATTTAGTTTCATATGCATATCTTGTAGGTCAGCGGGATGACTTGATAGCCAGTGTCCTAGTAGGTAAGTTAACTAAAACTTAGTTAAATTCTGTGCCTTACTTGTTCTTTTTCTCATTTTTGGCTTATTCTCAGAGTTTACAATTTTTAAGTTGAAGTGTTTACATTTCAGAGGTAAATGCCCTGACAGTAGAGGAGCTGAAGCAGCAGAAAGCGTATGTGAAACTGTTAAAGAAGCAACATAAAGAGCTGAAGGAGATGAAGAAGAAACATATGAAAAAAATCCTAAGTCTGAATAAGGAGCAGAACACCAGGCTGCATGAGCTTCAGTCAGAGAGTGTGCGTCGTAAATCAAAGCTGCTGAAGTCTGGGTAAGTGTTGGACATTTGGAATTAGATTTAGTGTTAGCAATTGGTTTACTTTTTGAAAATGTTAATATAGATAGGCAGAAGGATAGGGTGAGAATGTATTTTCTCATTTACGAAGGAAGACCTAATTAGTTGTGCTTGCTAGGGTTGATTGTTACTTGTTAAGATATTGTGCTTATTTTTATTTTTATGTGGTTTAATAAAGTTTAGGTTTTCCAATAAACATCAGGCATCTTCAGGATTACCTTTGTCATTTATTAGTGCTTGAGGTTTTTCACTTGTTTTCTGGCTAAGTTACACATCCCATTGTACTTTGCCATTGTGTAACTGTAACCATGCTAACTAATCCTGCCAAGACAATCCTTTGCACACTGCACCAGACATCATCTCTATTTGTTCAGAACTTTTTGGTGAAAATATACTTTGCATATATATTTTGTATGCTCCTATTTAAATGTACTACTTCAATATGTCTTTACAACTAAAATATACAAAATGTGTATTGGCTAAATGCTTGCATTTTGTTGCAAATTCAGTTTGTAGTTTTCTTATGATTGGTTGGTTGTTCCAGATTCAACTCTCTTGGTTATGATTGTTCTTGTTGTCTGTTTGCCTTCTTGGCCTAGGTTGTGGCTGAAAATGGACCAGTTTAATTAACAAGTTAACAAATGTAATTAATTAATAACTAAAATAAGTAATTTCTCCTTGACTTACTCTTTTCATAGTACCATTGTTGCTTGCCAATAGTCTGCCTTCTCCATGATGTTTTTGGCATCTTGCTTTCCAGTTATTGTTGCCTCTGAGTTGGGTAGTAGTTTGCCCACTGTTTTCTGATGCGTTGCCTGCCTCATGATGTAAATTCTTTGTTTCCCCCCACCACCACCATAACCTGGTTGTTGTTTTTCTGTCACTTAGGTAGAAAATGCCTCAGGATTGAAAAAATTGTCTTAACCTGCCCCAAGACACCCGTGATTTATGCATGGTGTGCCTCAGGGTCGTATCACCTAAAAAATCAGATTGATATATGCAAGTCCTTTGGGTACAGAACAGAGAAGCACAGGAAAGCTTACATTAAAAGGCTTTTTTCCCTATGAGCAATTCATGGAAAAAATGATAAAGGAAAATTAAGTAGAAAAGAAGGTCTGAATGTCTTTCAGGAAGTATTCTGTCTCCGAAGCTTCCCTATACCAAGTCACAAGCAGTTGCACCTTCCCTGATTCTGACACTGATGGACCGTTGACATGAGCCTCTTCTTATCCTTTGCAGCTGCTCCTTTAGTGGCTCCTAAAGATTTTTCTTCTCCCAAGAAGTTATCATTCAGTATCTTTCTCTAAGGAGAAGAGTGGACAGCTCCTCATACAAGGAAGTGTCCAGGTATATGGATTTAAGACCAGCTTTAAGACGCCTTTGGTGTTATCATCCAAATTGGTGAGATCTTTCAGAAGCCCTTGTTTGCAGCATAATTTGGAGCTCATGATGAGGGTGTTCATTAAATCTCAGATTGATTTGGGTTCAGTTCTGTCATCCCCCTCAGTTTCTAGGGCAGGCAGGTTTGAACCCCTGCCCTCAACTCCTGTTGTCCTATCCCAGGCCCTGTCTCAGCAGTGAGACTCAGTGCCAGCTGTGATCCTATTATAATCTACATGGGGCCAAGAGAGAGATTCTCACGTCCATTACAAACATATTGCTTCCATCTCTTTCGACCCCGTCTCTGTTGATATATTGAGAGTCTGGGTCCCAAGGAATCTGAGTCAAGTGATTGGAATTTGTCTCTCTCTCCTGGGACTGTCGTCTCTGTGCGTTATCTTTGACACTTCTACTTTGGACTTCTCCATGCCAAGACTAACTTTGGGTATCGGATTGGCCTCAGGGTTGACTTCTGTAGGTGCGAGACCTTCCTCAGCATTGACATTGGTGCTGAGGATTGGCTGTGGTGCTGGTGATATTGACTCCCACAGGCAATTCATTAGGATTAGAAGTCTTGAAAAGATTTACTTCATTGTCATGATGTGACAAATCAGACACAGCACATTCCCTGGCTTTATCCCAAAGTAGAGAAGACAAACCCCTTTGCAAGTACGGCAGGTGCAAATGGCCAACACAACCTGAATAAAAACAAAGAGGCCAGCACCAAAGTGTTATGGCATTAGATCTTATTTAATCATCATAGCATCATACCAGTTTCGGCAAACTTGCCTTCTTCAGTGAATCACTGAAGAAGGCAAGTGTGCCGAAACTGGTATGATGCTATGATGGTTAAATAATATCTAATGCCATAACACTTTGGTGCTGGCCTCTCTGTTTCTATTCATCCCAAGATACCCATCAGTCTGCTGCTTTTACCACTGATATTAAGTTCCATCAAGATGAGGTTGTATGGAGAAGTTTTAAACAGAGAGACAGTTCCGTGTCTGATCATTCTTCCTTGCACTCATAAGTCTCCCAACCTCAGGTGCCAAAGAACAGGAAGTGTAAAAGGAGACATTTGGACTCCTCAGCAGAGTATCTAGCACAAGATTCAGATATTGGGGGAAGGAAGGGTTACCCACAGTCACCTCCAGATAACCCTAAGTGTGGGGAAATCCTGGAATTAATGTATCAGATGTAGTCACCCCAGTGGTATAAAGGGATAAAGCCCTGACTATAATCCAGGTTTGATCATCAGCTGTGATGACTGATGGTGCTGATTGCAAGGATGGATGGTGCCTATCTTGGGAGGTGGTTTCTCTGAGAGCTTAGTGAAGTGAAGATCTCATTAACACCGAAATGAAGGATGTGGTCTGGAAGGGACAGACATTGTAGCTGTCCGAGCTAGTAACTTCAGCTACTGTCCATACAGTGTGCTCATGCATGAATGTGGAGGGCACATTACGTAGTCTCTACTGTGAAGCAAGTTTGTACACCATTGTCTGGGGAGGGGGTTAGTGCTGCAATCAAAAATGTTCTCCTTTGCTGGGATGCAGGCAGGAGCAGAAGTACCCTGCACTGTGTCCAGGTACCAGTCCCTCATTCAGTTTATCAACCTGGTGGATCTTTACGCATGATTCCCTACTGTTAGGGAATGAATAAATGGATCCATGTATGATCCATGGGGAGGCTTGATTGTCAGTTCATAGTGGGGAGAAAAAGACGTAGACAGAAATGCATTTTTGGGATAGTTGGCCATTTGACCCCCCCCCCCCTTCTGCTTCCTTGGTGGTAGTCAGTCCCCCACTCCCACTGACCATATGATTAACCTGGTAGAGGGAATGGCGTGGTGAGAACTCAGTATGGCTGAGCCCATTGGTAGGAAACCGGGCAAAATTCTATGTCCCCTAAGGACAGGAAATTCTGGGGCAAGAGACCTCTTGCCAGCTACATGCTTGTGGCAGCTTTGACCACATGAAACCCCTGTGTGGAGAACCATGTTGTCCATCCCTCTGTTATGGATTCTAGGGCTATGGACAGGATGGGGAAGTGAACATTAGTGATTTACAAGTGCATATGAACAAGCGGAACACTCATGACCTAGCTGAACAAACTCTGGACATGTTGAGGTGACCATTTACACCTGATTCTCAAAGGCAGAGGCTCAGATTTCAAATATACCCAACATCTCCAACCTGTTTTTGTCTCTTACATAATGTAAGAGATGGAGTAGAGACCAGTTGGCATAATGGTTAAGGTCTTCACCTCCCATGTTCAAGGTTTCATCCTGACCTCTGGACAATGCCTGTTTGGAGTTTGCATGGTCTCCCTGTATCTGTGTGGAGTTACATCTCAGACTCGGCAAAAAGAGTATAGCTATGGGCAAAAGGACAAGACTGTACCTGGTACTCTATAGTGGGAAGAGTTTTATAAACCTACAGTTTTGGGCATTTACTCTAGTGTGCAGTATCCACACGCTGGTGTAAAATATGGCTGTAGGTGATTGTCGTGTTAACTAATGTCACCAAATGGGCATGGGTGCTTGCCAGTGATAAGTGGGTTGAGGACCTGGACTACTCTGACCTACATCAAAGATTCATTAATGGTGGGAGCAGTGTATGTGCCCCTACTGGCCAGTGTGTGCATACCCTAGGTCAGTAAGCTACTGGCTGGCTGGCTGACTGCTGGCGAGTTGCCAAGCTTGGGTTATCTGGGATAGCACTGTTGAGCGAAAGTTGGGCGTAGAACCAGTCAACCTGTCAAACATGAACTCAGAATTGCCACACTGGGTGTAGGTTCTCTGACAGGATGAAGTTTGGAAGTTGGTGACATGATGGTAAGGAGGAGATTAGACATCCTGTGCATCCAGGAGATAAGATGGAAGGTCAGTGCACCAAAGCCACTTGTCTTGGGATGCAGAGTCTACTACTGAGGAAGAGGACAGTCTAAAAATGGTGTCAGAATTGTGGTGAGGCAGAGGCTTCAAAAGACAGTGAGGAATGTCATCAGAATTAGTAACAGCCTCATGTCAGTCTGACTCCACTGTAATGACAGGACAGTATTCATAATCTCAGCCTATGCCCCACAGCAAGGTTGTAATAGAGAGGAAAAGAGTGCATTCATACAGAAGTTGCAGGACCTATTAGATAAAGCAGGACAGCAGGAATTGGTGTTAATAATGGGTGACCTCAATGCACATATTGGAACAGACAAAACAATATATGAAGACTGGATATGAGGATGAGCAGGAGGAGAGGCCATTCTAGACTTCTTTCTGGCAAATGGCTTGATAGTAGCCAACACATGGTTTAGAAAGAGAGACAGTCACAAGATCACATAGAAGATTGGCCAGCTTGCAACTTGGTAGTAAGGAAAGGACACTGGGTAGAATTAATGATTCATACCCAGTGAAACATTCATCCCACAGCATAAACCACTAGTTGTCACAATCAGCTGCAAGCAGTGATCAGAGGAGGCTTTAAGGTCAACAGAGACCAGGCTGAAGATCTGGCAGTTGACTGGAGAGAGAGCACAACAGTTCAAGGAATTATTCAGGGCTCTACCACTTCAATTCCACCTATTTCCTCTTCTTCTTGAAGAGTGGTAGCGCATGAAAACAGCATGTGTGTGGACTACAGAACAGATATGCATTTGAGCCAGGTATGTAAGTAAGGTACATAAGGAAAGCTGGTGGTGGAATGCAGATGTCCAGGAAGTCATCAAAAGAAATGAATGCAGAAAAACTAGGAAATAGTAAAGATGGACCAGACTAAGAAGGTATACGGGTTGGCTAACAAAGAAGCCAATAAAGGTACTCTACCAGCTTCTGGAAAGTAAGTCAGTAGATGGCACAAAGAAACTATATCAAGTTGCAAGGCAGAGACCGAAAGATAACTAAGAAAGTCAGACACCCATTGTAAGGGATGCCAGTAACAACCTGCTCACCATTCCACAGGATAACAAAGGCAGGTGGAAGGAGTACTTCCAGCAGTTTCTGAATGAAGAAAATCCCATGGAAGCTGTACTACTTCAGACATAGCCTACAATGAAAGAAGAGGAGGAGCCCATTGAAGAAGTAAGAACACCACCAAGGAAAATGAAGTCAGGGAAAGCAGCAGGCTCAGATGAGGTCACAGCTCGTATGATAAAGATGCTGGTTGAGATAGGGTAGAAATGGCTCCTGAGGGTACTCAACAACATGAAGAGAAAGGATGTATCCCAGATTACTGGAGAATAAGCATGTTAGTGCCAGTGTTAAGTATTAAAGGGGACATTCCAAACTTGTTGCCAGTACTGAGGTATCAAACTCCTGTCACATTGTATGAAAGTTCTGGAGATGGTGACTGATAAATGAATACACAGAAAAGTAGAAAGTAAGATGGGAAATGAGCAGTTCGGATTTAGAGTACAGCACAACTAACCTGATGTTTGCGGTGAGACAGATAGTTGAGAAGAAGCAAGAGATAAGGAAAGAGTCCAGTTATGTATGATAAGGTCCCAAGAAAGCTGATTTGGGCAGTCCTGTCGTAGTATGAACTCCTAGAAACATTGGTAGGATTATTGCAGGCTATGTACAAAGGCCCAATGACTCAAATATGAACAGTGTTTGGTCTCAGGTGGTTGCCAGTGGGAGTAGATGTGCACCAGGGTTCAGCTCTGAGCCCACTGCTATTCATACTGGTTATAGACTACATTAGCAAACAGGTCAGAGGGGACAAATCAACAAAGTTGCTGCATGCAGATAATGTGGCATTGCAGACAGACCTGTGAGCAAGAACTTCAGCAAAGGATAGAGGAATGAAATGCAAAACTGAAAATACATGGATAAGACAGTTGTAATGGCAGCAAATAGCCTCAAATGGGGAAAGTCAGATGAAGCTGAGAATTGAGATAGAAGGGAAAGTAGTGTTACAGGTGAACAGCTTCAAGTATCTGGGAAGGATAGTTGAGGAAAAGAAAAATCTGAATAAGGAGGTCAAAACTAGAATAGGAGGGGCTGCAGGCAGTTGGCGCAATGTGTCAGGTGTAGTATATGAGAGAAGAATGCCAAAGAAGCTGAAAATTAAGGTGGACAAAACAGTGGTGCAACACAACTGTATGGCACAGAAACCTGCATAGTAAAGGCAGAGGAGCTGAGGAAGCTAGAGGTAGTGGAGATTTAAGTGCTTGAGAAGGGTGGTAGGATGCACACTGAGGCAGACAAAGAAATACAGACATAATAGCAGAAGCCAAATTCGCTCCATTTGCAGAAAAGGTCAGAGAGAGCAGATTGCGGTAGTTTGGAAATGTGCAGAAAACCAGAAGATAATCTGGTGAAGATTTATTTATTTATTTAAAAAAGATGATTTGGGACAGACAGGAAAAAGGCAAGAAGAAACAAGGGTGTTCAGCAAAGAGGTGGATGGATTGTGTGAGAGAAGGCCTGCAGACAGGCATGAGTATTGGAGAGGACAGGATAGTGGCACTGAAAGGAGAGTGAGAGCAACAGTTGACATGACACCACGACCCTATGTAGAAAATGAGAAAAGTGGGCTGATTATGATGGAGGAGCAGCCAGAGCTGCCAGGACAGGCATCATCGTGAGGCACTGTGGCTTGGCTTCTTCTCTGCAATTTTGAGGAGAGCTTTATGGCATCTTTCACAAATACCCCATTTGATGGATCATTGCCCTTTGGAGCTATTGTGAAGGAGAAGTTGGAAAGAAGTGCGCAAGGTGGCTAGACCTTGTCTGCAGTTTGAATCACGTTTACAGCCTCAAAGATCATTTATAACCATCCAAAAGAATTGTAAAAAAAACTTGTGGTTTAAGAAGCCTGACAAAAATCCCTTCTGACAGCTTCAGGAAAGGGAACTCCCTCAACAACAATGGAGATTCCTTCAGTGAATGCCACCCAGATCAGAGGCACTCAGCAGAATACAAGAATTCTGTAATCCCTTCCAAGGAAAGTGCCAGCAGAACCCTTGAACCTTTCCTGACTCTCCCAGTCTGGAGCCAATTAGTGGTTTTGCCTCCCTGCAACAGACTGCATGGTTGGCCATCACACAGGGCAAATGGGTTAGGGAGATGGTTCTCAGAGGCTGTTACAGCCCTTTTTCCCCAACCATCAAAACCATCCTTTTCATCATTGATTGTCCTCAGATGGTGGGGTGGGGCGTGGGTAAAAGGAGTAGTCTCAAACGTCTTATGAAAAAAGAGCCATATAAGAGGTCCCACCAGATTAGAGTGGATTTAGGGTTTTTAAGTTTCTTTTGGTTTCCAAGAAAACAAAGGATGTTAGGCCAGTTCTGGACCTCACTGCCTTAAACTAGCAAGTTAAAAAAAATTGCATTCTGAATGATCATGGTGGAATCCATCTTCCCATGGAGATTGACTGTGCTCTTTGAACCTCCAGGATGCATACCTTCGCATGGCAATTGCTAAGAAGTCCAAGAGGTTTCTATGTTTCCTGATCAGAGCCAGTCATCATTTCAGAGTTCTATCATCTGGTCTCACCACAGCTCCAGAGTGTTTGCCAAGTGTATGGCAAAGGTCAGTTTTCAAATGAGGACCTAAGGAATCGGGGCCTTCCTGTTTCTGGATAACTGGCTTCTCATTTGTGTGACCAGGGAGTGTTTCATACAAGCAAGAGGCTGCCTTCTCCATCTTTTCTTGTCCCTAGGGATTTCCATCAATTACAGAAGTCACATTTAGAGCCAGTTCAGAACCTAGCTGATAGGCTGTCATCTTGACACACCTCAGACAAAAGCAAGTTTCCACAGGAGTGTATTCTCCACCTCAAAAAACCTTCACACCTGCATATCGAGCTCTCAAAGCCTTGGGCTTAATGACAGCAGTAATCTTCCTAGTACCACATGGCAGATATCACATGAAGATTCTTCAGTGGACTCTGAAGGTACAGTGTTCACCGATGGAGAATAATATAAGCAAAGCCTTCAAATTGAAAACTGGTTGCAGGCAACACCTACAATGGTGGTTGGACTCCAAAAACCTTTCAGTGGGTCTTCCATTCCATCCTGTCTTCCTTTGGCCACAGTAACCATGGATGCCACTGTCTTAGGGTGGGTGGGGCATTACATAGGGAAGTCCAAGGAATGTGGTATTCTTAGGCTGCCATTTTATACTGGAGATGACATAATTTCTCTGAGCATTAAAAGTATTCCTGGACCTTCTCCCTTCAGAGTGTGATATCCATATAAACAGTATGTCTGTGGTATGGTACCTCATCAAGCAGAGGAGCACCAAATCATGCCCTCTGTATCACTAGGATATGACAGTGTGACAATGGATAATTTCAACCCAGTGCTTTCTTGTAACAATGTACATTCCTGAGTGGTTCAACTCCTCGGTGGACAGGCTCACAGGAAAATATGCCTCACTAGTGGTTTTTCAACCCTCAAGTGGCACAGAACTTATTCCATCAATGGAGGAAGCCTTGCTGGGACCTTTTGCAACCCCTTTAACACCAAATTCAGCCACCATGTGTCAGTAGTTAACATCACTGTGGCATTTTCCAAGGGACACACTAGTCCATTAGTGGCTGTCAAGTATACTTTATGCTTTCACTCCTCTAGAACTAATGGTCAGATTCATACAAAAAGCCAAGCTGTGCAGAGCTGATATCATTTTCATAGGCCCATTCTGGTCATATCAGCAGTACTTCCCTTGCTTTGGTCTTTTAAAGCAGGCCCCTCTGCTTTTCGATTCCTGTACTTGTCATATCTTGTTGATTGCCGGATCAAGCTTTTTAATTATCCAAGTACATTTGCAGTAATTTCGAACTTTGACAAGGGATCAAATTCTCAGTCCCATGCTTCCCAAAGAATACTCAAAGCTGTCTTGAATGGTACTTTTTTACTAAGGTAACCCATTGAAGAACCCCACAACACCTTCAAGAACCTCACTTTTGTCCTGGTGAAATTGAGTCAGTCTTCTATTGAATGAACCCATTCAGCAGACACTTTTCAGAATTCAAAGCTCTGTCTAGCAGACCACTATACTTAATATTCCACAAAAAACAGGGTTTCCTGACTTTTAAACTCTTATTTCTTACCCAAGGTAGCCACTGCACTGTGCCTAATCATACTGTGTCCACTTGTCTGTCTTTTTTTCTTTCTTGTTCAAATGGGAGAATAAATGTTTCATTATCTGTATCTCCAGTAACACTTGAGGTTTTACATTCAACACAAAAAGCAGTTTCAGCAACATGATCATCTGCGGCCTTCTCTAAATCCAAATGAAATGAAAAGTTTTTCAAAGTTTCCTTATCCTTATGGCTTTCAGATTGTGTTTAATGTGTGAATATGCTTCCTCTAACAGACCCTTTCCATGTAAATCAAAGGCATGGTCTTTGAAGCTGTCTCTACTTTTGCATGCTTCAAGAATTCCTCAGTTGATAGCTGCTTGAGCATCTATACATACCTTCTTGCAAACAGTAGAAGCTGGACACCATATCTATGTCCAGGTCTCTGGTGCCATCATTCTCCATGGTATTCTGTCATGATGCTATTCAGGATTTTAGCTGGGGAATCTGTCCCATTCAGTGTAATAGACAGGTGGACTTCTGTAGTCTAAGATACAATAGCTATGGACTTACCATAACAATGGAAGTTGATTATCCATGCCCATCTCCTTCTCCAGCCCTTCCACTGTCCCTCTTCCAAATTGGCACTTATTAGGTCATGTCCTCTTTCTAAGTCCTTAAGGAATGTGATGGTTTATTTATTTATGTTGGTTGGGGGTGAGCACTGATCAAAACTGACCTTTTTCAGAAATAGTATGCCACAGTGAATGTATAGATCAGTCATGAGAAGAATAAAAAAAAAGGTTGTTAAAAGACTATGATGCAGAAGCTGTACTTCTTAAAGCTGTTACAGGCTGGACAACATTTAACATGTCTGGAGCCCATTTTTGAAAACCTAAGTTTATGTTCACTATGTGTAATGATAGGTGTGTGAGATGGTTAGAAGTACTGCCGGGAAGAACTGAGAAAAAGAGCAGGAATAGTTGATGACCACTAAGTAATGTGACCTTTCCTTAGGTTGAAGCATTGGGCTTGCTTGAAAGGTTTTTAATTGTCATCTGAAATTGAGGTGAGGGGTGAGTTCTTTATGGTAGATAGCCTAGTAAACACCTATGAACCTAACAACCACAAGGGCCTTTTTAAGCTTAGCCATGCATGTTAAATCTGACAAGTTCTGATACCCTTGATAAGTGTAAGCAGGGCTTGGGAGATGAAGCATTTACAGGCAATGGCCTGGGAGATGAACCAGTTACAGGCTGCCTGTGTCCGTTAGAGACTAGGTGCCATATGAGGGCTGTATTTCCTGTTCCCCATCCAGTTGTCCAAATTACACTTGAACTCTGCTTCACAATGATGGAGAGCTTGCTTCAGAGAAGGGGTTGTCTCTGGGATACATACCTGCCTTTCCAGCAGGTTCTATTTCTATCATTGGTGAGGTTTAAGTCTTTAGAATGGGTAATTCTGCTGCTGTTTTGGGGATATGCAGGTGGTCCATCAGGGTGGGGTCTGACAACGCCTCGTATGCCGGGCATAGATCTCTCCCAAACAGGCCTGTAGGAGGCAGAATACAGGGATAGGCCGTGAGGCCGTCTGCATAGGACATGTTACTTACGCTCTATAATTCTTTTAATGAAGACCCTCTGTGGTTTGCAAAGTTGTAATTTGTTTGCAAGTGGGAGAGAACAGCATTTTGTTTATAAGCAGTTTTTCAGTGTTACATGAAATGCAGTATTTTTTTTTAAATAAACTGTATGTTAAAACATATTTAAATACTGCATTTCATGAAAACTGGAGTTAGACCTGGTGAAGCCCAATTAATGGCAAAAGTGCTCGTCTATTTAGCATCCTTTAATTCTAATAAAGAAGTATTGATTTTAAGCAAGTTTAAATGCTTCATTACTTTGAAGTCTTAACCCAGCTTGTCTGTATTTTATGGTTAATTTTTTCTGATCCTAAGGAGTCTCAGCCAGTAACATCATTGCTCATGAAATTACAGTTTTCACTATGGCTTAGTATTTTATTGTATATAATAATATGCAAGTCCTGTCACTAGAGGTGTACCCCAGGGTTCAGGGTCAATACTCTTTGGCATTTACATCTCAAGGGGTCAAAGCTAATTTTTGGGGTTTGTGGCTGACCACGTTTGCAGATCACGATTTGTGTTTTGGTTATCTGTTTGCACGTATGTTACAGACCCATTGTCAGTGGTGGCTTGGGGATAAGAACTTAACACGTAAGCCGCACGTGAATATTAAAACTGCATGTAATACAAGACCACAGTAGAGAAAAATGCGTTTGTGTATTTTATGCATAAATCTCAAGATTTCATTAAAAGTACAATATCAAATATTTTCATAGCAGTTGTGATATTGTAAGTAAAAGAAAAATTATATCTGGAGATGAAGGATTGCAGCGATGTAAGGTGTTAAGGTATTGATATATTTGAAACAACTAGTGAGTCAAATGTAGATTGTTTTGATTCTTGGAACATCTCCCCAAGAACTGCTGTTTCTGGTAGCTGTAATGTACACCATACAGTGTTTCTGAACTCTCTTGACAGGTTGGAAGCTGTAACTCACTGGGTGGAGAAAATGTGCTACTCTGCTTTATGGTACATCTTCTTGGGCCAACATTTCTTGGCTACAAACAGCATTAACCATGCTTGCCATAAACATCTGAGAGTACCACACCACGTTGGCATACTTTCACTGACTAAAGACTGTGGATCCTTTGTCTTTAGATTGTCAGCCATGATGCTTACTTCTGTCTGCAACTCAGAAAACCCTTTTGAATTTATTTCTAACTTGGAAACCAGGGCAGAGCTCCTCAAGAATCCTGCAGACTTTTCAGAAGCTTACTTCTGTCATTTGAAACTTATCTGACCCTAAAATAAGAACAGAATTTTTGTGCTGGTGTTGTCATGGTTGGTTACATGTTTCTGTGTTTCCCAGTGAGACTTCATAGGAGACTCGATCCTTTTTTGCTGGTGCCAACCAGAAGCTAATATACCAGGAAGATGTCTTTCACTATCTATTGTCCATGACAAAGGGCATTAAGAAATGGAAGTAGCCTTTCAGACCTTGAGGTCTGTCCAAGCCACCATGCAATAGAGAGGGGTAGCAGCAATTTAATAGGAAGTCCAGCAACATGCTTAAATATTAGAATCCCATATCACTGCATGGGGGATTTCCTCCTCCTGAAATGGAATACCTAATCTTTTACCTCATTTACTTTGCCCATGCTTTGATGAAGGGGGTGGAAGTCAAATTCCATGGTGTAATCTTTCCTAGAAGTCGAAGTTTCTGTTATACAGGCTAACTCCTTATCCTGGCACATGCCCCCCCCTCCCCCCCGCAAAACACACACACACACACACCACAGAAGATTACTGAGTGCAGCCTGGTGGAGACAAGTGATTGCCTTGGCCCTGCGCTGTATACTCTACATCTCAGTGTCCAATGGATGTCTTGTATTACAGCAACTGAGACCACCTTTTTCCTCCCTCGATGGGCAAGCTTAAATCAAATGCTCACTGTCATCCTTCCATAGCCTGCTTCTCCAGTGCATAACCTATTGCTTATACTTCTGTTGTCTCAATTGTAGTCAGGACTTTATTCCTGTACACCATACAGCTGGTTGACTCGGGCTGGAGTTTAGTAGGTGGCCTTACCCATCTTTTGCAGGTCCTAGAACAGGCTAAACATGCGTTTGTCACTCTTGTTCAGGAACGGAAGTTGCTGAGATTGAATCCATGGCTCTTCAGCTGACTGATGGATGGGTACACATAGGAACTTGATTTTCATTTACCAGCAGTACTGGACTGTGGCTACTGAAGGGAGTTGCAGCATTTTTTTTTTCGTTAAAAAGGACTGAAGAATTTATCTAATACAAAAAAGGGATATTAACTTTTCAAACATCATCATCCCTTTTCAATCAAGAGGACTGTTTCTGTGCTATAGAAATGAAAACTGTATACCATCACACCATTGTTTATCCTTTGGTGGTTTCAAAAGTATCAGATACCGCATCAGGATTATTATTTCTGGGCATTGCTATTTGGATTTTTATCTGGAAAAGTATTGTTAACCTTTTGCATGTTCTCTGCAGGATTTGAACCTATGTGGCCAGATTTCAAAATCCTGAATAGTAGTTTGTTGGGATTTCCTTTTTCTAATAATTCCATTTCAATATAACAGGCTAGAAGAGCATGCTCAGCCCTTGTGTTCCTTAGTATTTTTTCTGACATTTGCAGAATTTGAATGTAGATCTTAAAATAAGTTATTGGAAGGTCCCCATAGACTCACAATTGAAAAACCTTAACACGATTATCAAAATACTTTCATCATCTGATAAAATGCTCTCAAACTCATATAAATTAATTAATTCTTTAATGATGGACCACAACTGTCTTTTATCTAATGTTTGGTTGAATTATAATTCCCAATTGTCAGAATCTCAGAAAGTCCTGGCTTTTAGACACACTAAGGAATTTATCCCTTTTAAAAAATTAGCATACACACAATTAATGATTAATAATGATGCCTACTTTACCCCAATCAAATTAAACAAATTTAACCCAAATAAGTCCCCTTCATGTTCATGCTGTTCTCATCCCCAAGCAGACCTCCTTCATATTTTATGGTATTGTCATTTTTCTCACAGATTGTGGACATCTTTGAAAGTCAGACTGCAGAAAATGGGATATCAAAAATCCACGTTGACGTGGGAATTCGCTATTCTACATATTCCATTGATTCATCTTTCAAAAGTTGATATTCATGTTATCATATTTATTTGCTCATTACTAAAACTTTATATAATACAAAATTGGATTGATCGTTCTAAATTAAAATGGGTTACTTTCCAGAAAATGGCTTTTAAATTTATTGATGCTCAAAGATACTTAGGTGGAAGTCCAAAAAAAAAAGCTATTAGAAAGGTTGTGTTAGAAAAGGTTCTAAACATATTAAATAGTTAATGTTAAATATTTTTTTTTTTTTTCTCTCAGGTTGCCTAACTTGTATATAGTGTACATATGGTGTATGTTTTATTTCTAAATAACTTATCAAAATCTCATGAAGGTTGTTATCACTAGATAAATTGTTATATGTTCATTTATGCCTTCTTGTTATGTATAATCTTTTAATTGTCTTGCTATTCATATAATTAATAAAAAAATTTTTGGAAAAAAAAAAAAAAAGTTATTGGAAGGTTCCCACCTTTGATGCCTAAATCACATAAAACTTCCAAGTGTTTCTGGATTTACCAGATTGCAGGTCTGGACCCACACTTGTGCTCTTTATATCATCAGGAAGTGACTTGTGATGTGATAAGTTGTCATGGAATGCCAGCATTTTAACAAGCCACTTACAACGAAAGATGTTTGAAAGGTAAGGCACACATCAGTATGGGGAAGATTACAGTACAGGGTTAAGTAGAAGGGTCATTTGTTCCCAGATCAGTGTCTGGCAGAAATGTATTAGCCAAAGCTTAGCCTTACTAAATCTATCCATTCTCTATTTCCAACCAGTCTCCTTTGACTAGTAAGGGATGCAGCTCACTCTCTTCAATGACTGTAAGATTGAGAGGAGCACAGGCCCATTTCCTACAACTCCCTTGAAGAAGTATCCTGGGATATCAGTGATATTTTCCCATGTTCAAGCATCAGGAGCTTGCTGACATCATCTATTGAAGCCTCAGTTGTTGGCCTTGGATCTGCGGAGTCTTCTGTTGATGTCTTCCTCAGAGATGAAGAAGACTTTTGGCTTGTGTGATGGAGACATTTATGGGTCCTTTAGTGCCTGGAAGAATTAAATGACTTTCCCAGATTTTGAACATACCTTCACTGTTTCTCCTATGGTGAGATCTGTACTTACAGTTGAAGGTATGCACCCTTCAAGACCATGGTAAAATGCCCTCCTGTTGGTCTGTCATGACTAGGATCTGTCTCTAGTGTACACTATTGCCTCTGATGAGGCCCCAGTTTGGCATCCAGCACCCACCCGCCACTCACTATTTGCTTTGCATGCCACGTAACCTCAGACTGACGAGACCATTTTCTTCATTAGTGCCCTCCTGTTAATGAGATTCCTGAAATTTTGAGTTAACTGTTACTAAGATAAAGATAGTGAGATGCCCTTTCGTATTGACCCTCATTTGATGAAACACTTGGGCTTTTTACATTTTCTTTGAACTAGCTTATTCCTGCTCTATTTCACCCCAGAAATGGCTGAATGAGCATCAAGGGAAGAAAGCCTTGGATCATGTCCTGAAGGATGCCATTTCTGAAGTCTGCAGACATTTAAATTCAGAGCCCTTTGCTCTCAGGAAGGCAGAGTGAAATGTCATACTATCAAAACATCTTGATGCAGATTTTTTTGCAGTCTCACCATTACAGTGCTTGTTGAGAGACAGGAGTACCTTTCAGACTTGCCACTAGATGATAAATACAAAATTTAGAACAAGTTGAGCAAGAAGTTTTTTTTTTCTCCTTTACTGCCACTAAAACTTTTATGCCCCTTATCTTTCTCTCACTTTTTTCAGGCCTCCTCCATCATGAAGGCTGAGAAAGAGCTGACAGAGTTCCAAATTTATGAGGTTGCAGTCTGTAGAAAAGATCCTAGTGGTGGCTTCCTCAATAAACATTGAAATAACTCGCTGTAATTTTACTTGGACTGATGCTCTGGTGAGGGCAACAGGCTCAGAAATGTCTGATCAGAATGGTGTGGCTTGCAGTCTCCCACTGTAAGGCTATTCCATGGTAGACATTAAGGAATGACCCCCTTTCAAGATGATGCCCTCTCTGAGTAGATTTGACAGGGTCTGGGCAAATACATACAAAAGTGGAAGCAGACCCAACCATGACAGAGTATCTTTATGATGATCCTCACGGCTTTCTTCTCTGCCTCCTTTTTATACACAGTAGCTAGGAAGAAGATGCTTTCTTGTAGAATAAAAAAGATCCCCTAATATCAGGCAGCATTGCTTGTCCTGTCTTCTCCCACAAGACTTTTCAAGAGGCAGACTCCTTTGGTACCTCCATAGGTTGGTACTAGGCTACCAGCGCTAGAGCCTGTACAAGCCTAGCCATAACAATTCCCTGGCTATTTCTTCCCACAGTATTTTCTTCCCTGGACCCCTGTCTAGCAGGGCGACTGATGTGATCCCGGGTGAATTTCCCATCTCCCATCCAATCATCAAGGTTCTTTTTAGAGAGGGCCAAAGAGGCACTGTGCTTGACATGTATGGGCAGTCTATTCCAGAGTCTGGGAAGTCTCTGTGTCAGGAACCTATCTCTCCATCATGTTTTGTTCATTGTGATGACGAGGTTTAGATCCCTGGAGCGTATGTCTGAGGGATTGGGATTTCTTTAAGTGGAACAGAATGAAGCACTTGGAGCCCTCCAATACTACGAACTACGACTTTATTGAACATAAACAACAGCAAATAAACGCTTAACTTGTTCACCGCATTTTTCGTCAACCATGTAACTTCTTCAGCAAAAAACACAACATACCACCCCCCCCCCTTTTTTGTACAAATTGTTACCCAAGTGACTCCAATCACATTAACCATTCACTTAATTGCTAATGAAGGCAAACACAAAGGAAGCTATTTTTCTTAAAGAAACATATACAGAAACCATTTACACAAAGGAATAACAGAAATAATTTATCTTTGATCTACTTTAAAATACATATTAATATGAAGTCATGTCAATAAATATATACACTGTAACCATAAAATGTCCTATAAATTTATATAAAAATACAAAATTATCTAATAAATGTAAGAATAAATATAAATGTAAGCATATGTGTATAGATACAAGATACATTAGCGCGCCCTCTTGTGATGAAAAAACATATTGTTAGCTCTAAGCAAAACTGGTCTATCATCCTGACACATTTTACACATATATAAAAAAACATTTTATCGTAACTCAAAATGGATCATATATTAACATTATCATATAAAAAGTTGATTAAAAACATTCTTAAAAAAAGCATCATAAACATAATCTTGCTGCTCTTAGTTTCAATACTGGTGCCAATGAAATGTGTTCATTTAGTCCTGGTATCCTACATGCCTGCAATTTTACATTTAGTCCTGGTGATTTCTTTAAGTGGAGCATGTCCAACAGCTCTGGGTTTGACATAGCCTTGTATGTTAAGCAGAGATCGCCTCTGAGTAGGCGATATGCGACAGAGGTATAGGTGGAGTTTTTTAGACTGTCAGCATAGGGCATCTGCTTTAGGCCTGTGATTCTTTTAATGAGGTATTTCTGTGGCCTTTCCAGTTGTTGCAGATGTCTTGAGCGGTACATACCAAATGGGCCGTTGTATTCTATAATGGATGAGTACAGTGGGACAATGACCTCCTTTTTTCTGGATGAAAAGCCCTTCGTGATGAGGTGTGCCACACAGAAGGATTTCCTGACTGTTGTGGCGATGTGGTTATCGAAGGTGAGACCACTGTCTATCTGTGTCCCTAAGTCTCTTATCACACTTTCGGTGTTTACTGTACTGCCACCTATGTGGTAATTCACGGGTACATGTTTTTTCCCAAAGGGGATAACTATACATTTCTTGGCATTGAGCTTGAGCCCATGGCTCTGGCTTTTGTAGAATATCCACATAATTTGGGGATTCAGTAATGGCTCCCAGTTTGCAGTCATTTGCGAAACTTTGTTAGCCAGAGTCCCTTAGTGTTGGCCTGCACTTCAGAGAAGTAGATGCCAAACAAGAGTGGTCCCAGGACTGTGAACCCTGAGGTACTCCACTTGTCTGGAGCAGAATTTGGAGTTGGCTACTTTTACAGTGTGGGTTCTGTCAGTAAGCCAGTTGGCAACCCATCGAGTGACGTAGGGATTAATGCCCAGCTTAGTAAGTGTATCTATGATTCCAGAGTGGGGGATGGTTTTGAAGGCCTTTGCAAGGTTCAGATAGGCTGTGTGGACCACCTCACCCTTGTCTACGGCTCTGGAGACTGATTCAAAGAAGTCAGTCAGGTTCAGGAGACAAGATTGGCCCTTCACAAACCCAGACTGGGTGGGGTCCAGTGTTTGAAGGCTGCCAGTGTCTTTGTTTATAAGTTCCATGATAATATGTTCCATGGCCTTGCAGATTAGGCTCGTCAGACTGATGGGGTGGTAGTTCTCGGGATCCAAGGTGGATCCCCCCTTGTGGAGTGGGATAACTGTAGCTGTGCACCACTCAGTGGGCACAAAGCCTGAGGTGAGGCTATGATTAAACATGACACTTAGGTGAGGTGCCAGTTCATTTTATAGTTCATGTAGTATACAGCCTGGGATGTCAATGTCTTTGTTTATAAGTTCCATGATAATACATTCCATGGCCTTGCAGATCAGGCTAGTCAGACTGATGGGGCGGTAGTTCCCGGGATCCAAGGTGGATCCCCCCTTGTGGAGTGGGATAACTGTAGCTTTGCGCCACTCAGTGGGCACAAAGCCTGAGGTTAGGCTATGATTAAACATGACACTTGGGTGAGGTGCCAGTTCATTTTGTAGTTCATGTAGTACACAGCCTGGGATGTCATCTGGTCCCATGGATGCTGTATTCTTAGCTTTGGAGAGTGCATGTTTTACCTGTGTGGCCATTATTACCAGAATTTGGCAATCTTTTGGTATTGAGATGGGCCCTTTAGGGGGTGAAGTTTGCACTGAATTGATCTGCCAGAATATTGGCAATTTGAGTATTGCCATTTAGATTCTTGACATAACTATAGAATGCCTTGTTGTTGTCTTTGGAATCTTTGGCAATTTTATTTTCGTAACTAGATTTGGAGGATTTTATGAGGGGATCTCAGCTTCTTACTGAGGCTGGTAAAGGAGTTTTTTACATCCTGGGATTTTCCTCTCTTCTGCAAAAGTTTCTTTTGTTGTAAAGTTTGTTTATGGCAAGGGACCACCAGATTGGTTTCCTTTATTTTGGAGGAGAGCATCTTGGTTCTATTGGGGATGGCATGATTCATGCACGAGTGGATGTGTTCGTACAGTGCCTTAGTGGTAGGATTCAGCAGCCGAACCTTCAGTTCCCGTCTGCATGGGTGTCATGAAGTTTGTCACTTCTGACTAGTATGAAGTTGGCTTTGGAGAAGTTTTTTACAGAGGTTTCCTTCCGGGGGGGGGGGGGTATGGATGTCAAGGGTCAGATCTGGATGTCAAGGCTTATGGTCAGACCTGACCAATGAGGGGGTGACCATAGGTGTGGAGCATCGATTTCCCATGCTGGTAATGACCAGGTCTAAGATATTGGAGCCCCTGGTGGGACTAAGAATTAGTTTGATTTCTGAATTCCAAGAACCATTGGGCAGAGGTGTTGGTACATGAGTAGTTTTCCCAGTTAATGGCAAGGTAGTTGAAATCACCCAGTATTAGGGTGTTTGGTTGTATCTTAATATTAGTCTTGACTGCCATTCAGGCCTTCCTGTGGGAGACCAGTTTTCAGAGCTTGTCCCTCTTTAGAGAACCATTGCAATAAGCTGTTGAGCCTTAGACATTGTCTTAAATGAAGGGCTTTCACCATAAAAAAGCTTTACTAAGGGATCAGATTGTTCCTGCAGAGCTCTGGAAATAGCTTCCTATTGTAATTCTGAGAACTAGTTATATTCCTCAGAAGTATGGGACTGTTACTGCAAATGAGTAGAATATCTGCTAAGGGAGCTCTGGCTAAAGAAGGGGCAAGGCAGAATGATTATCTTACCACTCCTTACTGTCAGATTTAAATCTGGTTTCACATGTTGCAGCAGTTATCCTTGATTCCTTCACTCACCACTTCTTTTACAGCCTCAGAAGCTATTCACCACAAATGTAGCAGGTTCCCTGAATCACTGGGATTATACATTTAAATCTGATGTTGTTAATCTTTTTTCCATTCATCACTGATGGGTTCGGTTCCGAGCCCTCGAACTGAGTCAGCCTATTACCAAGCTCGCGCAAGCCAAAAAACTCTTGAGCTAAGTCTCTACCCAGAATGCCCTTCTCCCTATAACCTCAGATCTCATTTCCCACATAGCCATAAAGCCACATTTCAGCCGAGCTCTCAGCTAAGTGAAACATTTTTGATATTTGTGTAGAAAGTTTTAGATATCTTCTTATTTTATTAAGTGATTAGTATTGTTAGTGTCGTTTCTTCTGTCTGACCTTGATGATCTTCATGTTTCACTGTTGCAATCATCACACTTGGGTTATCTGCCTGCAGGTAGCCCTCGGTCGGCCCGAATACCAGAGTCTTAGTATTTCTGTGTCGGATGCTGTCAGTTCTTCCATAATGTCAAGTTGTCAGGGGTCTAAAACAGGCAGTCAATGCCATTACATTAGTCTTTCTTGCCGAGGAGGAGCCCGAAGCAGAAGCAGTTCGCAAGTGCCAGTCGGCAGCTACCTGAAATTTTCATTTTAGAGGTATAATCCTGAAGTCTTCTAAAGCCAAGTACCCCGTTGGGGATCCTTTTTTTCTTGCTTTTTCTTGCTTTAACCGATGTCAGAAAAAGTTAACAATTGTCTTGCCTGTAGAAAGCAAATACCTCACAGAGATTTTCATTCTTACTGCGTCACCTGTTTAGGCTCAGACCACGACATCCCTCACTGTCGGTTTTGTTCCTTGTTTAATGCCCGAACCATTCGCCGCCGGGCTATCTTTGTCACTAAATTCTTTCGCTTTTGTTCTCCGTATTCTGAAATGGCTTCAATAAGCCATCCAACTACCGATCTTCTGAAAAAACGTAAAGATAAAGACAGAGACAGACCGCATAGGTCCAAAACTGCCGGCGACTCTTCCGTTAAGCTAGTCGCCAGTCCACTGGTACTCAGGTGAATTTGCAGCCCCTGATGCCCGCTTCTGTGGATTTGCCGGCCTCTGGTGAGACTCATTCGGAGTCTGGTATGGCGCGAGATGCTTCTTCAACTATGGAACCTGCGGATGTCTCTACCTTGGATGAGTCCGGAGGCTCTTTGCAGGCACCAGCTTCTGAGGGTGTATTCCATCCTACCGATGTTCGAATCAAACCGACTACTTCATTTTTAGACAAAACGGCCGAGTTTCTTAGGCCCAGAGTATGCAGTGCACCTTGAAAACTGACGACCAAAGCGCATGCTCAAGCTCCCATGCCACAAACACAAATGCTTAGAATTGCTAAAGACCTTATTACCCTAATTAGAGGAAGCCAGCCTTCCCCTGCTAAGAGACAATGAACAGAGTTTCCTTCTGATTCTACAGACCAGGAGTCCGATGACTCTGACCCTTCTGATTATCAGGACATGCCCTTATCAGCCTATGAGGATTCAGATGCAGAGAAATCCTTTCCCTGTGCCTCCCTTCCAGAAGATTTTTCTTTTGATGAAACCTTGCATACTTTAAGAGAGCATTTCCACTGGGAATGCCAAGACTATCCTCAGTCCAAAAAGAGACTCGGAGAATTTTTAAGAGTTGCCTCAACACAGGCCTCTAGCTATACCCCCTGTCCTGGATGTTGTAGATGATGTTTTTATGGAATCCAGTCTTACTCTAGATACATTACCCCTAGCCCCTAGGAAACCTGACAGGTACTACAGAGTACCTGATTCCCGTAAATTTCTCTTCAAGAATCCTACTGCAGATCCAGAAACCACTGGCTACTACAGCCAAAAATCCTACCCCTTTGGACAGGGATTCCAGAGCTTTAGACAGATGGGGTAAGAAGGTATATACCTCTGCAACTCTTGCCATCAGGGCATTGAATTGCCAGTTTCACATGTTGAAGTACCAGCAACATATTATGGAACCAATTAAACAAAAAATGGTATTCTTTCCAGATTGTGCAGAAAATAAAGATTTACAAAAGCTAATGCATTTTGCAAACCAAGTTAGTAAGCATACTTTGCAGTGTGGCTTTGATGCTGTAGAAGCATCTTGCAGGGCTGCAGTCACTGGGTCTGTACTGAGAAGGCATGATTTGCTGAAAGAACAAACCTTGCCAGATCATGTCGAATCCAAATTACTAGATGCTCCTTTAGATAAGGACTGATCGTTTGGCACCAAAGCAGAAGTTTTTAAAAAGATGATAGAAAAAGCTAAATCTATGCAGACTGTCAAAGAATTCTTACAAGTGCAACCACCTAGATTCAGTAGGCATTGGCCTTCTGAAAACTGGTCCTTCCCAGCCCCTTCCAGGCCTTCCCAGACCAGACCCAGGGGAAACAGGCCACTCAGACTACAGTCTCAGGGTATGCAGAGTTCTAAACAATGGAGTGCCCCCACCCCAAAAAAAGGGAGTGGTAAGCTGCCCCTTATGGAAAAAGTTCACAATGACTTTTCTGTTATCCTTCCCAGCCCTGCCCAATTACTTGTGCCCCTAGGAGGAAAACTTGCCCTTCATGCAAACAACTGGATGTCCATTACTCAGGACCAATGGGTCCTAAACATTATATCCCAGGGGGACAAATTCCACTTCCATTCACTGCCAACCCCAAGGGGGGTTTCCAGACCTTTCTCCAAACCAGTGGGTTGAGGCTCAAAAGCAAGTACTTTCCCTGATCAATATCAGAGCTATTCAGCCTGTTCCAGTAGAACAAAGGGGTCAGGGTTTCTACTCCAGACTCTTCCTGGTGCCCAGAAAAGAGGGCTCTTGGTGTCCAATCCTGGATCTTTCTATTCTCAACACCTTTCTGGTGATCCCAAAATTCAAGATGCTTACCCTGCAACAGCTTCTCCCTATGCTAGCAAAGGATGCCTGGTTAGTCACTCTAAACTTAAAAGAAGCTTATCTGCGCATCCCCATAAGGGAGTCATGCAGGAAATATCTACATTTCAGGGTAGTTATCTGCACTTCCCTTTGGCTTATCTACTGATCATAATGGACTGCTTTTCACTCAACCCCTCGCTGCCAAAGCCTGGCAACAGATGCATGAGACTATGCATGGGGACTCACATGGCAGGCAAATGCATTCAGGGCCACTGGAGCCTAGGCCAGATTCTCCTGCACATCAATCAAAAAGAGATGCTAGCTGTACAGAATGCTCTGACAGCCTTCAAATACCTAATCCTAGGACAACTACTTATAAAAACAGACAACACCATAGTTATGTGGTACATAAACGAGCAGGGGGAACCCATTCTTACCCACTCTGCAGGTTAGCCATGGCCCTGTGGAACACAGCCTTGAGCAACCAAGTGCATCTACAAGCTCAATTCCTGCCAGGCAAACAAAATTCACTGGCAGATGACTTAAGCAGAAATCTCTTAGACCTACGCAAGTGGAAATTGGAGCACAACACCTTCAACCTTCTGCTCCAGAGGTGGGGGACACCAGAGGTGGACCTCTTTGCCTCCCCCGAGAACCACCAGTTGAGCAAATACTGCACCAGGAACCCTAACAGCAGGGCCTGGAAGGTGGATGCCCTGTCCTTTCAATGGGAAAACCTCTCTATGTGTGCCTTCACCCCTCTGCCCCTTCTCTCAAGAGTACTACTCAAGATAAAACAGGACAGGCCAAGGGAAATTCTTATTGCCCCAGGCTCGCCACGCCAGCACTGGTACCCACTCTTCCGCGGCCTGACAACAGTGCCACCCTGGCACCTTCACCAGACTCCTACCCTGCTGTCTCAGCAGGAGGGACAGATTTTGCATCCACAATTGCAAACCCTAAACCTAGCAGCCTGGCTTATCCCTTGAATACCCCTCCAGCAACCCTCAGCAAACAGGTGCTGGACATCATTCTTGAAGCCAGAAGGCCTAGTGCTATGAAATCCTATGCTGAAAAGTGGAAAGAATATTGTTCTTGGAATCAGTCTCAAGGGAAGGACTCGGCAGTGCCCTCCTTACCTCTAATCCTGGATTACCAAGCAGAGCTACTCCACAGAGGCCTATCCTTCTCCTCTATTAAGATCCATGCCTCTGCCATCTCAGCTCATTATAATACTGAGCCACCTCTATTTTCTCACCCTCTCACCAAACAGTTCTTGAGAAGGTCTAGCAACTTAAGGCCCCCTAGAAGAGCACACACCCCTGCCTGGGACCTCAATTTTTTACTGGAAAAGCTCACGCTTCACCCTTTTGAACCTGCTGCCTCAGCAGAGTTAAAATTCCTCTCTTAGAATACAGCCTTGCTTTTAGCCATAACATCAGCAAGAAGAGTGTCTGAGTTACAGGCACTGATGGCTGTGGAACCCTTTGTTATTTTCCATGCCGACAGGGTTTCCCTCAGGACAGACCAATCCTTTATGCCTAAGGTGGTGTCCAGTGTGGCCCTAAACCAATCCATCCATTAGACAACCTTCTTCCCTAATCCTCAGAATAAAGGGGAAAGGATCCTGCACTCATTGGATGTGCACATACAGCTCAGGTTCTACCTTGACAGGACTAAGCCTTTCAGAAAATCTGACCAGTTGCGAGTCAGCTTTGCTGCAGGGGCAGAGGGTAAGGCCATTTCAAAACGAACCATTTCCAAATGGATAGCACACTGCATCCAGTTCTGCTACAAGCACCATGGCAAACATATCCCACAGGGGATCAGACCACATTCCACTAGGGCTACTTCCACCTCTGCAGCATTTCTCAGGGGAGTCCCTACCAGGGGCATTCTGGAAGCTGCAACCTGGAGATGTTCATCGTGTTTCACTGTTGTAGTCATTACATTTGGGTAATCTGCTGGCAGGTTGCCCTCAGTTGGCCTGATTAACAAAGTCTTGGGTCCTGCGTCGGTTGCTGTCCCTTCTTCCATGATGTCAGGTCGTCAGGGGTATAAAACATGCAGCTGATGCCATTACATCAGTCTTTCTTGCTGCATGGTGCCTGAAGCAGAAGTAGTTCGCAAGTGCAGGTCGGCCGACCCCTGAAATTTTCATTTTTGAGTTTCAGAACCGAAGTCTTCAACTTAAAGCTAAGTACCCCGTTGGGGAAACTTTTTCTTGCTCCTTACCAATGTCAGTAAAAGTTAATAATTGTATTACTTGTGGGAAGCAAATACCTCATAAGGATTTTCATTTGTACTGTATTCCTTGCCTAGGCCCTGACCACGACATACCTTGCTGTCGGCTTTGTGCTTTATTTAATCAGCGCACTATCCGTCGTCTGTACATTTTTGTTTCAAAATATTTCGGTTCTCAGTTTAATTATCCAGAAATGATGTCGGTTAGCCATCCGACTACCGGAATACCGAAAAAACGCAAAGAAAAAGAGGCTGTTGAGGTCCAAAACTGCCAACGACGCTTCTCTAAGCCAGTCGCCAGTTCACCGGTACTCAGTGCAGCATTTTCGCAGCCCCTGATACCTGCTACTTCTGATTCGCAGGCCTCTACTGAGACCCATTTGGAGTCCGGTATGCCGTGAGATGCTTCACATAAGGAACCCACGGATGTCTCTACCTTGGATGGGTCCGGAGCCGCTGAGCAGGAACCGGCTTCTGAAGGTGTATTCAGGCCTGCAGACTTGCATATTAAACCAACTCCAACTTCAGTGCTAAGGCCTAAATCTCGATCAGTGTCTAAAAAACCGACTCCATGCCACATGTTCAGGCCCTTATGCCTAAGAAACAAATTATCAAAATGGCTGAAGATTTAATTACTCATATCGTGGTAGTCAATACCCCCCCCCCCCCACCAAGAGTCCTAGGATTGAATTTGACTATGACTCTTCTGAACAGGACTCTGTTTCTTCTGACTCTTCTAATGATTTGGATTTGTCCATTCCTACTTAGGAGGACTCTGATGCAGAGGAATCCATTCCCTCTGCTTCTCCACCTGAGGATTTCTCTTTTGGGGAAACTTTACATACCTTAAGGGAGCATTTCCACTGGGAAAGTCAGGATTTCTCTGAATACGAAAAGTGGCTTAGGGATTTCCTTCTTCCTCAGCATAGGCCTTTGGCTATACCTCCAGTTCTAGATATTGTTGATGATGTGTTTTCTGAATCCAGTATGGCCACTGATTCCTTGCCTCCAGCCCCTAGCAAGCCAGACAGGTACTACAGGGTTCCGGAGTCCCACAAATTCCTTTTCAAAAATCTTGTTGTGGACCCTGAAACCATTTCTCAGGGGCCCAAGGGCATTAAGGCTTCTACTGCTAAAAATCGTACCCCTTCTGATAGAAACTCCACGGTGTTGAATGGATGGGGTAAAAAGGTTTCTACTTCTGCAACCTTAGCAATCAGGGCTTTAAACTGTCAATTCCATATGCTAAAATATCAACAGCATATCATGGGACTACTTGAACAGAAAATTATGTTGATTTCTGACTGTGTGGAGAATAAAGATTTGCAGGATTTATTGCATTCAGCTGAGCAAGTTGGCAAACATACTTTGCAATGTGGGTTTGATTCCTTAGAGGCCTCTTGTAGGGCTGCTGTTACTGGGTCTGTGCTTAGAAGGTATGCTTGGCTTAATGAGCAATCTCTGCTTGATCAGAAGGTATGCTTGGCTTAAGGAGCAATCTCTGCCTGATCATGTTAAAGCAAAACTTTTGGATGCTCCTTTACAGCAGGACTGCTTATTCGGCAATAAGGCTGAAGAAGTTCTAAAAAAGATGGAAGATGAAGCTAAATCTATGCAAACTGTGAAATATTTCTTACAAGTGCAACCTCCTAGATTAAGTAGGCATTGGCCTACTAAGAACTGGTCCTTTCCAGCTCCTTCCAGAGCCACTACATCCAAACCCAGACATTCCAAAAACACCAGATTTCAGTCCCAAGGGATTTTCAGAACTAAGCAATGGGGTGCTTCCACTTCCAAATCTGGAAACAACAAGGCACCACTCTATGGTAAACAGTCTCAATGACTTCCCTTTGAAATTACCAAGCACTTACCTCTTAGCCGCCCCTTTGGGGGGAAAACTGGCTCTTCATTCAAGAAAATGGCAACTTATAACCCAGGACAAATGGGTTTTAAATACAGTATCCCAGGGATGCAGATTTCATTTTTACACGTTGCCAACTCCAAACAGGTGGCCAGACCTGCCCCTAAATCAATGGGCAGAGGCTCAGAAACAAGTACTTTCCCCCTAAACATGGGGGCTATTCAACTAGTACCAGAAGGGGAAAAGGGACAAGGTTTCTATTCCAGACTTTTCCTGGTACCCAGAAAAGACAAATCATGGCATCCAATTCTGGACCTGGCTACTCTAAACACCTTTCTGGACATTCCAAAATTCAAGATGCTTGACTCTTCACCAGTTACTTCCTATGCTAGACAAGGATGCCTGGTTGGCAGCTCTCGACTTGAGAGGCTTACCTGCATATCCCAATAAGGGAATCTTGCAGAAGATTCCTACGCTTCAAAGCAGGCTGCATGCATTATCAGTTCTCTGCACTGCCTTTTGGCTTGTCTACTGCGCCCAGGGTATTCACAAAGTGCCTGGCTCCATTAATTGCATTTTGAAGACAAAGAAATATTCAAATATATCTATACCTGAACGATTGTCTAATTCAGGCAGAAAATCAGGCCGTTCTTCTAAAACATCTGGCATTTATAAAAAGACTTCTAACCTGTCTAGGGTACACCATAAACGAAATGAAATCTCAACTGGTACCCTCACAAAAAATTACATTCCTGGGTGCAAGCTTGAATACAACTGCCCAGATGGCTTTCCTTAAGCCAGAAAAGCAAATTCATTTGGTGACTTACTTCAAACAGGTGGCCACAAAAACCCTGCTATCTGCAAGGCAAATACTGCAAGCCTTGGGGTTCATGGCCTCATGCATTCTTCTAATTCCATATGCAAGACTGCATATGAGGAAACTTCAGTGGTACTTAAAAAGTTTATGGAGTCAACATTGTCACAGCCTGGAAACAATGATTCCCATCATATCTTGCCTGCACCTAGAGTTTTTATGGTGGGCAGAGGCCTGCCACCAAAACAAGGGACTGCCATTCACACCACCTCCTGCCGCCTAAACCCTAACTACAGACTCATCAGACTATGTATGGGGGGCTCATCTGGCAGGGAAGTGCATTCAGGGCAAATGGAGCCCAAATCAAATGCACCTTCATATCAATCAAAAAGAAATGCTAGCTGTACAGAATGCACTGACAGCCTTCAAGGACTACCTTCATCCAGGACAATTACTGATAGACAGACAACACCACGGATATGTAGTACGTAAACAAGCAGGAGGGTACACATTCCTACCCCCCCCTGCAGACTAGCCATGGCATTGTGGAACATGGCCTTGCGCTGCCAAGTGCAACTACAAGCTAAATTCCTGCCAGGAAAGCAGAATG
Organism: Protopterus annectens; assembly: GCF_019279795.1. Classification (NCBI taxonomy): domain Eukaryota; kingdom Metazoa; phylum Chordata; order Ceratodontiformes; family Protopteridae; genus Protopterus; species Protopterus annectens. Next base: position 378,652,113 of record NC_056738.1, on the reverse strand, counting down.
TTCTGGCAGATGAACTAAGCAGAAATGTCATGGACCCTCACGGAAACTGGAACCACGGATTTTCAGCATGTTGACACGCAAATGGGGGAGCCCAGACACAGATCTTTTTGCCTCACCCCAAAACTACCAGTTGGACAAATTTTGCACAAGAACTCATCACAAAAAAGCCTGGAAAATGGATGCTCTGTCCTTCAGCTGAAAAAATCTCAGTCTATGCCTTTCCCCCTCTGTCTTTGCTCTCCAAAGTTCTACTAAAAGTCAAGCAGGACAAACCAAAAATGATTTTGATTGCTCCAGACTGGCCTCGCCAACACTGGTACCCACTCCTGTGCAGTGTGTCACACATTTCTCCGTGGCACCTGCCTCAGATACCTTCCTTACTGTCTCAGCAGGAGAATCATATTCTGCACCCTTGGCTCCAAACGTTGAATCTTGCAGCTTGGCTAATCACTTAAATTCACCCTAGCATCCCTCAGCAAACCTGTGGTGGATGTCATGTTGGATGTAATTTTGGAGGCGAGAAGACCTAGTACTAGAAAATCTTATGCTGACAAATGGAAAAGATTTTCTGCCTGGAATCGATCTCAAGGGATGAGCACAGCAGTGCCCAAATTACCTCAGATTTTGCAATACTTAGCTGAGATGCTTCACAAGGGCCTGTCTTTTTCTTCCATAAAAATCCATGCCTCAGCCATTTCAGCTTATTACAACACAGACCCTCCCCTCTTCTCTCATCCTCTTCTAAAGCAGTATCTCAGAGGGGCCAAAAACTTGAGACCACCCAGGAGAGCTCCAACCCCTGCCTGGGACCATACCTTTGTATTAGAGAAACTCAATCTACCTCCTTTCGAGCCAGCTGCAACTGCAGACTTAAAATTTCTTTCCTGGAAAACAGCCTTCCTTTTAGCAATCACTTCAGCTAGAAGGATATCTGAATTACAGGCCCTTATGGCAGTGGAGCCTTTCATCATCGTTCATGCAGACAAGGTGTCACTCAGGACCAATCCATCATTCATGCCCAAGGTGGTATCCAGTGTGGCTCTTAATCAGTCCATTTGCCAACTTTCTTTCCCAATCCACAGAACAAGGGAAAGTGGATTCTGCATTCATTGGATGTATACAGACAACTTAGATTCTACTTGGACAGGACTAAAACTCGAAGAAAATCTGACAACTCCTGGTAGCATTTGCTGCAGGGGCAGAGGGGAAGGCTATTTCAAAGCAAACCATTTCTAAATGGATAAGCCATTGTATTCATTTCTGTTATAAGCACCATGGAAAGCCTATTCCCCAGGGGATCAGATCCTATTCCAACAGGGCTGCATCTAATTCAGCAGCCTTTCTCAGAGGTGTTCCTACCAGGGATATTCTAGAAGCTGCTACCTGGAGTTCAGTTCATACTTTCACCAAGCATTACCACTTACCAATTTTCTCTAAATCCAGAGCTGGCTTTGCCACTGCTGTTTTGCAGGGCCTTATAGCTGGTCCTAATGCTGTATAAATCCATCCTCTCAACCTTAGCTTTGGGAATCTACCCAAATGTAATGACTGCAACAGTGAAACACGATGAGCATAGTACAGTTGTGTACACTTACCATAAATGTAGATGTTCGAGTGTATTCACTGGTGCAGTCCTGGTTACCCTCCCTCCAGCCCCCTGTTATTCTTTTACTGTACCTCTTCTTCTTTTGCCCCCCATTTGGGGGGCACCTGACATCTGGGGCAAGAAAAACTGATGTAATGGCGTCGGCTGCATGCTTTATACCCCTGACATCATGGAAGAAGGGACAGCAACCAACACAGGACCCAAGACTTTGTTAATCAGGCCGACTGAGGGCAACCTGCCAGCAGATTACTCAATTGCAATGACTGCAACAGTGAACACTCTCGAACTTCTACATTTATGGTAAGTGTACACAACTGTACTTTCTGCACACACCTTCACCAAGCATTACCACTTACCTATCTTTTCTAAATCCAGGGCTGCATTCGCTACAGCAGTCTTGCAAGGCCTACTAACCAGCCCTAACCCTTCTTGACTGCCTCCACCCTTCCTCAGCTGTGGGAATCAACCCAAGTGTGATGACTGCAACCGTGAAACAGGAAGAACATAGTACAGTTGTGTACACTTACCATAAATGTAGATGTTCGAGTGTATTCACTGTTGCAGTCCTAGTTTCCTTCCCTCCAGCCCCCTGGTTTTCTCAGTCTTTCTACCTCTCCTCTCTATGGCCATTCCTAATGGCATTGGTATTTACTTTTTACTGGTGGTGTTCCACACCATATACCAGCTCCCTATTTGGGGGCTCTTGACATTTGGGGCAAGAAAAACTGATGTAATGGCATTGGCTGCCTGTTTTATACCCCTGACGACCTGTCATCATGGAAGAAGCGACAGCATCCAACGCAGAAATACTAAGACTCTGGTATTCTGGATGTCTGAGGGCTACCTGCAGGCAGGTAACCCAAGTGTGATGACTGAAACAGTGAATACACTTGAACATCTACATTTATGGTAAGCGTACACAACTGTACTTTTTTTCCTCTCTACCCATTGTTACCATTGGTAAACTTTCAAGTTCCATTGTTGGTATGGCCTTTCCTCCCTTACCCTTGTGTTATTTCTTCAATACCATAGTTGGTATTGTTTCTCCTGTTTAACCTGGTAGCTTTAACCTTTATTCAGGTGTTTCCCTTTTCTTCTCAACATACCAGTGTATTGTTATATTTGTGATTTTTTTGAACGGAGTTGACTTCATTATAGTTGGATTATACAGTTGACCTGTGGTGTTTTTCTACCAAGATGTTTGATAAGAAGGGTACTTCAGGTTTTAAGCATTATATTTCTTGTAAGAGCAAGTTACCTAACAGTGATTCTCATGATGATTATGTATACTGTTTGAGAGTGGCCCACCTTTCGGTGCAGCCTCCATGTGACATTTGTCAGATTTTCAACCAGCACACTCTTCATGAGCGCAAAAATAAACTAATTCTGAAAGGGCTACTCAAGTCTCCCTTCTCAAAGGCCATTTCTGTGATGACGATGTCAACCCCTCCTTCTAAGGACAAAAGAGATCCCACTCTGCTCCTTCTTCACCATCGGGTGATCAGAGCAAGCCTGGGAAATCAAAGGTCCCTAAGTTATCGTCGGAGCATAAATCTATATCTTTGGCTCTGGCTTCTTTGGCTCCGACCATCTGAAAACATTCAATACCAGCGTCTGTTTTGGCACTGGTCCTACCTCGGGCACTGATCATAGACCTTACTACACCTATTTCGACTTTGGCACCTGTGGCTACTTCGGCTCAGGGCACACCTTCGACTATGCCATTAGTTTCCATTTTGGAACCATCCATTTCAGCTCCGAGTGCCACTTCGGCATTGAGCACTGTACCGACCTCACTGGATTTGACCCCTTTACTTCTGGTCTCGAAACTAGAGACTTCGGTGCCAGCAGACCTCGCACCACAGACCCAATACACCCCCTCCATAGATCCGTTTCTGGGCCAAGCCCATTCCTCGAACATCCTGACTGTCCATCTGGAGTATCTACTTGATCCACCAGGAGTCTTTTTGAACACAACATGGTGTGTCTTGTAGACCAGCTGTTGTTAGCCAGGGGGATTCCCTCACTTTCTAAGATGCATCCACCTTCAGGACTTGGTTTTCCTTATCCACAGACTCCATCTTACACTCCTCCTCTGACCATTTTGGTTCCGAAGCTTTCTGCTCCATCATCCTTCTTAGAACCCATCACCTCAGCGCCAACAGTGCATCTCACTCCAGCTCTGAGTTTGCCGCTTTGGTTCCCACTGAACTGGAGGATGGGCACATCGGTCCGGGGTACAGAGCCGCCTCTCTCCTCGGTTCCATCCTTGGCGCCAATGGCCGCGTCTGCGGCAAACCTGCTTGAGGCTCCATCCGCGGGGGTGGGTTTGTCAGAATGGGGTGTGACCCCAGTCCCGAGGTTGTCTTTCTCTGCTCCGGGCTCCCATCCCTTTTCGGGCGGGCCTGCCTTCCAAGCGATGGAGAAGGCTCTTGCTTCTGGCAGCACTCTGATGTTGGAACCCTATTTTTCACTCACTGAGCTGCAGCTGTTGCAGACCACCCACCCAGGACACCAGGCAGAGAAGTCACAGGACACCCCTGTTCAGGGTACCTGCTCTTCTGAGTCCTCCTCAGAGACCCCCCCCCCACTGAGGAGCTCTCTTGAAAGAAGACGTGCAAGAGAAGCACAAGGACTCACCTGAGGAGTCCTTAATGGAAGACACTGATTACGATAATGGTGAAGGGGTCCCCACGGTCACCTGCTGATGATGTCTCCTTCAGAGACATCCTGGAGATGTTAAAGCAGAGAGGTGACTGGAAGCCCTCCAACCCTTCATCTGTGGAGTCCGTGTTCCTACAGGCTTTTCGTGCCAGGCCTTCTACCTCTTGCATGACCCTGCCTGCCAATGAGCTCATCATGCAGCACGCTTGGAAGAACCCTGGTTCCACTGAGGCAATCCCTCGGAAACCAGACAAAATTCTTACCCTCCCGAGGAGAACCTGCATTGGTCCAAAGGGTTACCAGTTGATGATATGGTGATGGCGGCAGCCATTAAAAATGACTTGGTTGAGGAAAGTCCTGCTGTCCACTCGCCCAACAGGGAGTCCTAGGCAGTGGGCAGACTTGGGAAGTTTGTTTTTGCATCAGGGACCTTTGCTATATGGTCCCTGAATTATTTGGCACATTTTACGAGGCTCCAGAGGGACTTGATCTCCGAACTCTCTGGCACACGCACAGGACAGTTGTCTGACGAGGTCAGAAACAAAATGGCCTTGCAGCCTGCCACCCTGGAATCAATATCCAACTCATTCATGAGGTTGCTGTCACACGCAACTGAAGGGGCGGCTAGAGCAGCGGGTCCGGGCATTATGAGGTGTCATGCCTGGATGTGCATTTGTGATCTCGCAAATCCCTTCAAGTCTTCCTTTATGAATGCTGCCATTGAAAGCTTCATCCATTTTTTCTCCAAAGTGAAGGACACGCTAGCCAGTTGCAAGTAAGATGGAAAGACCCTGTCTGGCGTAGGCCTACAGTTTTCCAACCCTCAACATACCTTCTCCAGGAGTCAGAGGAGTGGGAAAATGTGGCATAAGAAATCTCAGGGTCCTTTCCATGATGCATGTAGTGGTGATGATCCTCCCAGAGGCAGAGGGGTAACAATTCCAGAAGATGCCCCTATAGAGGCTGAGGGGGTCCTCATAACCAAGGGAGTCTTTCTCTGTACAGCCTTATCGGCACTCCTGAGGGGTGGTCCAATTGCTTACCTCTGGAAGCAGTCGGGGGTCGTTTCTCTCTGCACCAAGCTGCCTGGCAATCTATTACCACTGATCACTGGGTGCAGAACATTTATCACCAGAGGTTTCACCATTCCCCTTTCTTATCGACCAATATTTCCAAGAAAACTTCCTGACGTTCCACCCAGTCAAAGGGAAGAAGCAGCTTCAGAATTTATAAAGCTGTCTCAAAAAAGAGTCATCCAACTAGTCCCACCAGACCAGCGCAGATCCGTATTTTACTTGAGATTAATTTTGGTGCCAAAAGAGACGGGAGACTGGAGACCCATTTTGGATTTCAGCAGTTTAAACCAGTCTGTCACCCAAACCAAATTCCGGATGGTCACGGTTCAGTCCATCCTTCCCTTTTTAAGAGAAGGTGATTAGATGCGCTCTATAGACCTCCGGGATGCGTATTACCACATCGAGATGGACAAATACTCCAGGAGTCTGCTTCGCTTCCGGCTAGGAGCCAGTCATTACCAATTCCGTGCCCTGCCGTTCGGTGTCTCTACAGCCCCCAGAGTGTTCACGAAATGCATGGAAGTTGTAACAGCTCACTTGAGACTAAAAGGATTCTAGGTGTTTCCATATCTAGACGACTGGCTCCTTACCGCCTCCACTGAGCATTTTCTGTGACAGCACTGCACTATACACACCTTCTGACAAAATTGTTGGGAATAACGATACATTGGGAGAACTCAAACCTTATCCCTACACAACAAATAGAGTTCATTGGAGCAGTGTTCAATACTCTGTCCTGTCTGGTATCACTCCCAATTCACAGACTCCATTGATTGAGGCTTCAACTTCAGGTGATACTATCTCAAACAGTCTCTGCAAGGGAAGTTTTTCAGGCCCTAGGTTCTATGGCTGTGTCAATCCCAATAGTGCCTCTAGCAAAGCTACATATGCAGATTCTGCAATGGCTACTTGTGCGTCATGTGCTTCCCAAACTGTCAGCCTCTTGATTACCAGATTCGAATAACAAACTCCTGCAAACAGGACCTGCTTTGGTGGATGAGGCCAGACGTAGATCTTTGAGTCGCCCATTTCAACCTCCTCAGCCTGCAGCCATGGTGACCACAGATGCGTCCCTGATCGGGGTTGGGGGCATTTCCAGGGAAAGACTATCCAAGGCACATGGCCCACCTCAGAGGCTCACCTGCATATCAGTGTTCTGGAACTGAGAGCCATGCTGTTAGCATTGTAGGCCTTTCATTTGGCTCTCAATTCCAGGACAATTGCAATTCAATCAGACAAAATGTCAGTGGTCTAGTACATCAACAAGCAAGGAGAAACCAAGTCCTACCCCCCTATGTCGAGAAGCTATGAGAATTTGGCAGTGGGCAATAGCTTCCAACCGCTTTCTGATAGCAACACATATCCTGGGGAGCTCCAACGTGATTGCAGACAAACTGAACAGATGCATCCTCGTGCCCCACAAGTGGTCCCTCAACCCCGAGGTGGTGTCTGTAATCTTCAGCCACAGGGCCAGACTTGCTGCGATCTTTTTGCTTCCCCATCAAGCACCAAGTGCAGCAGCTATTTCGCCCTACTTCCTCCAGAGGAGAGTCACAGAGGGACACACTGATCCACGATTGGCCCACGGAACTTCTTTAAGCTTATCCTCCCATCGCTCTGATCCCACAATTTCTAAAGAAAGCTCTTTGGTCGAGAAGCAAGGTGATCCTCATAGCCCCATTCTGGCCTCGATAAGTTTGGTTCCCCTTCCTTCGGCCTCACCTAGTATACCCGCTGCGGATTCTGGACCCTCTACCAGATCTGATTACTCACCCCCAAGGGTTGTCACCCAAATCTGTCCAGTCTCAAGCTGAACAGCTTGGTTTCTCCACTTCCACTAATCACCAGGTAAGCTAATCTCTCCTTGCCTGTTCGAGACATCATTCTGGCTTCTCATAAACCATCCACCAGAAGACTATATCAGGATTAATGGAAAAGGTTCTCCATCTGGTCAAAGGATAACATGCTAGACCCATATTCGGCTCCAGTTACTGCAGTACTTCAATACTTGGCTAAGTTTTTTAATAATGGAGCCTGTCTCTATGGTGCAAGTGCATCTAGCAGCAATTTCCAATTTTCACAATGGTATAGATGGCACCCCTCTTCTCTTTACACCTTTGCAAGGCTTTCCTCAAGGGGACCTCTCATATCAGGCCTCCTGTCAGACAGCCTGTGGAACCATGGAACCTCACTCTAGTCCTTTAGTCTTTGACTCAAAAACCCTTTGAACCTGCTGTTAAGTGTGACCTAAAGTTTTTGTGTTCCTGGTAGCCATTATCTCTGCCAGAAGAGTCTCGGAGCTGCAGGCATTGTGTATCAAGAGGCCATAATCTGGTCTTTCATAAAGACAGTGTCACTTCAGACAAATCCATCCTTTCTTCCCAAAGTGGTTTCTGAATTCTCCATTAACCAAACCATTGATCTACCAGTGTTTTTTTTTCCACATTTTGCCAGTAGAGACATACATAGACAATTGAGACTTTACCTAGACAGAACCAAACCTATCCGTAAATCTGAACAGCTTTTCATCTCCTTTTCTGGGCCCAAAATGGGAGGCTGTTTCCAAGGTTACATTATCAAGATGGCTAAGGGACTGCATATGCTTCATCTATTCCCTCATAATGAACCTATGCCAAACGTTAAAGCTCACTCCACTAGATCTGTGGCAACATCTGTAACATTACAGGGCTTCCATGGATGACATCTGTGCAGCAGCTACTTGGGCTAAGCCTCATACCTTTATCAATCATTACAAATTGGATCTGGTCTCAAGAGGGAGAGCTGCCTTTGGCTCAGTGATACTCAGGAAAGTTCTTCCATAAGGGCCACCCATGTGTCTCAAGGTAGCTTGGGATTCTGTCCCATCAGTGATTAATGGAAAGAAGATTAAACAACATCAGATAGAGAAGTTATGTCTTACCATAATGTTCCATCTGTGTTGTTCATCTTCTTTCATTCATCACTTCCCACCCTCCTTCCCCCTACAAAGGCTCCTGGGGAGATGCTTTGAGTCTAAGTGGTGCCCTAGGGTACTTGCGCAGAAGTGGCCTCAGCTTTACTTCCTTTCTTAGCAAATTCGATCTGAGGTTACATGGAGAAGGGCGTTTTGGGTAGAGACTTAGCTTGAGAGCTTTTTCGGCTGGCGCGAACTTGGTAATAGGCCGACTCAATTTCCAAGGGCTCGGAACCGAACGCATCAGTGATGAATGAAAGAAGATGAACAACACATATGGAACGTTATGGTAAGACACAACTACTTTATTATGTGTACTAAGGATGGAGTTTTACAATATTTAGGTCTTTAGATAGGCCTTAAATGTCCTTTCAGATGCCACTTAGGATTCTAACAAGTGATAACATGTTGCCTTGTGGACAAGCATAAAGGGATTGAATCTTTTTTGTTTTTGTGAGATTTAAATTTAATGACTGCTTTTTACAGCTGAAGCAGATATGCATGAGTCCACACCTAACAATCCATTTAAGTGTGGTTTCTTCATGTTACTGTTGTGAATAAATTATTGGTTAGGTAAAATGTTTGCATATTCATATTTTTAGTGCTTTAATTTGTCTTAACTCTCATTTTCTAACCCCATCTCCTTCTTGGTATATAAATTATTTCCTAGATTTTTTTACTTTAGCATCCTTTGAGCCTGCCAGATCAGTAGCATCTATGGCTACTTGGATTTTGTGGTATCTTTCTAGGAAGCAATTGCTGCTGTGTCTGGACCTACCACACGCACTTTAACATAACTTCTTGGGCTTTCGTTCCAGATGCAGCGTGAGACTTGACAGCAATTTTATAATGGACTTTGATAATCTGAATCCCACAAGTGTATAGTACAGCTCAGTGTTTGCTTTATGTAAAAATGGCCCTGCTGACAGAGAAGCTGCTGAAGAAAGTAGGTTAGCTACTTAGCACCTATAAAGATTTCAGTTCTTTAAAGGTGTCTTAATCAGCAGGGCAGATTCCTCCCTGCATCATCCTTTTGGACAGGAGAAGAGTGATGTACTTTATTGAGCTCCACATTCTTGTAGGATACAACATGTATGAATTGTCATGTGGGTTTATGAAATCATTCGCTTGTAATTAGATTGTCTCATAAAATGCCACCACATACTCATTGGAGCCTTCCAACAACCGCAAACACCAGAACCACCCTTTTCTAAACTTCCTTGTCCTTAACCATTTGATGTTAACAATGTTGTCCATATCTCGCCTTCTTTCTTGCTGTTTGGGTTCGGAGCCGACTCTCTGCTCTGACTCAGCCATATACTATAGCTTGAGAGCTTTTACTTGCTCTAGGCTAGACCCTATCCCAGCATGCCTAGCGGTAGTTACCCAAATCTCGTTTGAGGTTTGCAGCATCGTTATTACGGATACTGGCTCAGGCTAAGTGTATTTTTCTATTTGTTAGACTTTTTGAAGGAAATCTTCTTATTCATCTTTCTAACTTGTTATTAATACCTGTCCTTCGTTCTTCTACCTTCCCTATCCCTTCTGAGTGACTTGCGTTTGTTGGAACCTAACCGCTTTTCTCTCTGGCCTTTTTTCCTTTTCCAGACCCGTTTAACTTAGAGGGTTCTTCGCCCTTTCTTGCCTTCTTTAACGTATAAGGAGTTGCCATTTAAGTTAGAGGCTTTCCTTAGGTGGGGAGTTTGCCGTTTAACTTGGAAGTCTCCCCCTTCTCTTCTTTCCTGTCTGTTAAAAAAAAAAAAAAAAAAGATACTTTTTGTCTGTTATTGGATAGTTATCTTGTCAGTAGTGTTTTTTTCTCTTTGTCTAGCCTTACATAGTGTTGTTCGACATGTCAAAAGATACTGCCAAGGAATCAAAACCTTAGGGTTTCAAAAAGTGTGATTCGTGCTGTCAAAAGATGTCCCTTACGGATGGGCACACAAGTTGCGTATATTGTTTAGGACCTGTTCACCTGCAGGATTTGTGTCCTGTATGCCATGCTTTTTGTTCACAAGTCCTGCAGGAGAGAAAAAACAAATTGATCTTAAAAGGTTTACTGAAGGGCCCCTTTGATGCTGCTATGGAAGGGACTCAGCCAGCAAAACAACTGAAAAAACCCAAGCCTTCATCCTCTTCGGCTCCGAGTTCGGACCCTGCTAAAGAGAAGGGCAAGCTAAGTCAGACCCAACTTTCGATTCCAACAAGACACTGTCACCTACGGCTCCATCTGTGTTTTTTGGAGCCAGCAAGGTCCCACAAGCGTTCCAGGTCTCCTGCCTTGGAACCAGTGCGGTCTGCTCCACAGTCTCCTTTATTACAGTCTGTGGCAGGCAGTCACCAGTCTTCAACCCATTCCTCTCGGTCATCCAGGAGCCTCTCAGATGATGATGTGGAGAAGGGTGGTGAAGAGTCTTCTTAGGACACCAGCATTAGCCAAAATACTTTTGGGCCCATCCCAGATGGAAATGGTGCCGACAGCCCAAACAACAACTGTTTCGATTCCTCCTCCAACGACTCTGAGTTTGGAGCGGGAGTGTATGGAAGTCGTAGTGGTGGAACCGTCGGTTCTGGTAACCTCCTCCAGTCTTTCGGTTCCAACTACAGCTGTGATCTCCTCGATACCCCCTTCTATCGAGAGATCTGGGAGCCGATGCTCCCTCGTCTGCTCCGGGGGGGGAGAGTGGCATCAGACCCTTGTCCGACACTACTCTACCTCTTGGAGCTTCGGCGCAGGTTAGCTTGGCTCCTACATCGGCCTCTGAGCTGTCGCCCTCTGTTCAGAGGAAGTCACCGGCTTCTTTGGAGCTGGAGTCTTTTTCGGGGTCGGGACCACGATGCCTTCGAGGTGATGATGAGCGTGCTGTCTGCTGAGACAGCTCCACCCTTGGCCCCATTGGCTCCTTTGCCTTTTGTGCTGGTGTCCACCTCTGAACCTCCCCTCTGCCTCAAGCGTAGGGAACCCATGCCCAGGACAACCCCATTGGGCGATCCAACCGCTTCTGAAATCTCCCCTGAGCATCCCTTGGAGGAGGCCCTCTGAAGAGGACTTGCAAGAGGAAGCATGTGGACTCCCCTGGGTTCTTGACATAAGACTCAGACTTGGATGACTCAGAAGGGTCCCCCTCTGAAGATGTCTCTTTTTTTCAGACATCTTAGAAATCCGTAGACAGAGGGGTGACTGGAAGTCCCTTGTCCCTTCTGAAGATGAGTCAGTGTGCCTGGATGCATTCGGTTCCCGACTCTCCACCTCTTGGGTATCTCCTCCTTTTGACCCACTTTTACACTTAATGAGTCTGAAGGCGTGGAGCTCTCCAGACACGATGGAATCAGCTCCGTGGAGGCCCAATAATTTCATTACAGCCCCTGAAGACAGACTCTTTGGTGTTCCCGGTGATGCTTTGGTGGTGGCAGCAGCCACCAAGAAGGAATTAGCAGAAACTTCTTTATCTGTCCATCTGCCGAATAGAGAGTCTCGTACAATGGACAGATACGGGAAGCATATATTTTCTTCAGTGACCTTTACTCTCAGGTCGCTGAACTATTTGTCCCACTTTATAGGGCTTCAAAGGGATCTCCTCAAAGAGTTAGGAGATACCTTACAGGATCCTCCAGCTGCAGGGAGCCTCGGACAAGGTGGCTTCTCAGTTTGCGACCTTGACTTTGGTGGTTAACTCCTCCATGCGGCTAATTTGTTATGCAGCCAATGGGGTGAGTAGTGCGGCAGGCACAGGGTTGGCATTACGTAGACACTACTGGATGTGCCTTTGTCATTTTGCAGAGCCCTTCAAGTCTTTCTTAAATGCCCCCTTTGACGTCTTGTCCTTATTTGGGACTCAGTAAAGAGACTCTTACCAGGTGTGAACAGGATGGCAAAACTGTCTCTGCCATGGGAGTACGTTTTTCTACTCCATCTAGACTTTATCCTAAAGGCAGGAAGAGCAGGAAAATGTGGTTCTGGAAATCCCAGGGTGCTTCGCCTGACGCACGTGGAGATTTTTCCCCCAGGGGCAGAGGGGGAAATAACAATGGAAGACGCTGATCTCGCAGCTTTGGGGGTCTGCAGAATCAGGGCAACAGTGATACATTCTTTGGTAGGCCCTTCCAGTGCTCCTGAAGGGAGGCCCGACTGTGCAACTCTGGAGACAGTCGGAAGGAGATTATCCTTGTACCCAAAAGCCTAGCAGACAATCACAGAAGATACATGGGTACTATCGGTACTATCTGGAGGTTACAATATCCCCTTCTTTCAACTTCCCCTGTCAAAAAGACAACACTCTATCCAAGATGTTCCACCCAGTTTTCGGGATCAAGCAAACCTAGAGGTTCAAAGGTTGCTAAGAAAAAGAGTCATCCAGGAAGTCCCTGCAAACCAAATCGGATCCGGATCTTACTTGAGGTTCTTTTTAGTTCCAAAGAAAACAGGAGACTGGAGACCTATACTGGATCTCAGCAGGCTGAACAAATCAGTCAAGAAAACAAAGTTCCGGATGGTAACACTGCAGTCCATTCTTCCCTTTCTGGGTCAGGACAATTGGATGTGCTCTATCGATCTCCAGGATGCGTACTACCACATAAAAATGGACCGATGGTCAAGGAGATATCTACGCTTCCGGCTGGGAGACTGTAATTATCAGTTCAGAGCACTGCCGTTTGGTCTCACCACAGCCCCCAGGGTGTTCACCAAATGCATGGCAGTAATTGCGGCTCAACTGAGGCATCAAGGATTCCGGGTGTTTCCATATCTAGACGACTGGCTCCTTACTGCCACAACCGAGCATCAACTAATTAGGGCAAGGGAATCCACAATTCGCTCTTGTTCTCAACTAGGGATCACCATAAACTATGAAAAATCTGCCTTATTGGCTTGTCAATATATTACCTTTATAGGAGCAGATTTAGAGACAAAGGCCATGATAGCAAAGCTGCTTCAAGAAAGAGTATTAAAGCTCCATCGCCAAGTTGTTATGCTTTTCACACACAGAGAATTCAAGCAATATTTGTCCTCAAGGTTCTGGGTTCTATGGCGGGGGCAATTACTCTGGTCCCTATGGCTTGCTTCCACATGAGAATTTTACAGTGGCTTCTATTTGCACAGTGGTTATTCCAGGATTTACCCATGTCACATCAGGTTCTGATCATGGAATGCTGCAAAAAGGATCTGGAGTGGTGGCTTCACTCCCCTATGGTAACAATAGGCAGGCCGTTTCTGCCTCCCCAACCTGTAGCCACAATACACAAGTACCACTTATACATCACTGTCCTGGAGATGAGAGCAGTGCTTCTGAGCACTTCAAGACTCTCTGCCTACAGGGACTATAGCAATTCAGACAGACAATATGTTGGTAGTATGGTATATCAATAAACAGGGTGCAACCAGATCTTACCCCTTTTGCCAAGAGGCACTATGAGTTTGGCAGTGGGCGATGTCCTCCCACTGCTTTCTGTTTGCAATGCACGTCCCGGGAAAATCCACCGTGATAGTGGACAAGCTCAGTTGGACTGTCCTAATGCCTTGTGAGCGGTCCCTGAAGCAGGAAGTTGCAGACTTGATTTTTCACAAATGGGGTCAGCCATGCTGCGATCTGTTTGCTACCCCACTCAACAACAAATGCAGCAGCTACTTTGCCTTAGTCCCACCACTGGGACAGTCACCCAGGGATGCACATGTTCACGATTGGCCCCCAGGACTGCTTTACGCCTTTCCACCTTTTCCCCTGATCCCCAAAGGTCTTCAGAAAGCACAGTCGTTGGGTTGCAAGTTAATCTTCATTGCCCTTTACTGGCCTCATCAGATATGGTTCCCATTCCTTTGACCTCACCTGCAGGGGGAGCCTTGGATCCTGGACCCAGTGCCAAATCTTTTGATGCATCATTCGGGGGCTGTCCATCCTTCCATGCAAACTCTCAAGGTCACAGCTTGGTTTCTCCACTTCCGGTCTTAGCCAGGCTTCCCGATGTTTCTCTGGCAGTTCAACACATTTTGATTTCCTCCCATAAGCCCACCACTAGGAAACTTTATGCTAGTAAATGGAAGAGGTTCTCTTGTTGGGCAGGTGAAAGTCAGGTTGAGCCCTTTACTGCTCCCATTTCAAAGATTCTTGAATTTCTGGCTGAAACCTTTGACCGAGGAGCAGCTGCAGCTACTATCCGAGTTCAGTTAGCTGCCATTTCTAATTTCCATATGGGAGAAATGGGGTCCAATATCATGTCCCATAGATTATGCAAGGCATTCCTAAGAGGTACTACCCTCTTAAGAGCTCCAATAAGAGAACCTCTCCCCCCAGGACCTAAATTTAGTTTGACGCTCTGATTCTTTCTCCTTTTGAACCATCTTCTTCTTGTTGGCTCAAATTTCTGACTTGGAAGACCCTTTTCTTGGTTGCAACTACCTGAGCTAGAAGGGTTTCAGAATAGCAGGCCTTATCTATTCGTCCCCCATATTTGATTTTCCCTAAAGATTGGGTTTCTCTCAGAACCAACACCTCCTTCTTACCCAAGGTATGATGTTCTTCGTGTTTCACTGTTGCAGTCATCACTTTTGGGTTATCTGCTTGCAGTAGCCCTCAGTCGGCCTGATTATCAAAGTCTTGGGTCCTGTGTCGGTTGCTGTCTCGTCTTCCATGACGTCAGGTAGTCAGGGGTATAAAGCATGCAGCCAACACCATTACATCAGTCTTTCTTGCCATGCGGTGCCTGAAGCAGAAGCAGTTCGCAAGTGCTGGTCGGCTGACTCCTGAAATTATCATTTTTGAGTTTCAGAACCAAAGTCTTAAACTAAGCTAAGTACCCTGTTGGGGAAACATTTCCTTGCTCTTAACCGATGTCAGTAAAAGTCAGTAATTGTATTTCTTGTGGAAAGCAAATACCTCATAAAGATTTTCATTCGTACTGTATCCCTTACCCTAGGCCTTGACCACGACGTTACCTCACTGTTGGTTTTGTGCATTATTTAAACAACAAACTATTCGTCATCGGTATATTTACACTTCTAAATATTTTGGTACTGTGTTCAATTACCCAGATATGGCTTGGGTAAGCCACCCGACTACCAACATTACGAAAAAATGCAAAGGTAAAGACAGACAGACCGCTTAGGGCCAAAGCTGCCGACGACGCTTCTCCTAAGCTAGTCGCCAATTCGCAGTGAGGTGCTTTCGCAGCCCCTGATACCCGCTACTTCAGATTCGCAGGCCTCTGCTGAGATCCATTCGGAGTCCGATATGCTGCGAGATGCTTCAACTGTGTAATCTGCGGATGTCTCTACCTTGGATGGGTCCGGAGCTGCTGTGCAAGGCACCAGCTTCTGAGGGTGTATTCAGGCCTACTGACTTGCATATTAAACCGACACCATCTTCTTCTTCAAGGCCTAAAACTCTATCCATGCCTAGAAAACTGATGCCCAGACCACACAGTCAGTCCTCTATGCCTAAAAACAAATAAGAATGGCTGAAGACCTTATTACTTTAATCAGGGGAAGCCAACCTTCCCCCTCTAAGAGACCTAGGACTGAGTTTACTCATGATTCTTATGATCAGGATTCTGAAATTTTTGTTTCCTCTGATGACCAGGATTTACCCTTGTCTACCTATGAGGATTCTGATGCAGAGGACTCTATTCCCTCTGCTTCCCCTCCAGAGGATTTTTCTTTTGGTGAAACCTTGCATACTCTTAGGGATCATTTTCGCTGGGAAAGCCAAGATTACTCTGACTGTAAAAAGAGGCTTAGGGATTTCTTACTCCTGCCCTAACACAGGCCTTTAGCTACCCCCCTCTGTACTGGACATTGTTGTTGATGGCTTTTCGGAATCTAGCTTGGCCCCTGACTCTCTACCTCCTGCTCCCAGAAAACCTGATGGATATTACAGGGTTCCTGACTCTCACAAGTTCCTTTTTTAAAAATCCTACTGTGGATCCTTAGACCATTTCACAGGGACCCAAGGGCATTAAGGCTACTACTGCCAAAAATCCTACCCCCTCTGATAGAGATTCCAGGGCGCTGGATAGATTGGGTAAGAAGGTATACACTTCTGCAACCTAGGCCATTAGGGCCTTAAACTGCCAGTTTCATATTTTAAAGTATCAGCAGCATATTATTGGATTGCTTAAACAGAAAATTATGTTGATTCCTGACTGTGCTGAAAATAAAGATTTACAGGATTTAATGCATTCTGCTGAACAAGTTGGAAAACATACTTTGCAATGTGGTTTTGATTCTTTAGAGGCATCTTTTAGGGCTGCTGTCACTGGGTCTGTACTTAGAAGGCATGCTTGGCTTAAGGAGCAATCTTTGCCAGATCATGTTAAAGCTAAATTGCTGGATGCTGCCTTAAACCAAGACTGTCTGTTTGGCAACACAGCAGCAGAAGTACTTAAAAAGGTGGAGGAAAAAGCTAAATCTATGCACTGTTAAAGATTACCTGCAAGTACAGCCTCCCAGATTTAGTAAGCATTGGCCCTCTAAAAATTGGTCCTTTCCTGCCTCTTCCAGACCTTCAGTCCAAACCCAGAACCAGCAGAACACTCAGGGTTCAGTCCCAAGGTATTCACAGAACTAAGCAGTGAGGAGCTCCCACATTCAAAGCAATGAGTGGTAAGACTCCCCCCTGTGATAAACTGTCTCAATGACTTAACTTTAAATCTTCCAAGCACTGCACCAACTGACTGTTCCTTTAGGGGGAAAGATTGCCGTGCAGGTAAAAAATTGGGAACTCGTTACCCAGGACAAATGGGTTTTAAATATAGTTTCCCAAGGATACAGATTCCACTTCCATTCCTTACCAACCCAAAATGGTTGGCCAGGTCTACCCCCAAATCGGTGGGCAGAGGATCAAAAACAAGTTCTCTCTCTCTCTAAGTATCAGGGCTATTAAACCTGCCCCAGAAGAGGAAAGGGAACAAGGTTTAAGGTTTCTACTCAAGACTTTTCCTGGTGCCCAGAAAAGACAACTCCTGGCATCCTATCCTGGACCTCTATCCTAAACACATTTTTGGTGATCCCAAAATTCAAGATGCTAACTCTTCACCAGCTGCTTCCTATGCTAGGCAAGGATGCCTGGTTGGCAACACTGGATTTAAAGGAAGCCTACCTGCATATCCCAATAAGGGAATCTTGCAGAAGATACCTACGCTTCAAAGCAGGCTACATGCACTGTCAGTTCTCTGCACTGCCCTTTGGCTTATCTACTGCACCCAGGGTATTCACAAAGTGCCTAGTTCCAGTCATTGCATTTTTCAGGCAAAGAAATATTCAAGTATAGCCATACCTGGATGATTGCCTAATTCAGGCAGAAAGCCAGGACATACTATTGAATCATCTGGCATTTGCACAGAAATTGCTAACTTCTCTGGGGTACACCATAAACAAAAAGAAATCACATCTAGTACCCTGCCAACAAATTGTATTCCTGGGAGCAAGCTTGAACACAACTTTCCAGATGGCTTTCCTCACACCAGAGAAACAAGTTCATTTGACAGCCTACTTCAAACTACTGGCCACAAAGACCCAGCTATCTGCAAGGAAAATACTGCAAGCCCTAGGGTTCATGGCCTCCTGCATTCTCCTAATTCCATATGCAAGACTGCATATGAGGAAACTACAATGGTATCTAAAAAGCCTATGGTGTCAACATTCTCAGAATCTAGAAGCAATGATTCATATCATACCTCGTCTACAGATAGAGTTCCTTTGGTGGGCAGAGGCATGCCACCTAAACAAGGGGCTGCCATTCACTCTACCCCCTGCTGCTCAAACCCTAACAGCAGAAGCATCAGACTATGCATGGGGGGTTCACTTGGCAGGGAAGTGCATTCAGGGCAAATGGAACCCAAGTCAAATGCACCTGCTTATCAATCAAAAAGAAATGTTAGCTGTACAGAATGCTCTAACAACCTTCAATGACAACAGTCTTCCAGGACAATTAATGATAAAGATGGACAACACCACTGTTATGTGGTACATAAACAAGCAGGGGGGAACCCACTCATACCCTCTCTGCAGACTAGCCATGGCTCTGTGGAACACATACTTGAGCTACCAAGTGCATCTACAGGCTCAATTCCTGCAAGGAAAGCTAAATACACTGGCAGACGAACTAAGCAGAAATCTCATGGACCCACACGAGTGGAAACTGGAACCAAAGATATTCAACATGTTGAGAAACAAATGGGGGAGCCCAGATAGACCTGTTTGCCTCCCCCCAGAACTACCAATTTGACAAATTCTCCACAAACAAGCTTGGAAAGTGGATGACTTCTCCTTCACCTGGAAAAAACTATCAGTTTACGCCTCTCCCCCTCTGCCTCTCCTCTCCAAGGTTCTACTAAAGATCAAACGGAACAAACCAAGAACGATACTGATTGCACCAGAATGGCCACGCCAACACTGGTACCCACTTTTGTGCAGTGTCACTGCTGGCACCTTTGCACCTGTCTCAGACCCCTGCCGTCCCAGCAGGAAGGCCAGATTTTGCACCCACAGCTTCAAACCCTGAACTTGGTAGCCTGGCTAATTACCTGATCTCTCTGCTACCATCCCTCAGTAAGCAAGTGTTGGATGTCATTCTGGAGGCAAGGAAGCCTAGTACTAGAAAATTATATGCTGATAAATGGAAAAGATTCTGTTCCTGGAACCAAACTCAGGGGATGGCCACAGCAGTGCCCAATTTACCTCAGATTCTTCAATACTTAACTGAGATGCTTCACAAAGACCTTTCCTTTTCCTCCATCAAAATTCATGCCTCAGCCATTTCAGCTCATTACAACACAGAACCACCCCTCTTCTCTCATCCACTGCTGAAGCAGTTCCTCAGAGGGGCCAAAAATTTAAGACCACCCAGGAGAGCCCCTACTCCAGCCTGGGACCTTAACTTTGTATTGGAAAAACTCACTCTATGTCCTTTTGAGCCAGGGGAAATGCAGAGTTGAAATTCCTTTCTTGAAAAACAGACTTCCTTTTATTCATCACTTCAGGAAAGAAGGGTGTCTGAATTACAGGCCCTCATGGCAGTGGAACCTTTCATTATCTTTCATGCGGACAGGGTGTCCCTCAGGACCAATCTCTCCTTCATGCCCAAGGTGGTATCCAGTGTGGCCCTTAATCAGTCCATTCATTTGCCGACCTTCTTTTCTAATCCATAGAACAAAGGGGAATGAATACCGCACTCCTTAGATGTGCACAGACAACTTAGATTTTACTTGGACAGGACTAAACCTCTCAGGAAATCTGGTGCAGCTGCTGGTTGCATTTGCTACAGGGGTAGAAGGCCATTTAAAAGCAAACCATTCCTAAATGTTTAAGCCATTGCATTCATTTCTGCTATAAACACCATGGAAAACCCTACCCCACAGGGGATAGGACCACATTACACCAGGGCTGCATCTACCTCTACAACCTTTCTCATTTGTGTCCCTACCAGGGACATCGTAGATGCTGCTACCTGGAGTTCTGTATATACCTTCACCAAGCATTACCACTTGCCAATTTTCTCTAAATCCAGAGCTGGCTTTGCCACTGCAGTCTTGCAGGGCCTTATAGCTGGTCCTAATGCTATCTAATTTCCTCCTCCCATCCTTAGCTTTGGGAATCTACCAAAGTGTGATGACTGCAACAGTGAAACATGAAGAACATAGTACAGTTGTGTACACTTACCATAAATGTAGATGTTCGAGTGTATTCACTGTTGCAGTCCTAGTTACCCTCCCTCCAGCCCCCTGACTTCTATTGGCTATACCTCTATTCTTGTTTACAATGCTTAAAGCTTTTTGGTGTATTTGCTTTTTTGTTGGAGGTGTAACTGTGTATATATATATTTGCTTCCCACCATGGGGTCACCTGACATCTGTGGCAAGAAAAACTGATGTAATGGCATCGGCTGCATGCTTTATACCCCTGATTACCTGACGTCATGGAAGATGAGACAGCAACTGATGCAGGACCCAAGACTTTGATAATCAGGCCGACTGAGGGCTACTGCAAGCAGATAACCCAAATGTGATGACTGCAACAGTGAATACACTCAAACATCTACAGTTATGGTAAGTGTACACAACTGTACTTTCTGACTACAATTTGAATCAATCCATAGAATTTCCTGTTTTCTTCCCCAGTCATGGCAACAAGGCAAAAGTATAAGCTTCATCAATTGGGCATTTATAGACAGTTATTTTTCTATTTACATAGGACCAAGGACTTTAGAAAATCTGACCAATTGTTCATATCCCCCCAATACTTAATATCCACTTATATCCCGTTTACAACTAAATTATTATAGGCCACCGCTTAACATTGCCCTCCAGAATTTAGAAGGCTTTAAAGTGGAACATGAAAACAGTAGCACTCACCAATAGTAAAACAACCTACTAGATGCTTGGGATCCTGATAAGTTGATGTTGTGGAAATTGCATGAATCAGTTTTTTAACATATTTAGCTATTTTGTAGTAGAAGTCCTTTTCTGGACATTGGGTGAAATGATGTTAATGTCTTTTCTTCCTAAATCCATTATCATCTATGCTTCTAGCAAGGTTACATCTTATGAATCCATTGCCAGTTGTGATTGTGGCAAACTAACTGTTTATAAATTGCTTGTTTTAATGTATGATTTGCTTGAAGGCCATGAGGAAAGGAGATTAAAAGTGCAACTGCCTTAGCCGCAAACTGCTAGGTGGAAAAAATGAATGAATCTGTGTTTGTCAGTCTTGTACAACTCTGTAACTGTTGATATTTTTTTATTGCTACTTAGGCTCGTAAGTTTTTTTTTTTGGGGGGGAGGGGGGTGCCTCTACAACTATGCTCTCTGGTGGACTATGTATGACACCAGTTTAGCAAGCTCACATTGACTGCTTCAGTAGCTTTACAGGAATAAGTCCAGGTTTGGTCCTTGCAGGAAAAAAAAGGAAGAGCTAAAAAGTTCTGAGAAACATAAAGTAATTTCTGTTGCATGTGCTCTGCACGTTACCTAAGTCATGGCTTAAAAAGGTCCGTAGACTAGCCTGGTTACCAAACTGCAAATAAAATAAATAAATGATGTACTGCTACTGATGTCTCTAATGATTTACTGTTACAGAAAGTATGTGATTTACTGTCCTGATAATATGCACTGTAGTTTTGGGTGGGATGGTGAGAAAATTGATCTATGTGAAATGTTTGTAATTTACAAAGAGAACTTAACTCTAAACCTAGCTGCATCCTTCATATGCTCTGATTTATTCCACTAAATAATCTTTAAATATAGGGATTCATTTGAATTGGCTAATGCGAACTGTGCTGTTTAAATCAGAAAGAGCAAATCCTGAAAGAAAAGGAAGATAAAACAGATGTTTTTGACACCCACCATTTGTTGAAATGATGGGTGACTGAAAGTTTAGTGAAGGATAAGGGTCTGTAGACAGCACACTTTTTGATGAGTTGAGGACATCATGTAAGGATCTTTGGATCCAGATGCAATTTTGAATTATTTTCTTTTATCAATATAGAGTGATTCCCATATGGGGATGATACTTGCACACTGAAATCTGCACTTATGAAATAGTACATGATTTGCATGCTTAAACAGAGAGAGAGAGAAAAAGAAAATGTGGAAAAGTAGTAGTTTTAGAATTAAGCTGAATGAGAGTGACTGTAACCTGATAAACTGACGCCACCATCTTTTCTTTTATTACACTAGCTCATCACCTGGTGAATTGACGAAGGAGTTGGATGCTTTTGAAGAAGAAGTAAAGCAGAAGAAAGTGGAGCTGTCAGAATGGCAGATGCGGGAGCTGCTAGACCTGCGGGAGATCCAACATCGAGTGGAGAAAAGCAAAAAGCAGGAGCACTTGAGGCAGGTAGGTGTATGTGATGGCTGTGACAGCTAGCTGCTCATTTTCAGATATCATTTTGTGTGGAATGTAAGGACCTTTGTAATGTCACGTATTTCTGCTGCTTTAGATACAAGAGACATTTATTCTTGGAGGAGAGTGTAGCAAGCAAATGTGAGCCCATAAAAGTTTTTCATCTGGCATTTAAGGATTTCTACGGTTAGTAATTGCTGATATTTCTTCTTATAATGTCCCAGGCTCTACAAAGTTCTGAAATTTCTCTAGCTTCCATGCATTGTTGGATGTTGTTCTGCTTATGACATCCCGTAGCAAGCTGAGAAGGCACTTCCGCCTTCAGTTTTCTCTCTTTTTCTGCCACTCATACAGTTCACATTTCAGTCCTAATATGTTAGAAGTTTCCATTTCATGTCAACCTATTTCCTAAGTATTCCCACAGATGTCATACCTGAGCCAGGCCGAAGATCATAAAGTTAAAAGCTATCACATTTACCAGAGCTTCAAGCCCTGCCACCCACAGGGCAAGATATGCAAAGCTAAATCTTTCAGCACTGCTTAGTACATCAGAATATTCCCTTTTCTCCAAGATATGGCAATCTCAGAGTTGGTATACAAGTTTTGAGGGGGGGGGGGGGAGGGCGATTGTTCCTTGCAAGAAATAAGTTTTAATGAGAAGAGTGATGTTTGATAGTTAGTTCTACATTTTCAGGCTTTTTTGATGTGTCATCGCTCGGAGTTGTGTGCTGACATTTCAGTAGGGAACCACAATATTTACAAAAGGCATTAAACATAAGAAGTTGGTCTGTTCATTCAGTAAACTTTGTTCTGCAGCATAACATCACTCTTTTTTGATACTACAGTACTACTTTTTCAGACATTTGTATTTTCTAGGGCATCTATCAAGATACTTTATTGACTGAGAGCATATCAGTAAACAACAAAATATCTTATTATTTTGACATCCAGGTCATCTTTCCTGATGTGAAGGCTTGATACAGAATTGTCCTATATTAATCTAAATATCCCTACATCTTTCTTAATCTGTTTATAATTATTCAAGTACATTTATTTTTTCCATAACATCTGTAGATAAATTCTTGTCTGAAAATGTTCTTGTTTTCTTTCCAGTGTCTCCTTTTTTCCCCTTTTACCTAATGTGGAGCTCTCTAACCTCTTCCAAATACCTTTAGGGTAAAACAGGCAAAATTGCCCATTGTGTTGGCATTAGTAGCTTCAGCAAGCTCATCTGCTGGGTCAGTTTCCACATTGAGGACTGTCCAGAAAGTCATTCTTCTAATACAGCAGGGTGTCTGGATGATGTTGCCAGACATGATCAATGCCTTTGACACATCATTATCTGAAGTCCACTTAGAATGTTCTGGATACCTGTTGAGCAAAGGACAGTTCATTGTCTATGTAGATTCCCAGGGCCCTGACTTCTGGATCAGTTGTCTGGGATGTGTTATCCTTGTGATAGATACAAGGAACTTCTTGCTTGCCCTAACAAAAATGCCAGCTGTAGTAAGACGGAGGCTAATATAGTAAAACACTTTGAGAGGTCAGCTAATCACTAGCTACAACAGCTTTCATCAAAGCTTCATCAGGTAATATAAAAATAGATAGTATTATTTCCTCCTCTAAAATACCTTACATATCACATGATAGAACATTGCAGATTCATCGATTAAAATATTAAATCAGTTAATGTTCGGTTATTGTTGTAACAAAAATATTTCATCTATATTTCATACAGAAAATACATCAATTACATTACTAAAACTCATCTCATATTCTTTAAAGCAGGTTTAATACGTATCAGTTCATTTAAACCAGGAAGCTGATACGCTTTTAATTCATATCCAGTGCATTCTGTTTTAGTTCGTAAATCACCGCCCCTTCTGTTTGACAAAATTACATGTAATACCATAAAATTGAAGGAATGTGAGCAAGCTGTGTTATTAATATGTTTCAATAATGTATTAGTGTCCACCTTTCTGCATCTATCAGAGAGGTAGTCAGATATGCAGTCCTTTAGCCTATGATTCAATTTTTTCAGCATAGAATGTTGCACAATAATTGCATTTGATTAAATTTCAGATTCACAATCTGCATATTGTTTTATATAAAAAATGTTGAAGTTATAGGATGGACAAATCTATTATTTCTCAACATACATTTGCAGAATACACATCTAGTGCACTTCTTGCTTGAGATAGGGTACTATTATGCATTCCTTGCCATTTAGTTTTAGTTTTTGGTTTTGATACCAGCTATTGATAAGAGAAGGGCACTTATGGAGGATCTTGGTGTCCTGTAGGGAGTTTACTGTGGCACCAAGTTTACAGTCATCTTCAAACTTGGTCAGCCGTAAACCCTTATCTCCAAGAAGAAAATGACAGGTATGTGGCCCAAGTACTGAACCCTGGGGTACACCACTACTAATGTCAGATCGTTTGGATGTGGAAGTGCAGCCCACCCTAATTTTCTGAATTTTATTTGTAAGCTAATTTGCTATCCTAAAAATTACATTGGCAGTAACATTTAGCCAAGATAGTTTATCCATGATTCCTGAGTGTGGATTGCTATCAAATGAGTTTGCAAGGTCTAGCTATGCCTTATGTACTGATTTTGTTCTCATCCATTTCTTCAGTACCCTTCTCAAAATAAGTCAGTAAGGTTAAATATCAAGGATCTTCCCTTGACAAATCTAAATTTGCTTGGGTCAAGAATTTGTAGGTTACCTATGTCCTTATTTTTAACTCCATAATGATCCTTTACATGACCTTACAGGTAAGGCTGGTCAGACTTATGGGTCTCTAATTTCCTGGGTCTGTTGACATCCCTCCTTTTTGCAATGGGATTACATTGCTGTCCTTCATATGTTCAGCACAAAGCTTGTTTGGAGGCTGACATTGAATAGCCTTAGTAGGTGGTGTGATGGGTCCTGTTTCAGGATGGCCCAATAAGCAGTCTGGTATGTTATCTGGCTCCATAGAAGACAGTGCTCTTGAATGCAAACCATATGTTTTTGTTTGGTCTTTTGGCTAGTGTCCTTACAAGAGAATTATTTTTTGTGTTCTGCTCCCTTGAAGACTGGTGACCCCATTTGTGGTACTTCCTTGATAGTGATCTGTACTTATCTCTTCCAGTTTTTGTATGCTTTGCTGGTCACTGTAAATTACAAGTGATGTCTTATTACAGTATAAAAGATTGCCTTATTGGGACAAATATGTTTAAAAAAATTTAAAATACACTCTGCGATGACTGTGAAACTGTGGCAGACTTCTTTCAACTGAGTCATAATATAAGGCAAATTATTATCCTAGGGATAAAAATCCCAAAGTGAGATACTCTTGGGTGATTCTTTGTCTCTATTGTTCTGTTTTGCCCTTAATCCATTAAGCTTTTTACTTGGGCTATGAATACAGCTTAACTTCCAGAAATTTTATTTATTTATATATTTTATTTTACATGTGTTAAATGGGAAGATCCAGCTGGACACATGTCCGTTTTCAGTGGAGGCCCGGGGAGAAAAGCTCCAATGTCATACAATACATAATATAGTATAGAACATTAATAGTTTTACAGGAGATAAACAAAAAGGAATTATAGCAAGAATATTTACAATAGTAGTGGTTTCACAGGAGTTAGACAATGGTAATTAAAGTAAAAAAACATGTAATACATCGTGAGGGTTTGCAATTAACTTCAGTGCATATAGGTTTGAAACAGAGGGATACAAGAATGATCAATACAATAGAACAATGATAGAAAAAAGTTTGATATAAGGATGTACAAGTCATTTATTGCATGGGTATGCTATTTAAGGGGTGGTCTAGTATAGTAGTGAAGGAGGGTAGGTGGACTAGTATAGTAGCGGAGGAGGGTTGGAAGGGTGGTTTGCTGGGGTCTAGCCTGGACTGTGACAGGCGCAGAGCCAGGAGTTTGCCAGGTGGGTTTTTAAATTGTTTAGATGTGGAAGTGATCATTAGTGGGTTGGGCAGAGAGTTCCAAAGCTTGGAAATATAGTTAGCGAAGAGGGCCTCACCTGCTGAGTTTTTTGCTTGGTGACTTGGAGGAGGTTTATTTTTTGAGCGAAGGGATCTAGATGCATAGTATGGTTGGATAATGTCTTTAAGGCCTGGGATCTTTTCTGGGTGGTAGAGGTTTTTATGCGCTAAGGTTAGTTGATTAAATTGAAGTAAAAGGAGTTCTAGCCAGTCAAGTTGCTTGAGTGTAACACACTGATGGGGTTTCTAGGAAGCATTAGTGGCAAATTTGGAGATTTTGTTATAGCAGGTTTCAAGTTTGGCAAGGTCAGTTTTACAGAGGTTTGTAAGAATCGGGGATACATATAGGAGTGTTGATAGTAGGTATGTTCTAGCAGTTGTGACTTTTGTATTACTAGTCAGAATTTGTTTATTCCGATGTAGGAGGCCAAATTTCTTGTAAACTTTTTTTGATGGATTGGTCTATGTGGAGGTCATATTTCAGGTTAATATCAATTGTAACATCTAGCAGTTTGGTATAGGGGGGTAGGAGTGATTATGGTTTTGTTCTTAGAGAAGATCTTGAAGGTTGTGGAAGGAGGAGGATTTCTAGTGGAGTAGAAAAGCATAAGTTTAGTTTTGTTGCGATTTAAAATAAGTTGTGAGTTTGTTAACCTTGTTTCAGTTGATTGGAAGGAGTCTTAGGTGATCAATTGAAGAACATTGAGTAGAAGCAGATCAGAGTGGAGTCATCAGCATATTGAATGGTATTGGCATGGGAAGTGGCAGTGTGGAGGTGATTGGTAAATAGAGAAAAGAAGGAGTCCAAGGATGGAGCCTTGTGTTACCCTTAGGGTAACTGGTAGTAGGGGAGAGAGGGACTCTTGCCAATGAACGGTTTGTTGATGATCTGTTAAGTAACTTTGGAACCATGCTATGGCTGTGTTGCTGAGGTTGTGGGAGGAGAGGACATTAATGCGTTTAGTGTGATTGACCATGTCGAAGGCCTTTGACAGGTCCAGGAAAATGGCTTATACAAATTTGGAGTGGTTTCTGCGCTGATTAACTATGTTTGTGAAGGATAGTAGGACTACATGTGCAGGGTGGAAACCATGTTTGGTATGAGATAGGAGGTTGTGAGAAAGTAGATATTCTATGAGTTGGGAGTGTACTACTCTTTCTAGGATTTTAGACAGGGGGGAGAGGATGACAATGGGGTGATATTTAGTGAGCTCACGGGAGCTACCACCTTTGTGCAGAGGCAGGATGTGTGAGATTTTCCAAATAGTGGGGACATATGCCTCTATAATGGATCTATTTATAAGTATGGTTATTGGGTAGCAGATGGCTTCAGATGCAATTTTTAGATAATCTGCTGGGAGGTTATCAGCAGATAAAGTAGATGTTTTTAGTTTAAGTAGTTTTTTGATGTAATAAATGGGGACTGGGTTTAGTTTGAAGAAGTTAGTAGAACTATGAGGGGAGGTATTGGGGTTTATTTCTGTGGGGTAGGGTTGGTGTTATTCAGATTGTTGGCTAGGGATTGACTAGATTCTGTGAAGTAGCGAAATGAAATGAACCTTATTCGAAGACATCTTGTCTATTTTTTGTGGATCATTAGTCACCCTTCTTGCAGGAGTCATCTCAAAAGATGTCCAGACCACCCTCAACAGCTTTGTCTCCCAGGTCATCATCCATTCACTGGTTTCAGAGTCTTCAGACGCGAGAATCCTGAGTTTGACTGTGTTGGATCCTAATGCTTGGCCCTCACTGATTCTAACACCTTCTCTGATCTAGGTGACTCTGACCCTGTTGTTGCTTGAAGGATCCCAGAGACATAGCATCGGTGTCAGATCTGGGGGTTTGGGGT
The DNA here is from genome assembly GCF_019279795.1 of Protopterus annectens. NCBI lineage: Eukaryota > Metazoa > Chordata > Ceratodontiformes > Protopteridae > Protopterus > Protopterus annectens. Next base: position 378,624,139 of record NC_056738.1, on the reverse strand, counting down.
CGTCTCTGTTGCTCTCGGAGCTGTCCCTTCAGAGCTTCAGCACTGGACAGTTTAGCTCCAACCTCTAGACTGAGGCAGGATGTTGAGAACCATCTTGGGCAGGTGGTTTTGACTGTTTCCAGGTCGATTCTGGGTTCCCATGACCTCTGCCTTTTGAAGTAGTGGAGAGAGCTTTTTCCACCTCTGTGGACAACACATCCTTGCTGCCTTTGGGTCCACCACTTCCACAGCTCTTTACTTTGGATCCCATTTCTTTTCATCCCATCCTATCCTATCTGGAAAGCCAGACAGTCAGTCCTAGAGACAGCCCTCATCCAGGGTTCTGCTCAGACTTCTGAGCTCTCCCTGGAGCTTCCCAGAGGTCAGCCTCCTCAAAAACGTATGTGCAAAAGGAGGCACTTAGATTCCTCACAGGAGTCTTTGACAGAAGACACTGACTTTGATGCAGGGAAGGGGTCCCCCAGATCCACCCCCTAAAGGATGTCTACTTTGGTGAAATACTAAACTTTTGAGACAGAAAGGTGGTTGAAAAAAGGTTTCTGCGCAACTGGCCATCCTCCAGTCCCTATCAGATGTTTCCATGAGATTGATTTCTTATGCCTCAGAGGGAGCTTTGAGAGCCACAAGTTCAGGAATTGCTGTAAGAAAGCACACCGGGATGTACCTTTGTGAGTTTGTGGTGCTGTTCAAGGCTTCATATGCTCCTTTTGATGGATCTACCTTGTTTGGCCTTAATGTAAAGGAAAATCTCTCCAGGAGTGAACCAAATGGGAAGACGTCTGCCGATGGGATACATTTTTCTACCGTGAGAAGAAATTTTTTATGGAACCAGAGAGGAGGTAGAAAGATGTGGTTCTGCAAAATGCAAGGTTCTTCCCTGGACGCTATGGGGACAGATCTCTATGTGGCAGAGAGAAAATCTGTTGGTTGATGATATCCTCTTGGCAGATGAGGCCTGCAACATCAGGGCTTCAGGAATCCTTTCTCTGAGAAGCCCTTTCAGCAGCCCTGAGAGGTTGCCCAACTGATACACTTTGGAGGCAGTTGCAGGGACAATTTTCTCTATCCTCTGTACCCAGAAGCCTGGACAACCATCAGCAGAGATACCAGGCTGCTGAGTTTAATTTCCAGATGTTGTTGCTTACTATTTTCCCTTCCACCTCCCCACCATATCAAAAAGATTTGCAATGTTCCAACGAGTCAGGGGAAAGCGGCACCTGTAGAAATAGAAAAGCCGATGGCAGAGAGAGTCATGCAAATGGTCCGCCCAGAGCAGTAAGGAACGTATTCAAAATACTTTTTACTGCCAAAAAAAAATGGGGGGGGGGCAAGACCAATGACCAATTTGGGATCTTGGCACTGAATCAGTATGTCAAACACTTGCAGTTCCAGATGATCATGATTCAGTTCAACCTGCCACTCTTGCACAAGAACAATTTGATGTGCTCTATATGTTTCCGGGAAGTGTACTATCGCATCAATACAGACAGGAGCTCAAGGAGATATCTATGCTTCCGGCTGGGAGTTAATCACTACCAGTTCAGGGCTCTGCTGCCTGGTGTCATCACAGCCCCCAGGGTGTTCATTAAGTATAGGGCAGTGGTTGTAGCTCACTTGAAATTGTTAGGATTCTGGGTGTTTCATTATCTTGACAACTGGCTCCTCTCTGTTCGTACAAAGCCAGGTTAGGGACTACTTGCTCCATCTGTGTCTTCAACTGGGCATCACAGTGAATTGAACCATGTTTCAGCTCTCCCCCAGTCAAGCCCTGGAAATTGAACCAAAGTTAAAACTGATAAAATACAAAAGATGCCACAGCAACCTTGGTCAGACAGTGAAAATACCTGAACGCAAGTTTAATATTAACAAAAGATCAAGCGTTTTCACCACAAGCCTCTTGTGGCTTCATCAGAGATAACACATAAAGAATTACAATAACCTGCCTTAAATACTTTATAGGCAGGAAATGACATATTTAATTGGACCATTTTAAAATTTAAATTTTATGGACTTTAAAACATTTAAAAAACAGCTTAAACACATATAAGAGTTATCCAAATTAAAATTAACATTCAACATTAACATTAAAAATGTTTCCCTAAATCTACTATTGATTGCACCGTATAAACACATATCAAGGGAATAAAATAATTCCCTTAGTATAAGTAATGGACATGTGTGTGTTTACACAATAATACACCATACATATCACCATAAACTATTTGAAAACAAAAAGAGGGCCACTTTTGTATGTATTGCTATCCTATGGTAAGACGAAAGAGTGTATATGCAATTATAACACTAAGTATTTTTTTCTATGTACATGAATGTTACATGAAGGTAAAACCAGCTTACTTATTAAAAAGACTACATAAATTATAATAAGAAAAATAATATTTAAATATAAAAATAATATAAAATATAGCTTATAGCAAGTACAAATTGAGACATCATATACCAAATTGCAGAGACAAGTCTGCCAAGGCACATGGACTTAATTATCTCAAATAGCTTCTCAACTTAAGGACAGCAGAGATATTACAGTTTTCATTAAGCCCTGGCACTCTAAAGGCATCTAGTTTAAGTTGCCATTCTAACTCTAAGTTTTCTAGTAACAGTGAATAAGGACCTCCTCTAACAGAAGTTGGTATATGATCAATAGCCATAAATTCAAAACTGTGGCCAGGAAAAGAGAGAACATGTTTAGCCAAAGCATTTTGGCAATTACTCTTTCTTATTGCATAATCGTGCTCGTAAATGCGGTCACGGACTCTACGGTCCGTCTTCCCTATATAAAATCCACTACAACATTTACAAAGCGCGATGTAAACCACAGATTTCGTTTCACAATTCATCTTATGGAATATCTGGTATCTCTTATTTTTGATAGTAAAACTATTTCCTGTCTTAACCAGTTTACACCAGTTACAAAATCCACATATAGCCATACCATTTTGCCTACTAAAATTACTATTATTGAAATTCCTCTGTGTTAACTCTTTAAGGTTGTTTCCTCTCCTATACGTTACCCTAGGTCTAGGTCCTAGTTTTCCAACTAAAAAAGTGTCATTTGCTATAAAATGCCAATTTTTGCATATTATATCCCAAATAACTTGGGAATCCATAGAGAAAGTTGTAATAAAATTTAGTCTAAAATTACACTCGCCATGGGATGAATCAGCAAAGACCTGTGTACCTCTACCATCTGCGTAAGAACTAGGGTTGTAGGTATCTACCCTCCTTTGGATTACTTCTTTTTCACACAATAAGGGTTGATAAAATCCAGTAGTTCTTTTATTAGAAACTTCATCTATAAGTTCCTCCAAGAGGGGTACAGGGTAACCCCTACTTGAAAACATGTCTTTTAGGAATTCGCACTCAAGATGGAAATCATTCAAGGTACTACACATTCTTCCTGCTCGCACAAGTTGTCCCTTTACAATAGACCGTTTTTGTTTAAACGGGTGTGAGCTGGAAAAATGAAGAAAAGAGTTGCAGTATGTCGACTTCCTAAAGATACTAGACAGGAACTCTTCCTTATTGTTGTCTTTAACAAGTTTAACATCCAAATAGTCTATCTCAGAGGGGGAGAACTTTGAAGTAAATTTAAGGATGTCAGTAGTAGAATTTAGCGAAGTTACAAATGAGTCAGCTTCAGAGGAATCACCATGAAAAAGGATGAAAATATAATCCAAAAATCTGGTGTAGAATCGGACATGTTGCATCAAGTCCGACCTATTCCTTAAGAATTGTTTTTCCCAGTATCCTACAAAGAAGTTTGCAACGCTCGCCCCACAGGGCGAGCCCATAGCTACCCCTCATTTCTGCAAGAAGTAGTCTTTATCGAAGAGGAAGTAATTAGATGTCAGAACTATATCTAAAAGTTCTGTTACTAACTGAATCTCACTATTAGCGGCTCCAAATTCCTCCATGAGTAACCCAATCCACTCAACAGCCTCCAAATGTGGTATCGAGGTGTACAAATCTACCACATCAATAGTAAGAAAGTTATCCATACTATTGAAGGGTATCTCATTAATTTGCTTTAAGAAAGACCAGGAGTCTTTACATAACCCTGCTATGAACTGTAGGTATTTGGATAGAATAGTATCTATGAGCCGTGAGCTGGGGTGTGTCATGGAAGACCTACCATCAACTAGAGCCCTCATAGGAGGGTCCTCCAAGTTTTTATGGATCTTAGGGACACCAAACATCACTGGAATTTTAGGAAATGTGATGTCAATAAATCGGTAGGTATCTATGTCTATTTTGGCCACTAAGTATAAGTCCCTCAAAAACCCCCTGATTCTTTGATAGGTCCCATTTACTTCATTAATAGAAACTGGGGAGTAAGCTTCAGATTGCAAGACAAAGGCCATTTTTTCTTTATATTGTTCTTCGCTGAATATCACCAAGCCCCCTCCTTTGTCTGGGTTAATAAACCTAACAGCTTGTCGACAAAGGTGATTTAAAGCTTCCATTTGTTCCTTTGTGGTATTCAGTTTATAAGGACCAAAATCTCTTCTATTAACTCTCGAGGGGAGTTGGGTCCTAAAGTCGACTTCACATACAGTTTCAAAAATCTGTAACATAGAGTGGAGTGGTGGATTAAACACACTCGACAATTTAAGTAAAAGGTCAGCTTGACATGGTTCACTATCAAACAGAACTTGTAAGTTTAGCTTACGAACGAAGCTTTTGAGATCGATAATAATCTCAGAAATCTTACTATTTCTATTAGGAACAAAAGAGTTACCTAGAGCTAACAATTCAATTAATTCCTCATCAGGGACAAAATCAGAATAATTATAAATCTTAAAATCACCTTTTTTATTTGTCAAAATAATAGGAACACTAGGTGAAGGGAGAAATTGAGAACCAGCATCTATTTCTATTATTGGCGATTCCTGTTCTTGTTTTGCCAATTGCGGTTGTTGCGAGGTCCTAAAAAATTATTGTTATTGTTGGTATTGTTTGAGAAAGATGAATGAGTATTATTGTTCATCTTGTTTGCCCTATTTTTAAGCCTATTACTATGTCTGGGACCGTCTACAACTGCCCAGTCACCCTCTTCTTTGCCCTCATCATCTTCATTAATGACCCATACTTCTGGGTGTCGAGTGGAATTGTTAGCATCCTGTCCGTTAGGGACATCATTTTTAACTAACATTTCCAATTTGGGATACGCTGTTTTTTTAGAGTAAGCTATTCTATCCCTTACCAGTTTTTTGGTTTTATTTGACTTCAACTTCAACAATAAGGCATCTATACTATTCAATACTCGCTGGTAATCATATTTATACCTGACAAAGTCTATGTCAGCTTTAATTTCATTATCCAGCCCATTGATATTAACAGTGAGCATTGCAATATGTTTGACATAGTGTTTCACAATAAGTTGTAACAATTGTGCACCCTGCTCTTGAAAAAGAGCTTTCAAATCACCAAAAAATTCATCATCAACTAAAAGGCCCGAAGGAGAAAAGTTATTACGAAGTCCTTTGGGAATGAGATTTTCTGCCAAACACTGTTCAAAATAGGCAGCCTCCAATTGCATTTTCTTTAATTTTAAAAGTTTAGTATCTAACACTTTTAATTTATCAGCAATGGAAGCTTCATTTGTCTCATTCCTAGAAGTGCAAAAAGTACCTGTATTGTTAGTACTGAAGGAAAATAAATCAACATTTTCAATCCATTCTGTAAGTGGTGGCAAGCCATCCATTTCAGGGTTTGCTGTTAGTCGATCCGTTTACTCCTGCAGGTAACCGGCCGCCACTACGGTTGGCGTCTGCACCTTCGGGACATCGTATTAAATTAGTTGAATGAAGAACACCCTCCATTCGGGACCCATGTCCATTAATGCGCCGTTGTAAAGGATTCACATTAATTTTTCTGTTGGTACCTTGCTCAACGGCAGAACGCTGACCTGCCGGTGTCTGTGTCTCAGTGTTCACACCGGAAGTAAGTGAACCGGCAGAAATGTGCGAGGCACCAGTAACAACAAGGTTGGATCCTTGAGTTCCGTTACTGGATAACTGTAAAGAATCCCCTCCATTAAGTGCATCTGTCCTCTGCCCTATTTTGGCATTTTGCCCTACTGGAATCTGTACATCCGTACTAGGAATGGTGGGCGAACAGTCCGCTGTAGTAGTGAAAGAAGAATGTAGCCCTTTGTGACCATTATGATCCAATGCGTCAATACGGGCATTCAACAAGTCGAGTTTGAGATTCAGGGAGACAAATAAGGCTGGTAAATCAATGAAGCTATCCTTAGCTTCTGGAACTCCTGTTCCAAATAAAGTAGGACTGTTTAAACCATCAGGACTGCCAGTGGCCATAGTACAAACCAACAAAAACGAACCAAAATTAAAACTGATAAAATACAAAAGATGCCACAGCAACCTTGGTCAGACAGTGAAAATACCTGAACGCAAGTTTAATATTAACAAAAGATCAAGCGTTTTCGCCACAAGCCTCTTGTGGCTTCATCAGAGATAACACATAAGGAATTACAATAACCTGCCTTAAATACTTTATAGGCAGGAAATGACATATTTAATTGGACCATTTTAAAATTTAAATTTTATGGACTTTAAAACATTTAAAAACCAGCTTAAACACATATAAGGGTTATCCAAATTAAAATTAACATTCAACATTAACATTAAAAATGTTTCCCTAAATCTACTATTGATTGCACCGTATAAACACATATCAAGGGAATAAAATAATTCCCTTAGTATAAGTAATGGACATGTGTGTGTTTACACAATAATACACCATACATATCACCATAAACTATTTGAAAACAAAAAGAGGGCCACTTTTGTATGTATTGCTATCCTATGGTAAGACGAAAGAGTGTATATGCAATTATAACACTAAGTATTTTTTTCTATGTACATAAATGTTTCATCAAGTAAACCGGCTTACTTATTAAAAAATTACATAAATTATAAAAATATAATATTTAAATATAAAAATAATATAAAATATAGCTTATAGCAAGAACAAATTGAGACATCATATACCAAATTGCAGAGACAAGTCTGCCAAGGCACATGGACTTAATTATCTCAAATAGCTTCTCAACTTAAGGACAGCAGAGATATTACAGTTTTCATTAAGCCCTGGCACTCTAAAGGCATCTAGTTTAAGTTGCCATTCTAACTCTAAGTTTTCTAGTAACAGTGAGTAAGGACCTCCTCTAACAGAAGTTGGTATATGATCAATAGCCATAAATTCAAAACTGTGGCCAGGAAAAGAGAGAGAACATGTTTAGCCAAAGCATTTTGGCAATTGCTCTTTCTCATTGCATAATCGTGCTCGTAAATGCGGTCACGGACTCTTCGGTCCGTCTTCCCTATATAAAATCCACTGCAACATTTACAAAGCGCGATGTAAACCACAGATTTCATTTCACAATTCATCTTATGGAATATCTGGTATCTCTTATTTTTGATAGTAAAACTATTTCCTGTCTTAACCAGTTTACACCAGTTACAAAATCCACATATAGCCATACCATTTTGCCTACTAAAATTACTATTATTGAAATTCCTCTGTGTTAACTCTTTAAGGTTGTTTCCTCTCCTATACGTTACCCTAGGTCTAGGTCCTAGTTTTCCAACTAAAAAAGTGTCATTTGCTATAAAATGCCAATTTTTGCATATTATATCCCAAATAACTTGGGAATCCATAGAGAAAGTTGTTCTTTTCCTGGCCACAGTTTTGAATTTATGGCCATTGATCATATACCAACTTCTGTTAGAGGAGGTCCTTACTCACTGTTACTAGAAAACTTAGAGTTAGAATGGCAACTTAAACTAGATGCCTTTAGAGTGCCAGGGCTTAATGAAAACTGTAATATCTCTGCTGTCCTTAAGTTGAGAAGCTATTTGAGATAATTAAGTCCATGTGCCTTGGCAGACTTGTCTCTGCAATTTGGTATATGATGTCTCAATTTGTACTTGCTATAAGCTATATTTTATATTATTTTTATATTTAAATATTATTTTTCTTATTATAATTTATGTAGTCTTTTTAATAAGTAAGCTGGTTTTACCTTCATGTAACATTCATGTACATAGAAAAAAATACTTAGTGTTATAATTGCATATACACTCTTTCGTCTTACCGTAGGATAGCAATACATACAAAAGTGGCCCTCTTTTTGTTTTCAAATAGTTTATGGTGATATGTATGGTGTATTATTGTGTAAACATACACATGCCCATTACTTATACTAAGGGAATTATTTCATTCCCTTGATATGTGTTTATACGGTGCAATCAATAGTAGATTTAGGGAAACATTTTTAATGTTAATGTTGAATGTTAATTTTAATTTGGATAACCCTTATATGTGTTTAAGCTGGTTTTTAAATGTTTTAAAGTCCATAAAATTTAAATTTTAAAATGGTCCAATTAAATATGTCATTTCCTGCCTATAAAGTATTTAAGGCAGGTTATTGTAATTCTTTATGTGTTGTCTCTGATGAAGCCACAAGAGGCTTGTGGCGAAAACGCTTGATCTTTTGTTAATATTAAACTTGCGTTTAGGTATTTTCACTGTCTGACCAAGGTTGCTGTGGCATCTTTTGTATTTTAAGCCCTGGAAATTCATTGGTGCTCATCTGGGTACAATGGCATAAGTCACAAGCTTACTCACAGACTAGGTTAAACACTCTGCAGAGACAGGCTTCATATATTCTTTCTGTTCCTTCCCCTTTAGTCAGGCTAGTTTTACAGCTTATTGGGTCTGTGGCCTCTTCCATAGGTCTTGTACCTCTAGCAAGATTTTACATGTGGGTACTGCAATAGATGCCTGCAGTAAAATGGTCGGTAAAACACCACCATTGCTCACACCAATTCAGATCACAAATGTCTGGAGATCTATAGCCAAGGCCACAGTGACTACAAATGCCCCCAACTAGGGTGAGGGAGGCATTACTTAGGCAGAACTATCCAAGAGATGGTCAGAGTTGGAGACCAATCTTCACATCAGTGTTCTAGAAAAGAGAGCAGTCCTATTAGCTATGATACTAATAGCGCTGCAGGCATTTTATGATGCCCTTTCTCTAGGGATGGTTGCTATTTAGACAGACAGTATGTCAATGGTTTGGTACATAATCAAAGAAAGGGAATCTGATACTACCCCTTATGTTGAGAAGCAGTGAGAGTGCATCAATGAGTGATCTCTTCTGGAAACTTTCTGCTGGCAATGCATTTTCTCGTGAAGTCAGCCATGCTGGCAGACAAACTGAGCAGGTCAATCTTACTCCCTCACAAGTGGTCTCTCAATTCGTTTGTGAAGGAAATGGTATTTCTCCAATAGAGTTGACTATTCTGTGACCTTTTCACTTCTCCAGTAGGTACTCTGCCCTGATTTCTCCAGAGGGGGAGTTACCAAGAGACTCTGGTTCAGTATTTGGTTCATAGGTGTTTATTAGGCTAACAACCGCAAGGGTCTTTTTAAGCCTAGCCATGCATCCCAAATCTCTGGCAAGTCCTGATACCCTTGATAAGTGTAAGCATGGGCCCAGGAGATGAACCATTTACAGGTTACCTGTGTCCATTAGAGAGATAGGTGCCAAACTAGGGAAGAATTTCCAGTTTCCCATCCAGTTAGTCTGAGGGTGCCAGTCCCATTGAGGCGGTTTTGTGGCCCCAAGGCCAAGCATCTACTTTTCTTCAGGCTGCTGGAAATGTCCTTTTGAAGGCAGCCATGCCTGTGGAACTCTGCAACTCCATCCAGACCAGTATGCAGGAGGGTATTCATGTGGACCTCCAACCCGAGGCACTTGCAGATGAGGGTTGGATTGTTGTTTCTGAGGTAAGGAGTGGGACACCCCTGCAGGTTATTAGTTAGAGTGAGGTTTAAAGGCATGTGGAAGTCCATCCTTTTTGTGCAGAGAACAGGACTCCAGCAAGGATATCCCATTGAAAAGGAGCCAGAAAAAACACATCTTGCTGTCTCCTGCCACTAGATAAGTGCCCACTTTTAGGTGCCCAGTGAGTCTTCCCATGTTGACCAAGTTCTCCCTGGCTATTATCCTGTGGGCAGGTACTGATCCTTTAGTGTATGGGGTTCACTTCTCCAAGAGGAAGCAGGATCAGTCTCTCGTTCAAGCAGACTTCCCAGGAAAGTCAGTGAAAGAATTAGACTGTGCTCCAAAGATGCCTTCCCCTCTCAAATTTGATACAGACACATCATTTTGCATTTCAGTTCAGAGAAACTCTTACCAGAATTAACAACGTCTTCAAATGGGAAAAGTAGGCCATTGAGGCACAAAATAGGTACTTTTACCTACTAGGTCTGGAGGTCCCCAAACTAGATGCTATACCTCCAGTGCTAGGAATACTGGATGAATCCTTTTTGGTAGCTAGTCAGGGACTAGATTCCCAACCTATTGTCCGTAAGCCACCTGATGGGTTCTGTATGGTACAAGAGTTCCAGAAATTCTTGTATAGGAACCCAGGGGTGGATCTAGTGTTGGTGTCTGGTTCCTGTTTTAGTTCTCTTCCAGGTGACAGAATACAACTCTAGGCAGGTTTGGAAAGAGAATGTACATGACTGTTACCCTGATTTTCAGAGCTATCAACTGCCAGCACATATGACAAAGTTTCATATAGTTCTTTTAGACAACTTATTTGAGAAAATATGAGAGGTGTTTGATACTAACCTGATGGACAGATTGTTAGAGCTCACTTAGGTAGCCAGTCAGGTGGCGTAACACTCCATTAAGTGTGGGTAAGATGATGTTAATGCATCATCCTGGGTAACAGTACCAGACTCTGTGGATTAGGAGGTGTGCCTAGCTGAGACTATAACACCCTGACAGGTAATGTCAAAGCACAGCTTCAGAATGGCCCTCTTGATAAGAACCTTCTATTTGGCTCAGTATATCAGAAGTGTTCTTAACATTAAGGAAACCATTAAGTTATGTAAAGAGTGAAACAACTTTTTCATCCCCCTTGCCCCATTATGACAGAATTACTCTTCTACGTCAGGCCCCTTTTATCACAGGCAAGACAGGGTAAACAAGGCAAAGATAAGCAAGTCCATTTCAAGAAAAAAAAATACCACACAAACAGGAAAATAAAATTTAGGGGGCTTTAGACACAGCTCTGGGGAGCAGCCTTAACTACCCTCTCCCCTTTTCCAGTCCCCTACTCCAGTTGTAACTTCTACCTCTCCAGTGCTAAGATAGCAGACAGGATTGCTGTAGACCTTTCAATCCAAGAGTCCCCAACAAAGGACAAATATGAACTGCAGATTGTTGAAGGATACAGATGGCAATGGGTGAAGACATCAACGAAGACAGGAGTTCCTCCAGTTTTTCACAACAAAGAACACATGATTTACTCCAGTATTTTTGGGTCTCTTAGGAAAATGAGTTATACAAAGGGTGTCCCTTCAAAATCAAGCTAGAGTTTTACTGCAGGCTCTTTCTAGTTCTAAGAGAAAGGGGATATGGAGGCCCATGCTTGAAGTGTCCAAATTAAGCAACTTCCTGATTGCACCCAAATTCAGGATGCTAACACTGCTCTCCCTCCTGTTCCCAAATGCATCGAGGGTCACCCTAGACATAACAAGATGCTTATTACCATGACTCTGTCCACTGGGATCTGCTGCATTATCTCAGATTCTTCTTAGATGGTGTCATGATCAGTTTATTTTTTTTGCTCTGTGGTTTAGCCACTGTAGTCAGGCTTTTAACATAATGTCTTGCTCCACTGATTGCCTTATTAGCCAAATAACTGCCTAGTTCAAATGCACCAGTAGGGGGAAATAAGCAAGACCCTGAACATGACCATGGGCTTTTTCCACATGAGTTTATCCTAATCCTGCTGATTGTCTCCCCAATGAGTGATCTTTTTAGGATGCCTGTTAGACACCAGCATATACAGAGCATTCTTTCCCCAAGACAATTTGCAGAGTGTGCAGGTTTATTGCTTCCATTTTGCAGAGCAGAAACAAACCACAGTGAAGGGAGTACCTTAGGTTACTGGCGTTCATGGCATCCACAGAGCTGATTGTGCATATGAAAGCTTCACTGATGTCTGAGGTCTGCTTGGACCCAGTATATACAGTCATTGGAAAAACTGATTCAAGTCCTCACCTGTATAGCCGATTAACTGGAAGGTTGGGCTAGACAGCAGTTTAGAGTTAGTTGGTTGGGCTAGATAGCAGTTTAGAGTTAGTGTGTGGGGGGGGGGGGTTCTCCCAGGAAAAAAGCAATTTCCTACAACAGATGCTTCAGACATGGTATAGGGATGAGATTATTCCCAAAAGAAAAAGTATGTACATGTAAAAGAGATGCTGGCCTTGATTTAATGCCTGAAAGCTTTCAAACAGGTTTGGAAAAGAGGGTGTCTTTGCAGGTAATGACAGATAAACATGTCAACACAGATGGGGGACAAGATACTATATCTTGTTCAGGCTAGCCATGACTGACCTTGACTGTACAATGCAAAATGACTCTTAAGATAGTCTACATACTGAATCAGGACAATACTGTAGAAGATCAACGGAACAGATTGCAAACAGATCCACATTAGTGTATGTTGCACAGGGATGTCTTCCTACCTCTACTGCACATGTTGGATGTCTTTCAAATAGACCTTTTTGAAATCTGATGAAACTAGCATCTGAAACAGTTTGGTCAAGAGCTCCTTGCAAAGAAGCTTTAGCAGTAGATGTGTTCTCCATAGACTGCACATATGTGTTTTACATGCTTTTCCTCTCCCTTTGCTCCCTAGGGTGATCCAGAAAATAAGGAATGAGATTGGCAAGATGATACTAACAGCATCTATCTGGCCTGGGCAGCACTGGTTCTCCTAGATCATGAAAATGTCTGAGGGAGAAATTTCAGGTACTGCAAACTTTGGAGGACCTTCTCACTCAGCACCCCAACCTGATGACACTTCAGTTGACACTTGGATAATTTCGTGATGCTTTTAAGGCACCTGTAATTCAAAGCATATACTCAACATTAAGGAAGCTAGGAAACCAACTACAAGGAAACCTGCAAATCTGAATGGAAGAAGTTTTCCAGCTGGTGCCAGGAAACAAGGCAGGACACAAAAGTAGCAACAATGCTGTTGATGTTACAGTATCTCAGTCAGCTCAATGTTTCAGGCTTGGCTTGCATATCTGTTGAAGTATACCACTTGATCATGTCATTCTGTCTATCACTGGACTCACCCTTAGTAAATTTAAGACCAGTGAAACAGTTTCTGAAAGAGGTTTTGCATCTGAGACCACCCAGGGAGAGGGCTGCCTTTCCACGGGACTTGAAGTATGTCCTGTAAAATGTTAACGCATCCCCTTTTGAACCAGCTGTATTGGTCCCCTTTCAGCCCTATTAAGTACTTAACTTAGAAAACAGCTGTTCTTGTGGCCCTCATCTCAACTAGGGTGTATCTTATTTGCAAGTCCTGATCTGCATAGAATGATTCCTGATTTTTCATAGAGAATGTAGGCAGGGTGAGACTGATGATCAGCTCTTCCTTTATGCCAAAAGAGCATGCAACTTCAGTGTTTTACTCAAAGCCTCAGACTAAGGCTGAAAAAAATCTTATTCACCCTAGATGCACCCAGACAATTTATTTCCTACACGCAACTAGAGAGGTAAGAAAAAATAACTAGTTATCCATCTTCATTTCCAAAAAAAGATGAACCTGTTTCCAAGCAACCCATTTTGCTCACTGTGTGTATTCACTTTCACAAAGCTTCTGAAGGTAAACCTTTGGTAGGCCCAGTCAGTACTCATAGTACCAGGAGCACTGCTACTGCCATGGTATTCCTAATGGGAGTTTGTACTTGTACCGTTATGGAAGCAGCCATCTAGACATCACTTCACATCTTCTGGAAGCATTCCATACTAGGCATTCACTCCAGGGCTAGGGCAGGCTTTACCGTCTAAAAATGGCTTGCACTCCACCCGCAGCTTTCAGACAACTACTCTGTCCTCTCAGAGCTTTGGGAATCGGCCTTATACAAATTACTGCAACAGTCACAGTTGCAGGACTACATCCATCCCACAATCTTGTGTTCAGTCCTTTCTGTCTCATCTGCATTTCGAGTTGGGGGTGGGGTAACCAAACCTTTCAGTCCCCCCCCCCCCACACACACACACACGCACGCACACACCCTTAGCTGTAAGGCCATGGGTCTGGTAAGGTCTGGGTAGTGGCTTTAGGGTATTTTTACTACCCACCAATAGTTGTCTTCTTGTGTGATTTCCTTCTGTCTCCTAAGTAGTTGCATTATACTTTTATATCCATTTAGCTACCTTAATATGGTTTCCTTTGCCAGTAGTTACACTCCTAGGGCACTAGGAATTATTTCTTGAACAAGAAATCTCTGAAAGAATGGCTGTGGATGCCCAGTTTATACTACCCAAGTGCCTTAAAGCTGCATGTACATTATGCCAAGAGAAAAGCATCCTGAGCTCTAGAAGCCAACTAGCCAGATGTCAGGACACCTAGTGGTAAACTTTCAAGTGGTAAGAGTCACTGCAACAGTAAACATTTATTATTATTATGGTATTTTTTAGTTTATTGTCAGTGTCACACATCTTTACCAGATGTTTAAGCACTAGCAGTTACTCTTCAGGGTGGGATCTGTATGTTCTTGTTGCTCAACACCTTGCTGATGGTATTTCATTTTAGTCACAGTCTTCTGCACAGTTTACCCCACTTTGACTGTGTGGGAGTCATGGTCATCTTACCAAGCCCTTATCTGGGACGTTTGAGATTGGTGTATTTCTGAAAGCACTTAGGCAATGTTCTTTTTGAGTCTATTTGATTTTAGTGTCAGATACAGTATGGAGGTCAAAGAAGCATTTCAAGACTCTGCTACTTAAGAACAGTCACCATACCAATGCTATTACAGTGTCACCCAATAAACACTTCAGTTTCAGTGAAGAGAGGCAAACGTGATACTTTGCAATACGTTCATGTTATACAGAAGAGAGTCAATTATCTGAAGTCAGTTATCCGAAACCAGTCTTTCAAAGTTTTTGTGTAGGAGAAATCATAGTCTGAATATGTAATATTGTGTTCAATCCTTTCTGTCTCATCTGCATTATTCTATTAGCTTGTACATGTTTTTTGAAATTGTAGCCTGCTTGTGTGTGAAAAATATTCTTTATTGTCCACGGGACTTGCTGAATGGTTGAAAGTGTATTCCCTGAGTGAAGAAAAAACAAGATTTTAGAAGTATTTTTCCAGTTCAATGCATGTTTGATTATTTGAATAGTTTGATTATCCAAACTACCGTTGGTCCCAGTTAATTTGGATAATCAACTCTCTGCTGTACTTCCTCTCAAGAGTGAATTGGGGTTCTTTTTTCTAGAAGCTGTTGAGAGGCATGTTGTCCTTTAGCAATCTAAGCTGCTCTGTCATTTACCACAAATGTTTCTAGTCTGTGATGGAAAGTTGTTATTAAAGACGGCCCATACATGTCCCAGATGTCTGAGCTGCTCTCATGGGCAAACACATCTTCCTGCCACTCATAAAGTTTGGAAGTAGAGTACTGTAGAAAAAAAGGTGGGGTGTGGGACATGGTTTTTATTTTTTGTAAGGAGGCAGTGGAGCTACTGAAATGTAGAGTTCTGACTGTCTTCATTGCTTTACAGATCCTCCCTTCCTTACTGTTCTAAAGTTTGAAAGTAAAGCGTATTTTCAACTCTTGCTGTTTGCAGAGAGGTATTTTAGTTATTGGCACAAGTAGCAGCACACATCTATCCTCTGTCATGTCACCAGGGCTCCATAGCCCTTTAGCATACTCTGTAATGCTGTCACGAAGGTAGAAAACACTGAGTTTAGAAATCTTCTGCAGTAGCATAGCTAGAGCAAAATGAGATGGGCAACTGACCCAGGAGCAAGTGTTTGGGGTTGCAATCAGCCGTTCCCGATCATTCTTTAATGCAGTAAGCCTTTATTGCATTTGTGGCCAAACCTGAGTGCTGTAGTGCTCCCTGTGTGGTCTAAACTGTAGCAATTGTTTGCTTCATTTTAGCAATCAGTTTGCTAGAGCTTAAAAGTTAAACTCTTTTTTATCAAAAACCTGATAGCTGTATCATTCTGTGTAGGCAGGGTATAAACTGTAGCAAATGTTGGCTACATTTGCAGTAAGCAGTTTGCTACAGTTTAAAAGGGAGAGTTTTTTTTAACTAAAGTATGAGTGCTGTAGTGTTCCATGCAGGTAGGGTGTAAACAATTTGCTAAAATGTAAATGAAAGCAGTTAAGTTGGGGGGGCATGTTGTGCATCTTCTCAACTGGTTGGTGTGCCAGTAGAATGAATATCTGATTCACTGGATGGGAAGAGGTTGGGAATGTAGATCTAACTGTAAAAAGCCAATCGGTTATTACAATATAATTTTTTTTTTTGCTCTTCACTTGAATAGCTGAAGCGGTGGGGCACTGGTTCATAGTACCAGCCCAGGGCACTGGTTGAACCAGCTGTGCTGCTGATGCTGTGTGTAGCTGTTAAAGACCTCTTCCTAGACTATGATCTGCTAAAATAATTCTACCAGCATCGTGAATGTCATTGTTCTCAAGGTCTAATTTTGTAGGCAAGGTATAGGATCTGGCTTTTCTAAAACATATTCTGCCTCCTGGAAAGCAGTGTTTATGCATGCTTCCCTTTGTTTTCCTACAGAGCTCAACTAAATGTGCAGGAACAACACTGAAGATTAATCCTTGTATAAAGTTATTGTATTCATTGCCAGAAATAGGGCGCTCCAGATTCATATGAACAGGCAGAGTCCCTTGGAGTTAAGCAAAGACTTGCTATATGGAGGACAAAAGTGCTGGCCACAAGATGATCTGAAAAGCTTGGGAGGAAATGGCATGTAGACTCCTTAACTGCTTTCTGCACTGTATACCATGAGTAATTTTAGAGGGTAGCATAGTGACCTCCGACATTTCCTAAAAGCAAAGTGTAGGGAAGCATGAAAATGCATGAGAGAAAGATAATAGTATTAAAAGGCACAGTAGAGCAAAGATGAGGCTTGCTAACAACTGCGTTTTAGCTTGTTTGTGGAGGCATTGTTCACACAATTAAATAGAAATGGAGAGAAGACTTTGCAAGGTATTGTAAGATAAGAGATTGATTCAAATTTTGTTTATAACAACATCCACTTCAAATATATTGTGGATCTAATTGTTAAACAAGTGAGTATTAGTAATTTTGAGGTTTACTGTCGGAAAATGATGAAACAGTTTAGATATTTGATGAGGAATCTGAAATAAACTTTGATAAAAACTTGCCAAAGTTGGATCTAAATGAATCAGCTAGCCCTCTGCTTTTGAAGTGATAGGACTAGATAATGTAAATTTTAATTCAGTTTTAAGGAGTAACAGTAAACGTAAAGCATGGTCTGCAAGGCAGAAGATAAGCAGCCAACAAGAACTACTTTTAAAAATAAAATGTTTAAGGTACTCACAGAAGTATTAAAACATGAATGTCATGTTCACGTGAAAATATTATCATTTTAGAAGGATTCGTGACTGTAGGCTGGATTCATAAAGGTTGCCACAAAGTGGTACCATGCCTCTTAACCTATTTGGACAAGAAATCTGGACAAAGCCTAATATAATGGGGGAGGGCCCAAAATAGGCACATATTTTAAATATTCTTATAAACTTTGAAAGTTGCTGGAATAACAGGTTTTGTGTAGGCATCCATATTCTGAGGGTTATGCAGTCTGTAACTCAAATGTATGTCATTATATAGTGATGTCAATCCTCAGAGATTTGCTAGAAAACTGCAAATTTTATGAAGAATAGACCCAAACGTATGAAGCAGAAATCTGGAAAGTTGAGAGAGATGAGTGGTAAACTGTATGCACACTTTCTGAATTCAGGAATAGCCCTGCCAGAATGCTTGTATATAACCTTAGTTCCACATCCCTTCACTGGTTTCATAGTTACCTCTCCAACAGACAACAAGCTACTAAATGGGCTACTAACATCTCCCCTCCCCTCTCCTCCCTACTTCAGTAGGTGTACCTCAAGGCTCTATTTTAGGCCCCCTTCTTTTCTCCATTTTTACTAACACACTGCACACCTCTACCTGTCTGCTACCATTATCCAATATGCAGATGACACCTCCCTCATCTGCTCAACTCTTACCTACCTTAAACTCCAAGTAAAAACACAAAAAGCACTGCATGACATTGAAACATTCCTGGCTGATAATGACCTTATTCTTAATCCTAAAAAAACTAAACTCATGATATTCTCCAAAAATAGGTCAGCATCTAGGTACACTTCATTTACTATCTATTCTTTAAACCAAACTCCTATTGAACCAGTAGATAACACCAAAGTTCTTGGAGTCGCACTAGACAATCAACTAAAATTTGACAAACGTATAGCAATAACTTTAAAAAAAGTTCATATAAAATTAGGTCAACTCTATAGGACCAAATCCTGTCTCACAGATACCTCTAGACTAGCTTCATCCAGATCATTTCTTCTGTCCACTCTCTTGTACTCATCACAAATCTTTGAACCAAAAAGTGGTGTAAGTGCTTAAAAATCTAGACAAAAAAACAAAAAAAATAAGCACTTGGGTGGTACGTCTCCAATAATTTTAATGAAATGAACAACGTTTAGCGCTTTCGTCAAACACGTCTGAAGAAGTCAATTGTGTTTGACAAAAGCACTAAACCTTCACTGCAATAAAATTATTGGAGATGTACCACCCAAGTCCTTATTTTTTTGTTTTTTTTTTTCATCACAAATCTTTAACTTACCAGGGAAAAAAATTGCTGCTCCGTAAAAAATAAATAAATAAATAAATAAATGTAAACACAAATTTAAGTGGGGGGCTTCACCCCCCTCCCCACACCCCCACATGTGGAGGGCTGTGCCCCCAGACACACCCCCTACTTAAATATACCAACTCCAAGATCTCACCATAGTGGAGGAAATGGCAAAGTCCCAAAGACGGTCCACCAAATTGTTTTCCTGGGAAAAAATTTGATGTTCCATGACTTCGCTATTTTGCCATTTCAACAATATCGGATCGACTAAATAGCATTCGAGCACCATTGCTTTGCACTAAAAAAGCTCACCTGGCTTGAACTACCCAGTTTGCTACAACTAATCCAGCTCTCCTTTGCCCATAGTATTTTTTTATAATCCTGATTCCTGTCCAGCTCTAAAAGACTTACTTCAATCTAATACTAACCTTAGAGACCTTCGTTCCTCTGATACACTTCTATTAAACATTACTAAGTCTACTAACACTTTAGATGACTATTTTAACAAAATTTCCAGATTTTGGAACTAATTGCCTCAGCATTTGATCAAACTTAAAAACACCACCTTTTTCAAGCATAGCCTCAGACAATACTTCACCAACCATTGGATTTGTCCATGCACTAATCCTGACTAGTGTCCTTACTTCTCAACTACTTCAAACTCTCTATTTTATTTTTCTTTTGTCTGTCACTAACGATCTTTAATTCACTCCCAAGTTTTGATTTTTTTCTTTTTCTGGCTTTGCTGTGGCTAGTATTACACTTGCTATATTCCTTCATCCTTTCATATGTATTTCACTGCACAGTTATAGGTTACTTTCTTATTTAACTAGGTTTTTTGTAACCTTGTATTTTGTATTTTTCTTGTTGCTGTATTTAGCTTGTTTAACTTATTGCATCTTACTTACTGCGTTAACTTTATTATTGTTATTATTATTAATTTATTTATATGATGTAAATCATTATAATATTTTATTTAATCTTTTATATTTTTCTTTTGGAGCTTATCTCGCCGGGTCTCCGATGAAAAAAGGCTTTCTGCCCAGTTGGACATTACCCGACAACAAATGTAAATAAATAAATTGTGCTGTCTGTTCACTGAGGTTACAGCAAGTATACACATAACCTTTATGAATCTGGCTTAAAAATTTTGACTTTGTAGGTGTGATTTCAGTAATTACCTGTTTCACTGCAGAGTGTCAGGAAGCCTTGAACAGTTGCACTTTACACTGGTAGTAAGAATTTCAGTTGGATAAAGTAGAATAATCTAACAGTATTAATATTTTAAATAAGCAGTGTTGGAAAACAAGCTTTAAATTGTATGGCGCATAAAGTAAATGTATGAACAATGTGATTTTTTTTTTATGTTTTGCTGGAGTTGGCTGTAATGTGTTAAAAGGAGGAGCGTGGTAGTTGCATTTTTAACTGATCTATTTAGAAGTTTATGAAAACTTCGTATTTATTGTCTCGATACATTTTTCATGCAGATCCTGCAAAAACTGAAGGATGTTGCTGCAGAATGTCATGCAGTTCAGCTGAAGAAGCTAAAAGAACAGAGTGAAAAGTAAGATCATTTAACTATTTTTGATAGATGACAGACGGTTCCTCAAGTTTGAATTTTCTATTTTCTCTGAGTTAGCCAGTGTCACCTAATTGTGAAGTTATTTTGCGGGCAGTTTTCAACAGTATTGTCTCCCTTATGCTGCAGTGGTCATATACACCTCTCCTGATACATATACATATATGTATCAGGAGAGAGGCACTTGACAAAGGGTGTGAGGGCATGCGTAAAGGTTAAAACATGCTGAAAAGGTTGTTTTATCAGCACCATATGTGTGTATTTCAGGATCATTATTTTGCCTTTGTCCTAATGGCCAAAAATGGTTAGTACTAATGGATGGTGTGTTTTTGTGTATGTATGTACCTGTCTATATCTATATGTATATATATTTATATATTTATATATATATATATATATATATATATATATAAGGGTACTTGTCAGAACGTCGAAAGTACAGTTAATCAAACTGCACTTTGACGAACTGACTTTAGTGACAGTGCATAACTTTGAATATGCACTTTCACTAAAAGTAAAAAACAAAAAAACATGCAGTTTGCATGTTTTGTTAGTTGTACATCAACATATTTTGTTGATGTACAACTAACAAATCTTTTGTGGAGATTGCGGTACAGTGGGGATAAGGGAATATTCCCTTTTCCCCACTATAGTGCAATCTCGGGGTTAGAATATTAAAGTAGGCGGTGTGTGTGGGGGGGTTGCAGGGGGGCTTGCCCCCCTGCATAGTAGTGTTTAATTTTTTTTGTGTATTTTTTAATTTCGTTTTGTTTACTTTAGCGAAAGTGCATGTTCGATGTTATGCACTTTCGCTAAAGTGGGTTCGTGAAAGTGCAGTTCGATGAACTGCACTTTCGATGTTTTAACATAGACCCATATATATATATATATATATATATATATATATATGTGTGTGTGTATGTATGAATATATACACCTACGCACACACACATATATATGGGTCCCTGTCATACCACTGAAACCTATAAGGTTGAGGCCATCTTGCTAAAAACTTATAACACTGAAAAGTATAGAACTTTATAGAATTGTGTATAATGTATGTGATGGTGTCATGTTTTAGTATAGTAGGAGTTAGGGAAGTGAGTGTAGCACAGTGTGTGTGAATTGCGATGGTCACCATCATATTGTACCCCTATATATGTAGGTGTCCATATTTGCTCTTAAGCACTGATTCACTGTGTGTGGTGTTTTTCTTTTCTTCATGGTTGTGTGACCATGGAGTTACTATAGATAAGTAAGGGGGTGGGGGGGCAAAGCCCCCCACATGGGAGGTGCAGGGAGGGGCTTGCCCATCTGCAGACACATTTCTAGGATATATTCCTTGTGGAGAAAGTTTTTAGTGCTGTGAGTTTTTATTGATACGAGTTCAACCTTGAGTGTTAATGTTATGACATAGACCCATATATATATATATATGTAGATATATAGATGTATATATATATAAATATATATATATATATATATACACACACA
The DNA here is from genome assembly GCF_019279795.1 of Protopterus annectens. Classification (NCBI taxonomy): domain Eukaryota; kingdom Metazoa; phylum Chordata; order Ceratodontiformes; family Protopteridae; genus Protopterus; species Protopterus annectens. The sequence continues at coordinate 378,602,284 of NC_056738.1, read as the reverse complement.
CACACACACACACAACACACACTTCCAGAGGGTTGCAGTTACCTAAACCTCTAGACCCATGGCTACTTTGTCAGCTTTCTGTGCCAGGACCTCTATTGATGACGTTTGTGCGATAGCTACATGGTCTAATAATCACACCTTTCTGTCTCAAGTTGGATGTTATTTCCAGGGGCAGGGCTTCCTTTGGCTCATTGGTGCTTCAGCATGTCCTTCCATGAGGGCCACCCAAGGTACTCGTATCTAGGGACTCTGTCATGAGGATGAATGAAGGAAGACAACATCAGATTGAAAAGTTATGTCTTACCATAATTTGGCATCTATGTTGTCTTCCTTCATTCATCCTCACTTTCCCACCCAACCATCCCTCTGCCTTTCTTCTTGAGGAACCTGGATGAGCTCTGGACTGTTGTCCTGTGTCGGAGCCTCTTCTGCTGGTCCTTTGTATTTGAGTGTGGCATGACTGGATTTGGCAAACTTGATCTGAGATAGTCGGGTGGATGCAGGGTATTGTGGGTATGAGGGAGGAGCTTCAGAGTTGGATCCAAGTCTGTGGAAAGTGGCCGAGCCGGATCCAAGACCCTGTCATGAGGATGAATGAAGGAAGACAACACAGATGCCAAGTTATGGTAAGACATAACATTTATTTAACCAGTCTGGAGGTGTATTTATCTTTAATGAATATCGATACACCGCCTCCTTTACAGTTTGTGATCTGAACTTGTGGTTGGAGGCATACCTCGGTGTGGTTGGGGTGCTCTCCACAGCTTTGAACCAGGTGTCTCTGTGACTGAATAAATGTCTAAGTCTTCCAAGGCCTGCACCTGTCAACCTTGGGATTCCGGATACTGGTTAAGGCTCTTGCCACCCCTATAGTGCCTTTTTTAGGCAAGATTCAAATGGCAAATTCACCACCGTAACAGGTACAAGCAAGCAAAATCTGAGGGTAATGCTACTCAATGCTAGTAGTCTAAACCTCAAAATGCACTCTTTCGAGGCACTCTTTAAAATGGAGAACATCGACATCTGTGCAGTGACAGAGACCTGGTTCAAGGCTTCAGAGAGCAGCCCTGCATTACCAGGCAATAATTCATACCACACCTTTCGGCCACCTAATTTGGACCGAAGCACTAAAGGCGGAGGCGTGTCCATATTCATTAAGGATATCCACACCTCCAGGCTAGTTGCTCAGCATAATGCATCTGAGATTATCCAAGTGCAACTAACTCTGGGCAAGACCGCAATGCAAATTGTAGCTTGCTATAGATCCCCCACTATGCCCCAGGATTCCCACTCCTCATTTCTTGATGCACTGGAAAATATTAGGGTACAGCCTAACACCCTAATAATGGGCGATTTCAACTACCCCACCATTAACTGGGAAAACTACTCATGTACCAACTCTTGTGCTCAATGTTTTCTGGAATTCATATATTCCAATGCCTTTGATCAACTTATCCACACCGCCACCAGGGGCACCAATATCCTAGACCTGGTCATCACCAACATGGGCAACTGGTGTTCCACATCAGAGGTCAATTCCTCATTGGTTAGATCAACCACAAGCAAATCACCCTAGACATCCACATCCCAGCCCCACCCCCATTAGGGAAACCACCGTAAAAAATTTCTCCAAAGCCAACCTCACGCTTCTTAGACAGAAGTGGCAAACTTCATGACACCCATGCTAATGGACAGTAGAGATAACGACTGCTGAAATGGGAGTGGTTACTGATTTGAAACTGTAGTTTTATTGGCCAAAATAAAACTCCTTCATCTTCCTCTCTTAAAACCTAGTTGCCTCGTGGTTTTGGCGTATTTTCAGGCTTGTTGGCTGTTGGTGAAGCACCCACCAAGAGGAGAAAATGCTGAGAGAAGAAAGGAGCCACTTTTGAGATTTTAAGTATTTTTCCTCTGTTTATTTGATAAGTTTTTCTGCATAGCTGCCTAGTTTGAGCATTTTCTGGCTTGTTAAACTTGATTTCTGCATTAGTAGCTGTATTTAGAGCACAACCAAAAGCTGTATACTGAATTTCCTGTTTGCACTTAATTTTAAAATCTTTTTTTCTCAAAACTTGCATATTTTCTGTCTTTGACCTAGCACTCTTGTGTGGGGTCATTTACTGCACTGTTATAACTTGATATTACTTGTGAACCTCTGCTATCTCTGAAAAAACAAAAAAAAAAATTTTGCTTTTTTTCCCACTTTTCTGAGATTTAAAAAAGTTCAAATTACAGGCTTGCTGTTCTTGAACTGTTTTGTAAGTTTCTGTGAGGCCATTTTTGCTTGGGCTAAAGGAAAGTCTCTCTGTTGATCAGTGGCAGTGATAAACATTGAGCTGCTTCCCTGCCCCCCGTGGGAGTGGTTACTGACTTGAAACTGTAGTTTTATTGGCTGTTTTGGGTCAATTCCTGGCTCTTTCCAGCCCCTGCTATCAAGCACGCTTTAGAGTGCTTTAGCGCGGAGTTGCCACTAGAGCAGCATCGGGCAGCGCCGGTTTAACAAGGTTAAACTTTTTCTGGCTCTATAAAGTCTGTTGTTCATTTTTTCCCTTAGAACTGCTCTACTAGTAATCTAAACAGTATATCCCTTAACTAAAAAGCGCAGCACTTGTTCCTAAAAGCTTTTACTTGTCTTAAAAGCATCTTCTTTTCAGGTTTAGCACTTCTGTATTATACAAAGTCCCTCACTAGCAACCCCCCCCCCCAGGAGTACCCACTTCCTTACGAAGTCCTCTCTTATTCAGTTACACCCCTAACTTCGAAATTCCTCTAGCATGTCGAAGGGCCAGATGCTGGCATACTCTCCTGTCCAGTTGGTGAATTTGGGAATATTGAGGCAATGTTACAATTGCCTCATGTACACTGACAACCCTCTCCTCCTCCCACATAACACAAATACTTGCAAGAGATGCAGCTATTTAGCCAAACTGGAGGTTGAGCTCTCTCAACTCAGGACTGGCAAGACCAGACAGGAGGAGAAGGCAACTACACACACCACAAAACCAGTCTCACATAAAGCTATCACAACAATGAATCAAACACAAACACACAAAGTCATACTTGGAGGCTCTGAGCAAAAATTTACCTAAACAGCAGAGGCCTCCAAAGCAGACATCCAAGCAACTGCCACCTCATGACACACCACAGGCAACACATAAACCACAAAATCAGTGTGCAAAGCAGTCACAGCCCTTAAGGCCAAATACAACACCAAACATACTTGTCATAGGTGACTCCATAGTCAGACACACTGACGTCCCACTCACCAGGCTGAACAAGGAGAGAGTCACAGTAAGCTGCCTATCGGGCACTAGAATCTGCCACATAACACAAGCACTCGGGTCACTCCACAGCAAGTACAAATATGACACCGTCATTGTCCATGCTGGTGTGGACTACATGAAAAGAGACATAGAGGAGCTCTCTGATTTATGTAGCCCAGGCAGGTATGACCCTGACCCTGAGCAGTATCCTTCCTTCACCAAGAATGATGCCACAACATAGAGACAAGATGATCAGCTTTAACAATTGGCTTAATTTCTGGTGTCATTCAAAGGGGATCCAGTGTCTGTCTGCCTGGGATGACATGCTTGACAAGCCACGCTGCTTCGCAAGGGACGGCTTGCACCTGTCACCCCTGGGATTCCGGATATTGGCTAAGGCTCTTGCCACCCCATAGTGCCTTTTTAGGCAAGGCTCAAATTCTAAACCTACCACCCTAGAAAACAAAAATGGGAAGAAACTAAGGGTAATGCTGCTCAATGCCAGAAGTCTAAATCTCAAAATGCACGCTCTCGAGGCCCTTCTCAGTATGGAGAACATCGATGTCTGTGCTGTGACTGAAACCTGGTTCAAGGCTCCTGAGAGCACCCCGGCACTATCAGGTTTTACCTCATATCATGCGTTCCGGCCCCAAATCCCGGACCACACCAGAAAAGGAGGGGGTGTATCCATATTCATCAAGGATACCCAAACCTCCAGGTTGGTGGCAACGCACGAAGCATCGGAAACCATCCAGGTGCAATTAACCATAGGCAAAACTGCTCTACAATTTGTAGCATGCTACAGGCCACCCTCTCAAACTCAGGAACCCCACACAGCCTTCCTGAAGACACTGGAGGGTATAAATGTATCTCCAAACACCATTATATTGGGTGACTTCAACTACCCGAATATAGACTGGGAACATTACTCGAGCCCCAACTTTCTAGCCCAAAGGTTCCTGGAGTTCATAAATTCAAATGCCATGGAACAACTAGTCACCGTTCCCACAAGAGGAGAAAATATACTAGATCTCATCATCACAAACATGGGGACAAAATGCTCCACACCGGAAGTATATCCCTCATTGGTGAGATCAGATCACAAACTTATCTCACTGGAAATCCACATCTCGCCCCCACCCCAAACAAAAAAGACCCCAGTGAAGAACTTCTCTAAAGCAAACTTCACACTACTCAAGACTGGTGTGGTATCCTTCAAGGCCCCTGAGCCAGTGGAAACCACAACCCAAGCTGCAGAAGCCCTTACAAATGCCTTCTATGAACACCTCCAGGACTGCATGGATCAGGCAATCCCAAATAAAACCAAAACTCTTTCCACAAAGGGCAAACGTCCAGTCTGTTGGACCCCAGCCATTAACAAACTTTACAATAAGAGGAGAAAGCTATTACATGATAGAACAAAATCCATAAAAGGGAAGTCACCCCTGATCATTATTAGTAAAAAAATACGAGCACTAATAAAATCAACTAAGGCCAATTTTGAGAGAAAAATTGCCATGGATTCAAAGGACAATCATAAGGCCTTTTTCAGCTATGTTAGGAACCTGGGTGGAAACTCCCAGATATGCTCAGAATTAGTCCAAAACGATACAAAAATCACTGAACCCACAGACATTGCCAACATACTGGCAGACAGGTTCAGTGCAAACTTCACCCCCCTCTCCCCCCCCTAAAGGAGAGATAACTGTCCCAGCGGAGTGTAGCCTCCCAGACATCTCAAATGCGCAGGTGAAAGCTGCTCTCTCTAAAGCTAAAAACACAGCATCAATGGGACCGGATGGTGTCCCCGGCTGTGTGCTACACGGCCTAAATGAGGAATTAAACCCGCACATAAGGCAGCTGTTTAATCTCAGCCTTACCACAGGATACGTGCCCAAGGAGTGGCGTACGGCAACTGTGGTCCCACTCCACAAAGGCGGTGCCTCTACGGACCCTGGTAATTACCGCCCCATAAGCTTAACAAGTCTAGTCTGCAAAGCTATGGAGAGGATCGTAATGGAGCTCATAAACAAAGATATAGGGGACTTGCAGACATTGGACCCGACCCAGTTTGGCTTCGTCAAGGGCAGATCATGCCTTTTGTACTTGGTCGACTTCTTCGAAACAGTCACCAAGGCCATTGATGAGGGAAAGGCAGTCCATACAGCCTACCTTGACCTTGCAAAGGCTTTCGACACAATACCCCACTCGGGTATTGTAGAAAAACTTACCAGCTTAAATGTAAACCCATATGTCACAAGATGGGTTGCAAACTGGCTTAAGGACAGAACCCACAGGCTTAGAGTTGCTGGCGCTATGTCAGACTCCAAGCTGGTCACAAGTGGTGTCCCACAGGGCTCGGTCCTTGGCCCCTGATTGTTCGGCATCTACTTCTCAGAAGTACAGGCCAACATGGGGGGACTTTTGCTGACAAAGTTTGCAGACGACTGCAAACTGGGCGCCATAGTGGAAAGTGCATCGGACACGGATATCCTTCAGAAGGGACTCACGGAAACAGATAGCTGGTGCCAGAGCCATGGCCTGAAGTTAAACGCCAAAAAATGTATAGTCATACCCTTCGGGAAAAACAAGGTAACCCCAAGCTACCATATAGGTGGCAATCCACTAAGCACAGAAGAGGTTATCAGGGACCTGGGGACCCAGGTTGACAGTGGCCTTTCTTTTGACACTCACGTTGCTAAAGTGGTTAGAAAGACCTTCTACATTGCCCACCTGATCATGAAGGGATTCACATCCAGATCTAGTGAGGTCATTGTTCCCCTGTACTCTTCACTTCTCAGACCAATGATAGAGTACAATGCCCCATTCGGGATGTATCTCACCCGACATCTGCAGCAATTGGAGAGACCCCAAAAGTTCCTCACCAAAAGGATAAAGGGACTCCAAAATCTGTCATATGCTGCCAGATTGAAGAAACTCCAGCTCTATTCAGTCGCATACCGTCTGCTCAGAGGTGACATGTGCCTGACATACAAGGCCATGTCCAACCCGGAATTAATGGACATGCTCCACCTCAAAAAATCGAAATCCACCAAAACCACTAGAGCAAGCGACTTAAACCTTAGCACAGATATAAATAGGACGTGCTGGAGGGATAGATTTATCACTCAGAGACTCCCTATGCTGTGGAATAAAATCCCAGTCCATGTGAGGCAGAGCACCTCGCTGGCTCTGTTCAAGAGAAATCTTGACCTGTGGATGGGAGATCATAGGTTTACCCCGGGAATCATCTCTGTGTCACTGCTGGACAGAGGCACAACAAACTAATGGGCACAGTATTTTTTCATATAAGGGGTGGCGTAAGCCACAAAACTTTGGGCTAGGCTTATAAATGCCTTAGGGCAGATAGCCTAGTATAAACATATGAACCTATGAACCTAATTGCACTTTATAAGCACTTACACGAGTGCATGGATCATGCAATCCCTAACAGAACCAAGATGCTATCCTCCAAAAAAAGAAAGCCAATCTGGTGGTCCCCTGCTATAAACAAACTCTACAACAGAAGAAAGAAACTGTTGCAAAAAAGAGTAAAATCCCATGATTGGAGAAACTCCGTGGTCAGCCTCAGTAAGAAGCCGAGATTCCTCATAAAATCCTCCAAAGCTAGTTACGAAAACAAAATTGCCACTGATTGTAAAGACAAGCACAAAGCATTCTATAGCTATGTCAAGAATCTCAATGGCAACACTCAAGATCTGCTCTGAGTTGCAGCACAGTGGCACTTAATATACAGAACCAACTGATATTGCCAACATCCTGGCATATAGGTTCAGTGCTAACTTTACCCCTCTCTCATCCCCTAAAGGGCCCATCTCTATACCGGAAGAATGCAAAGTACCTGTAATCATGGCTGCACAGATAAAAAACACACTCTCCAAAGCCAAGAACACGGCATCCATGGGACCTGACAACATCCCAGGCTGCGTTCTTCATGAACTACAGAACGAACTGGCACCCCACCTAAGTACCATGTTCAATCATAGCCTCACCTCAGGCTTTGTGTCCACTGAATGGCGCACAGCAACAGTTATCCCACTCCATGAAGGGGGAGCCACCACGGACCCCGGGAACAACCGCCCCATTAGCCTGACAAGCCTGGTCTGCAAGGCTATGGAGCGTATCATCATGGAACTTATAAACAATGACATTGGTAATCTCCAAACTCTGGACCCTACCCAGTTCGGGTTTGTAAAAGGTAGATCATGTCTCCTAAACCTGATAGACTTCTTTGAAGCGGTCACCAAAGCTGTAGATGAGGGTAAGGTGGTACACACAGCCTATCTAGATCTCACCAAGGCTTTCAACACCATCCCCCACTCTGGAATTATAGACACTCTCACTAAACTAGGTACAAAATCCCCATGTCACAAGATGAGTTGCCACCTGGCTCACTGACCAAACCCACACTGTGAAAGTAGCAGACTCTAAATCCAGCTTCAGACCAGTGACAAGTGGAGTACCACAGGGATCAGTCCTAGGTCCTCTCCTTTTTGGTATCTACTTCTCTGAAGTGCAGGCTAACACAGAAGGTCTTTGGCTAACGAAGTTCGCAGATGACTGCAAACTAGGAGCCATAATCGAAACTCCTAACTATGTGGATATCCTACAAAAGGGCCTCACTGAGACAGATGCCTGGTGTCAAAGCCATGGCCTCAAGCTCAGTGCCAAAAAGTGGATTGTCATCCCCTTTGGTAAAAACTCTGTACCCATGAACTACAACATAGGTGGTACTATACTTAACACCGTAAGTGTGATAAGAGACCTTGGGACACAGGTGGACAGCAGTCTCTCCGTTGATAATCACATCGCCACAGTAGTCAGGAAATCCTTCTACGTGGCGCACCTCATCACAAAAGGTTTCTCATCCGGAAAAAAAGAGGTCATTGTTCCCCTCTACTCATCACTCATTAGACCCATTATAGAGTACAACGCCCCTTTTGGTATGTACCTCACAAGACATCTACAACAACTGGAAAGGCAGCAGAAGTACCTCACAAAGAGGATTACCGGCCTTAAACAGATGCCCTACGCAGACAGTCTCAAAAAACTCCAGCTTTACTCCGTCGCATATCGCTTACTCAGAGGTGATCTCTGCCTAACATAAAAAGCTATGTCAAACCCAGAGCTGTTGGACATGCTCCACTTAAAGGAATCCCAATCATTCCGAGCTACACGCTCTAGAGGCCTAAACCTTGTCACCACAATAAACATAACATGCCGGAGTGATAGATTCCTGTCCCAGAGACTTCCAATACTTTAGAATAAACTACCTATCTGTATCAATCAAAGCTCCTCATTAGCACTCTTCAAGAAAAAGCTTGATGATTGGATGGGAAATCGGAAATTCACCCCGGGTATCACCTCTGTGGCTCTGCTCGACAGTGGCAGAGGAAAATAATTTTCTTGGGTGGCAAAAGCCAGGGCAACTTTTTGGCTGGGCTTGTATAGGCCCTAGGGCCAATAGCCTAGTACCTACCTATGAACCTATGAGGTGAGGACTGCTTCCAGTGACTGCAATTTCATGTTTAGACTCCTAGCATTTCGCAGCATAACCTTGAGGTTGTTTTTAGATGGAGTTTTTACGTTGGGGAATTTTGTCCTTGAGACACTCCTTAAAAAATGCACTATGGGGGTGGCAAGAGCCTTAGGCAGCAGAGGTGACAGATGAAGACCATCTCTGGCAAAGTATCAAGGTCCGGTGATCTTGTCATCCCAGACTGACAGATACTGTATGCCCATAGAATGACACCAGAAACTAAGCCAATTTTTGAAGTCGATCATTTTCTGTTTGTATTGAGGCATCATCCTATGTGAAGGTAAAATGCTACTTAAGGTTAAGGACAAACCTGCCTGAGATGCATAGTCTGAGAGTTCAGTCATATCTCTCTTCATATAGTTAAGAGAAGTATATCTCAAGTCATTCACACCAACATGGACTATGACAGAGTCATAACAGTACCTGTTTTTGAGAAACTTGAGTGCAAATGTGATAAGGCAGATCCTGGCACCTGACAGACAGCTGACCTTGACCACCTTCTTATCCAGCCTGGTGAGAGGGAACTCTGTGTGTCTCACGATAGAATCACCTATGACTAATATGTTCGGTTTTGTGTTTTGCTTTAAAGGCTTGAGAGGTGAGACATTGGTGTGACAGCTGTTGTGTATTGTGTTCTGCAGAGGAAGTATTGTGTAGCATGCTTGTGTTTGTGTTTGGGAGGTCTCTGGTGAGAACCTCCGCATATGTAGGTATGTGTGATGTGGGTTTGGTTGGAGTAGTAGATGAGGTGTGCGTGCTAACAAACCCGCTCACTGTCATATGTGCTGACTGGTGTGCGGAAAGTATGGATTCAAGGTTAATATAGTATCTCTCCCATGTTGAGTTTGTGTGGACTAGAAGTAGAGGGCCGTCAGTGAACATAAGTCAGTTGCTATACTGCCTCAGGATGCCCATGTCAATCAAGCTGGCTGGAGAAACTGGGGGAAATTGTCTGTCCATAGTGTTAGGTAAATTTATATGGTTAGGAAAGAAGATCGCACTTAGGAATGGCTAGTGTGTGAGAGGTGTGTTGGTACCTCCGAGGCTAGGCTTAGTGTTCCACCTGACAGTAGAGCAGGGCCACGGAAAACCTCTGGAGGATCACAAGCAAAACATTTGCATCTATAATCACCAATGGTAACCACCGTTGTGCAGCAGTGCGTGATATTGCTCTACACACAAATAAGCACAAATGCAGGGCTTAAACAAAACAATAAATGACTGCAGATGTCTTTGTTTTTATCCAGACAGTGTAGTAGCTACTAAGTAAGTGAATTTTACCCAGATTGTTAACTTTAACTGGCTTTTTCGTCCTGCTTTCACACTGGCAGTGCACTAATCCAGCTCTTGCTCAGTGTGCAACCACTTGGAAATAGGCACAGCCCTTTCTTATAACATTTTGTAGTGTTTAGATAGTTTTCCCCCCCTCATCCTTTTGTCTGCATATAGTATGGATTGTGCATTATATACTCAAATTGCTACTCATTTAAATCTATGTCACTATCCCCATTCTCAAGAATATAGATTAACATACTAATTAAACTTGCTTAGGCAGGGTATTCCTATTCACTAATAACCACATTTTATTTTGTAAAAAATCAGTGCCGATTTGATACTATGGATGATGGTGGGTATGGCAGCATCTCTTTTGCATGACATTGTGTGTGTTGCAGATTGCACAACTCTGTTCTGAGTCAACAGTTCTGGCCAACAAGTTTTACATCTTGCTCTTACTTAATACGTTACTGTTCCTAGGTGTGAATTTGCATTCTCTTAAGCATTTTTTGTTCTCATTTGATTGCAAACTGTTATTTTCTTAGCTTTAGGCATTATTCCTTGAACACAACTTATTTTAATGAAAGCAGATCAGTACTGAATTCATTGTAACCCCTTTTAATAACTGTAGTCTAAGTCATTGCCAGTTATGTCTCTGGAATTATTATACCTTTTTCTTCTGTTATTGATAGTTGCAGTACTTCTCAAAATATCTCTGTTTCTCCTAATGGTTCTTATCAGAATGTTTTGGATTTTGATTAAGTTACCAGTTATAAGAAGGACATTAGTAGCCAGGTTCCATGATCCAGAGATCTTAGCTCCAACTGTATTGTCAGTGGCCTTAGTTCTTGATTCGTAAAGTTAACATAGGTGCTGACAAGTCCATTCCCCGAATTGGATTGATGCTGTTGGCTGCCTCATCTCAGTAAGAGAATGAGGATTTAATTGCCACAGCAGGAACCCTGAGTAGAAGCTTTTTTGAATAGTAGTTTGAGGAGCAAGCAAGAAATTAACAACACTGTGCTAACCTGGAGTGTATAACAGCTTGCATATCTGAAATTGCATGGAAGCATTGCATGGGGATCTTTTGAGTTCAGGTAAAATGAAAATATTTATTTACAGAAACACAGATAATTGCTTTACATTCCAGCCTTCTCTCAGATTTCTGTTAGTGACGTAGGTTTCTTTGTTGTAATGACAGAATGTGTTTGAATTGGGGATGGTGGATGAAGTCCTGAATGTGTGTGTGTGTGTATGTGGGAGTGGGGCTGTTAAGGACCAACAGTGAGTTACAGAGGTTGACAAATAAATTGATAAAAAACACAAAGGATGATGATTATGTTAAACTGTTCAAGAATGAAGTTTGTGAGTAGAGTTCAGTGTAGAGTGGTTCAGGAAAAATGATCTGATGTCGTTACCTTCATTTGCTCTTCAGCCTGTGGGTTTCAGATATGAACATCGGATCCGACTCGGCTGTATACCAAAGCTGTAAGCTCCAGCATCTGAACTCCTCCCCTACCCATGATGCCCTTCTCCTCCAAATCCCCCAGATCTTGTTTGCCGCGTTTCAATAAGCATCGGGTTTTCTTCACTCTGAGCTCCTCAGGGAATTTCCTTGTTCTATTGAGTGTTTCTCTAATAATTGTTCTCAGTTTTTGACTACTTCTGTTTCTACTAGCTACCTTTTTTCCTCCTGCCGTTCTTTGCCAGGGAAAAGAATGTTTTTAATAGTTTCTTTTCTCTACCCTTCCCTTCCATTTCAATTAGTTGGAGTAATTGTTGGTTTATTTTTTTTTTGGCTAGATTCAGGAATTTTTCTGTAGGAAAAAAAGTATGTTTTACTACAGACCTTTGTTTTATAGTTCTATTTTGCCTATTGTGGTGTTTCTGACTACTGTTTTATTTGTAGACCATGGCTAACCCTAAGCCAGCTGGTTTTAAAAAAGTTGTACTTGCGGGCACGAGATCCCACTTTTCAGTGCATATGCCAAATGTGTCTTTTTTATAGGGGCAGCTCATCTTGACTCTGCTTGCTCCATCTGTGCCAGATTTCACCAGCGGGCACTTATTGACTGCCAGAACAAACTTATTTTGAAGGGTCTTCTTCCAAGCTCTTCTGCTGCTTCTTCAGCCATCCCTTCCACTTCAGGGGCTCAACCCCCCTCTAAGAAGCATAAGGATAGGAACAGGTCCCTCCAGCAGATCTCGCTTCTCTGAGGATCCTCCCTCCAAAATTCCAAGGTCTTCGGAGCCGACAGCTTTGGCTCAGATAGTCATTCAAGGCTCCCCTCCTTGTCGGAGCCATAGTTTCTCCCCTGAATCCATGTCGAGACCCAGGTCTCCTCTTTTGCAGCAGCCTAGGCCCTCTTCCAGGTCTGCTTTGGTGGCTTCATCTATTAGGTCGTCCTGTAGCCTCTCCAAAGCCAAGGTGGGCAGCATGATGGTAAAAGTCCTCAAGGCAGAAATCCAGTTGGGATCTTACCTGCTCCATCCTCTCCTGGATCCATGAACAGTACCCCGGCCTTCATTCCTATTGCTCCTTCTCCAGTCTGACCCCAGATTTGGGAGCTATTTGGCCACAGCCTCCCTGGAGCTGAGATGTCAGAGCTGTATGGTGCAGTTAACTGGACTGAGACAGTCTCCCTGTCTCTCCATGCTCCAATGTTTTTGGGGTCTAGCGATTCTCGGAACCATAGCATTTGGTGCTGGGTCTGAAGGGTTGATGTCAGCTGCAAAATTCTCAGAGTGGTCTCTTCCTCTTGGGGCTTCGGCACTTGACAGCTCTACTCTGACTCCCCACTTGGATCTGGGGGTGGCTGGGGCCTCCAGAACTTTCTCGTCGAGAGCTTCGGCTGTGGTGGGGGGTGCCTGGGGTGTCCCCATCTCCCTTGGCTATTGCAGTGGTGGAGAAGGTCCTTTCTGCACCCCAAAGTGCCTTGGCTCTACCTGCTTCGGACCTCAGTCCCTCTTTAGCTGCTTTTGTGCTTGAGACATCTATTCTTTCCCCTCCAGGACAGACTGCCCAGAAGGACCTGCAGTCTGTTTCCTGTGTAGAACCCCTTGAGTCTTCCGATACATCTCTGGAGCACCCCACCAGTGAGGTTCCTTGGAAGCATATCTGTAAAAGGAGATACCTGGATTCCCCTTTGGAATCCCTCACAGAGGACACAGATTTCAGTTAAGGGGAAGGGTCCCCCAGATCTCTACCTGAAGATGTCTCCTTTGGAGACATCATGGAAATTCTTTGCCAGAAGGGTGGTTGTGCTTCCAAAAGCCCTAATCCAGAGAAATCAGTGTTTCTGGAAGCCTTTGGGTCAGGTCCATCTACTTCTTGGGTGCCTCCCCCCACCGATCGTTGTGTCCCGCAGGGCATGGAAGGAACCCCGGACACAGTGGAACCGATTCCTAAATGGCCCAATAAGATCCTTAGTGCCCTTTCCGGCTGGCTGCATTGGACTAAAGGGATCACAGTCGATGCCGTGTGGTTGCACCTTCCACTAAGAAGGAGCTACCCCAACAAAGCTCCACTGTTCATTCTCCTAACAGGTTGTCTAGGGCCTTGAACAAGTTCAGAAAGTGGATTTGCTCTTCAGCGACCTTCGCTTTGTGAGTGCTGAAGTACCTGGCACACATAACCAGGCTACAGAGGGACTTGGTTAAGGAACTTTCTAGCTCGGTCCCAGGGTCCATGTCTGCCGAGGATCAGAAGCTCTATTCCTTGAAAATGACAACCCTCAAGTCTGTTTCTAAAACATCCATGATGTTAATCTTGCATGCAGCAGAGGATGACTCACAGGTGTGGTTAGATGACACGCCTGGATGTGGCTGTGATTTCTCTGAACCCTATAAGACGTCATTTGTTAATGCTGCCATCAGTGGATCAGTCCTTTTTAGTCTGGTTGGAGACGCATTCTCCCAAAGTAAAAAGGATGGAAAGAACTTGTCTGCCATCAGGATATGCTTCTCTACCCCACAGTGGTCCTTTTCTAAGAACCAGTGGGGTAGTAAGAAGTTGTGGTTCTGTAAATCACAGGGTCCTTTCCAGGATCCAGTGGACCTTTTTCCCAGAGGCAGGGGGGAAACGGTTATAGCAACAGATGCCACTGGCAGAGGGGGTCTGTTGAATCAGGGGTCTCAAGAGTCTTTCTCGGACAGGCCCAATCAGTGATCCTGAGGGATTACCCAACTGCTCTACTCTGGAGACAGTTGAGGCACATTTGTCTCTACACCCAACAGCCTAGGATGCCATCACAGAAGATCATTGGGTGGTAAAGATAATATCCAGAGACAATTCAATACCCTTTTTCCAAACACCTTCCACAAGGAAGATCCTCCCCAATGTCCCACCCAATCAGCAGGAGGCTGCAGCATCAGAGATTGTGAAGCTGCTCTGAGTCATCCTAAGTATCCCCCCCAGACCAGATCAGATCGGCATTTACTCAAGATTCTTTTTAGTGCCCAAAAAAAGATGGAGGACCTCAGACCCATTCTGGATCTTAAACTTCTCAGCAAGTCAATTTAAAAAAACGGAATGAAGACAAACACCAATACAACTCCTGGCAACAGGATAGACACTGGACACCTCCAGAATGTTAAAAACAATGTAATACTCAAATTAAAATAAGTGATTTTGTCCACTTATACATACAGACTTCATCATTTAAAGCAACTAAAATTAACAGGTGTTTATATAATGAATTTAAGTGTGACATCACACAGTATTATCTAATCAGAGCAGCTCAAACTGTATATGCATTGAAATACTACTCAGAAACAGCTCCTCGTGGTCCTGCAGAGTGGTGCTAGCAGCAGAGAACTGAGAAAAGCGACTACTTTCCTGATCTTAGTATTTTTTTACTGTTTTACCTAAGCGACCTTCTTTTTCTTACTTTGAACAAGTTTAAACTGCTTTATTACCTGTTTTTTGCATTGTATATTATCTGCACTTAAGTTTGTTAAATTTAACTGTTGAGGCTGCCCACTAAAGTGCGCTAGCCTGTGTAATTGATTTATTACTGTTTCCTGCATTTCTGTGTACTTTCTAACTCAAAAACAAAAAAAAAAACAAAAAAAAAATCCTTGTTTTCCCGCCTTTTCTCGACTAGTTTAGACCAGTATACAGGCTTTGCTGTATTCTGGACTGTGGTGTAGTTCCTGTGTTGTCCATTGCCTTACTTGGATAGAAGGAAGTTTCTTTGCTCACCAGTGGGGGTGGGGAGCCTTGAGCAGCCTATCTGTCCCTGAAGGAGTGACCTCAGCACAAGAGCTTGCAGTAATTGGTCATTTTGGACCATTTCTAGCCCTTTTGAAGTTCCCTGTTTAAAATCTGCCTCCGTTTTTTTCTGGCTATACTACTCAGAAACACCTCCTCATGGTCCTGCAGAGTGGTGCTAGCAGCAGAGAACTGAGAAAAGCGACTACTTTCCTGATCTAAGTATTTTTTTGCTGTTTTACTTAAGTGACCTTCTTTTTCTTACTTTGAACAAGTTTAAACTGCTTTATTACCTGTTTTTTGCATTGTATATTATCTGCACTTAAGTTACAGTTGGTCGAAAGTTTGTTCAATTTAACTGTTGAGGCTGACCACTAAAGTGCGCTAGCCTGTGTAATTGATTTATTACTGTTTCCTGCATTTCTGTGTACTTTCTAACTCAAAAACAAACAAAAAAAAAATCCTTGTTTTCCCTCCTTTTCTTGACTAGTTTAGACCAGTATACAGGCTTTGCTGTATTCTGGACTGTGGTGTAGTTCTGTGTTGTCCATTGCCTTACTTAGATAGAAGGAAGTTTCTTTGCTCACCAGTGGGAGTGGGGAGCCTTGAGCAGCCTATCTGTCCCTGAAGGGGTGACCTCAGCACAAGAGCTTGTAGTAATTGGTTGTTTTGGACCATTTATAGCTCTTTTGAAGTTCCCTGTTTAAAATCCGCGTTTGCATGGCTTTGCGCGATTGTGCGCATAGCGCAGCGTCGGTTAAACAGGCTTAAACTATTCCTGGCTCCGCCAAGTCTGCACTTCATTTTATCCCTTAAGAAAGCTCTTCTTTCAACAAAATCAGTCTATTCACTAGATTATAAGCCTAGCACTTGCTCCTAAAACCTTTTTTTCAAGTGAAGCACTCTTAAACTAAAGTAAGCACTACATCCACCTACAACCTGTGTTAATACCCACTTCCCTTCAAAGTCCTCTCTGACCCAGTTTCACATCACTCCCTTATACTATTCTGGCATGTCGAGTGGTATATTACTGACATCCTCTCCAGTTCAGCTGGTTAATCTGGGAATCCTGAGACAATGTTACAATTGCCTCATGTACGCAGACAACCCTCTCCACCTCCCAACAAACATGTGAGAGATGCAACTATATAGCCAAACTGGAGGCTGAACTCTCTCAACTCAGGACTAGCAGGACCAGACAGGAGAAGAAGGTAACCACACACACAACAAACCCAGTCTCACATAAACCAACCACAACTGCAAACCAAACACATAAAAACACAAAGACATACTCGGAGGCTCTAATAAAAAACTTACCAAAACAACAGAGGCTCCCAAAGCAGACATCCAAGAAACCACCACCTCAAAACACAGCACATGCAACACATAGTTCACTAAGTCAGTGTGCCAAACAATCACAGCCCTTAAGGCGAAACACCATGCCTGATACACTAGTAATAGGTGACTCTATAGTCAGACACACTGATGTTCCGCTTACCAAGCTGAACAAGGAGAGGGTAACAGTGAGCTGCCTATCGGGTGCTAGGATCCGCCACATAACACAAGCACTCGGGTCACTCCAAAGCAAGTACAAATATGACTCCATCATTGTCCATGCCGGTGTAAATGACCTGAGACATACCTCCCTGGACTACATGAAAAGAGACATAGAGGAGCTCTCTGATTATGTAGCCCAGGCCGGTATGACCCTGACCCTGAGCAGCATCTTGCCCTCACCAAGAATGATGCCACAATACAAAGACAAGATGATCAGCTTTAATAATTGGCTCAATTACTGGTGTCATTCTAGGGGATCCAATGTCTGTCTGCTTGGGATGACATGCTGGACAAGCCACGCTGCTTCGCAAGGGACGACTTGCACCTGTCACCACTGGGCTTCCGGATATTGGCTAAGGCTCTTGCCACCCCCATAGTGCCTTTTATAGGCAAGGCTCAAAAGACAAACCCACCACCTTAAAAAACAAAAATGGAAAAAAACTAAGGGTAATGCTGCTCAACGTCAGAAGTCTAAATCTCAAGATGCAGGCTCTCGAAGCACTCCTCAGTATGGAGAGCATCGATGTCTGTGCAGTAACTGAAACCTGGTTCAAGGCTCCTGAGAGCACCCCAGCTCTACCAGGTTATACCTCGTATCATGCATTTTGGCCCCAAAACTTGGGCCGAACCACAAAGGGAGGGGGAGTGTCCATATTCATTAAAGACACCCACACCTCCAGGTTAGTGGCAACGCACGAAGCATCGGAGACCATCCATGTGCAACTAACTGCAGGCAAAACTGCTATACAACTTGTAGTATGCTACAGACCACCCTCTCAATCTCAGGAACTCCATTCAGCCTTCCTGAAGACACTGGAGGATATGAATGTCTCACCAAATACCATCATATTGGGAGACTTCAACTACCCAAACATAGACTGGGTGCATTATTCAAGCCCTAACACCCTAGCCCAAAGGTTCCTGGAATTCATCAACTCAAATGCGATGGAACAACTAGTCACCTCCCCCACAAGGGGAGATAATATACTTGACCTGATCATCACAAACATGGGGACAAAATGCTCAACACCGGAAGTATACTCCTCACTAGTGAGATCTGACCACAAACTAATGACCCTAGATATTCATATCCCACCTCCACCCCCAGCACAAAAGACCATAGTGAGAAACTTCTCAAAAGCCGACTTTACACTCCTTAAGACTGAAATGGTATCCTTCAAGCCCCCTGGGCCAGTGGAAACCACATCCCACACTGCTGAATCCTTCACAAATGCTTTCTACGGACATCTCCAAGAATGCATGGATCATGCAATCCCAAATAAAGCCAAGACCCTTTCCACCAAAGGCAGGCGTCCTATCTGGTGGACCCCAGCCATAAACAAACTTTATAACAAAAGAAGGAAGCTACTGCAAGACAGAGCAAAATCCCATAAAAGGGAAGGCATCTCTGATCAGCAGTAGCAAAAAACTACGTTCGCTCATAAAATCATCCAAGACCAACTTTGAGAGAAAAATCGCTAAGGACACTAAAGGTAACCACAAGGCCTTCTTCAGCTATGTTAGAAACCTGGGCGGAAACCCTCAGATATGCTCAGAGTTAGTTCATAACGGCAAGAAATACACTGAAGCCACAGATATTGCCAGCATACTGGCAGACAGGTTCAGTGCAAATTTCTCCCCTCCCTCACCCCCAAAAGAAGAAATATTTACCCAGCTGAATGCAACCTCCCTGACATCTCAGATGTCCAGGTGAGAGCTGCTCTCAGCAAAGCTAAAAATACAGCATCAATGGGACCTGACTGTGTCCCGGGTTGCATGCTACGTGAACTCCAAGAGGAGCTAAACCCCCACATAAGAATGCTGTTTAATCTTAGCCTTACTACAGGATATGTACCTGAACACTGGCGTACAGCAACAGTGTCCCACTCCACAAAGGAGGCACTTCTACAGACCCTGGAAACTACCGCCCCATAAGCTTAACCAGCCTGGTCTGCAAAGCTATGGAAAGGATCATTATGGAACTCATAAACAAAGATATCAGGGACCTACAGACAATTGATCCTACCCAGTTCGGCTTTGTAAAAGGCAGATCCTGCCTTTTGAACCTGGTGGACTTATTTGAAACAGTCACTAGAGCCATCGATGAGGGCAAAGCAGTTCATACAGCCTACCTGGACCTGGCAAAAGCCTTCGATACAATACCCCACTCAGGCATCATAGACAAGCTCAACAGCTTAAATGTAAATCCGTATGTCACAAGATGGGTTGCAAACTGGCTAAAGGACAGAACCCACAAGGTCAGAATAGCTGGAGCTATGTCAGATTCTAAGCCAAGTCACAAGTGGAGTCCCACAGGGCTCTGTCTTGGGACCCCTCTTGTTTGGCATTTATTTCTCAGATGTGCAGGCAAACATAGGGGGGTTGTGGCTGACAAAGTTCGCAGATGGCTGCAAACTAGGTGCCATAGTCGATACACCAGCTGACACATGCATCCTTCAGAAGGGCCTTACAGAAACAGACGACTGGTGCCAGAGTCATGGCCTTAAACTAAATGCCAAAAAATGTATAGTCATTCCCTTTGGGAAAAACAAAGTACCCACAAATTACCACATAGGTGGTAATCCATTAAGTACGGAAAAAGTAATCAGAGACCTGGGGACCCAAGTTGACAGTGACCTCTCATTTGACACCCACGTCGCCAAAGTGGTTAGAAAGACCTTCTACCTTGCCCACCTTATCATGAAGGGATTCACATCTAGATCAAAGGATGTCATTGTACCCCTAATATTCCTCCCTTATCAGGCCTATGATTGAGTACAATGCCCCATTTGGTATGTACCTCACCCGGCACCTGCAGCAGCTGGAGAGACCCCAAAAGTACCTCACCAAGAGGATCAAGGGTCTTCCAACATATGTCATATGCTGCCAGACTAAATAAGCTCCAGCTCTATTCAGTAGCATACCGCCTACTCAGAGGTGATATGTGCCTGACGTACAAGGCCATGTCCAATCCGAAATTAATGGACATGCTCCACCTCAAAAAATCCAAATCCATCAGAGCCACAAGAGCTAAAGATCTAAACCTCAGCACAAATATGAATAGGACATGCTGGAGGGACAGATTCATAACCCAGAGGCTTCCCGTACTCTGGAACAGGATCCCAGTCCATGTTAGGCAGAGCCCCTCACTGACTCTCTTCAAGAGAAATCTTGACGAGTGGATGGGTGATCGTAGGTTTACCCCGGGGGTCATCTCTGTGTCACTACTAGACAGAGGCACAGTAAACTAAATTTATTTTGTACACTTTTGTATCATTACATGGGGTGGCGAAAGCCACGTACACTATGGCTAGGCTTATAAATGCCCTAGGGCAGATAGCCTAGTACTATACTATGAAACTATGAAACTATTTAAAGGTGTATTTACCTATACAAAAAACATTTACACTTGCATTTGTGTAAAACTATAACCACACAAAAATCCCCACCATGTTTTCCTAATAAAAATAAAATTCACATAAATATGTTTATATGTAAATAATTATAATTTAACAATAATTTGTAAATAGTTTAAATAAGGTCCTAAAAGTAACTTAATTATTATTCTTACAAATAAAAAGTACACATATATATAAATCCTGTTAACATCCTTTACTTAAATATACCAACTCCGAGATCACACTTCAGCGCAGAAAAGGGAAATTTTCCCATTCTGCGCAGTATGGAGTCATTGCTTTTAACCTTTGAACTTTGAAAAGTTTGAATAATTAATAGGGACCCTATGTGTATGTATGTATACACACATGATGTTTCCCAACTGGTGTCTCATCCAAATTCTAACCAAGCCTGACCCTGCTTGGCTTCCAAAGTGAAATAAGGTCAGGTACATTGACTGGTACAACCACAATATAAAAACACTCAAAAAAAACTAAGATGAAAATGCCTTAAGTTTTAATAAACATGTGATGGACAATATATCTTTTAAACCTGGCCAAGCACAAGAATATAATTTTAGCTGCCAAAATAACTCCTTCCCCAAAATGAACATCCACGGGCCCCCTCTGGCATCTAATTCAACATTGTCAGTGGCCAAAACCTTGAGTGTTGGATATTCTATAATATGTCGAACCAAGGCATTATTTGGATTC
Organism: Protopterus annectens; assembly: GCF_019279795.1. NCBI lineage: Eukaryota > Metazoa > Chordata > Ceratodontiformes > Protopteridae > Protopterus > Protopterus annectens. Next base: position 378,581,308 of record NC_056738.1, on the reverse strand, counting down.
TTTCTCCTAATACCATTTAAATGTTCTTAGACTCTGTCCTTTAATCTACGTTCAGTCTTTCCAATATAACAACATGGACAATCATTACACCTGGCTAAGTATCCTAGGGCTTTTGATTCACAATTAAATTTTGCATATATTCGATATTCCCCATCATTCTCACAAACAAATCCACAATAATTACAAAAAACACATTTCTTTATCCCCACATTTTGTCTGTTGTACATTTTTGATGCATTTTCCAATATTGTTTTTAAATTCCTACCTCTACGTTCCACAAAAAATTATGTCATTTATTTTTTGTCTCGGTTCACTGTCTTTTAATAATATTGGCCAGTTTTTCTTAAAAAAATCTCTTCAATATCCTTACTATTCAAAATAAATGTGGTGATAAAAGCAACATTATAATTAATTTCATCATCAGACCTAGATGCTATTGTAGATGTTAAACATGTATCATCAGATATATTCTCCATCATGCTACCAGTCAGTCTTAAAATCGATTTAAAATAGCCAGATGTTCTTTTTTGCCTTACTTCAACAATTATTTCATGTACTAAAGCCCCTGGATATCCTCTGTTTATAAACATATTATGTAATAATTCACATTCATTGTTGAAATCTGTGTTCTTAATGACCATTCTTGCAGCCCCAACCAGCTGTCCCTTTATAATTGATTTGTTTTGACTAAATGGGTGTATGCTGAAAAAAATGTAACAGGCTGTTTGAATAGATATCTTTTCTGTGTATCTTAGAAATGCAACACTTATTTATGAAGTCCTTGCTCAAAAACACATCCAAATAAACTATGCTGTTAAGGCTATATTCACAAGTAAATTTAAAAAAATCAGTTGAAATATTAATGTAATGCGAAAAACTGTTCACATCTATATCACTGCCTTCCCAAATTATAAAGATATCATCCAGAAAACACGTATATAGTTTACAAAATTTACTCCAGTTACTAGAAAAAAATTATTAGTTTTCCTAGTAGGCCATTACAATGCTTGCAAATACTCAACCACAAGGGAAGCCCATGGCAACTCTAGAATTCTGTTTGTAATAATTACCATTAAATAAACTGTAGTTGTTACTCAGAATTAATTCTAATGGTTCCTCAATTAAATTAATTGCATCCTAGCTATCAGCGTTCAAATGCAGAAATTTGACTACCCTGGAAATACTTGTTTGTTGTAGTATAACTGTATAAAAGTCCTTCACATAAATTATGACAAGTAAATCATCACAATTGAACTCCACATTATTGTTTCCAGAAAGGACCAAGAATATTTACATATCTGTTTTTCCTTGTTAATAAATTATTTCAAAATACTGTCAACATATTCTGCACACCTAGCGGTAATCTTATCTCTACACTACTGTATGCCTCCAAAAGACTCACCAATCTTAGAAAATTAGAATTAACCAAACTACAATCCTATAATAATAAAATTGTGAAATCGCCCCAACTGCTCCTACAGCTTCCACCATTGTGTAGCACTAAAACAGCTCACACGGTTGGAACTTCATCACCTGCTTCTATATAATCAGCTACTCCTGTCACGTAAGATCATACATCATCCCCCCCCAAAAAACCTTCAAGACCTGATAATACTTTACTCATCCACCAGAAATCTCCGCTCAAAAACTACTCCTCAAAGTATCTAAAGATAATACCACTGGCTCATCCGTCTACTGTAAGACAATAGCCAAGCAGTGGAATAAGCTTCCCCCTTTCATCACAGCCATGTCCTACACAAATGAATTTAAAAGGTCCTTAAAAAACCCCATTTGACAAACTCTTGGCTCTGCAACAGCCCAGGTTAATGCAAACAACCCCCCCATCTACTACTTGACCTATAATATCCACCATCCCCCTCCATTCCATTCCACTTTACTCCAGCATATACTACAATTCTACTTGGCTGTTTCACTCCACCAGATTACTGACTGGCAGATGGTGAAGTGCAACACCAGTACCTGTTAATAGAACTTGTTGCATCAGATATTGTTATGCCACTTACCAAACAATAGTTCTTTATCAGCACTGTACTACTAAGTGTATTTATCATTATGTACAAACCGAAGACAAAAACCTGTACAAGACATCTTACAATGTTAAGCCTTACGCTAAACTATCTATTCACTAGAGTATTTGTCATCACTGATTTAATGTAATTTCTTGCCAGTGCTTTATTGCTGTGAATGTTGCAAACCATATGATTACTGTATAACGTACTAAATTTTTCTTGCCAGTGCTTTATTGCTGTGAATGTTGCAAACCATATGATTACTGTATAACGTACTAAATATCACAAGAAACCAATGTCAACCCAAGATTGTAATGTTATGTTATACTATTATTCTGTAAACATTGTTTATTGTCTGTTAAACATTGATTATTATCTATGTAATTGTTTATGTGGAGGTTTTTCTCCCCGGGCCTCCACTGAAAAAGGACCTACATCCAGTTGCACCATCGTGGTAAACAAATGTAAAATAAATAAATAAATTGAATTTCTGCCATCCATTACAGGTCTAAAAGGTGGATCATTAATGCTCTTATGGATTTTTGGTAGACCAAAAATTAGGTACCTTAGGATGTAACACTTTTAAAAAATTAAATAAATGAACATCAGTACACCCCTCAATAAAAAAAATCATGAATTTGTTGTCTAATTCTTTTGTAAGTGATATTCATTTGATTCCTAGAGCTCAACTCTTAATTTTCCATATCCAGAATGTTAACCAACCTAGAATAATAGTCATAATAATCCGTAAGTACAGCCCCCCAGCCTTATCTGGTGTCATTATGCATATTTTATGTTTCAAAAAATCCAACACTTGCCTTTCATCGCTGTTTAAATTATTCTGTAAAAAAATGGCCCCTGCTTTGTAAATTCCTTATATCCAGATCACATATTCTCTCAAATAATTGTAATGTAGGATGTAAGGGGGATTAAAAGTACTTCTCGACATGTCAGTTGCCAGTTCAAAGTTCCAAATGATCACGCTACAGTCCATTCTGCTCTTTCTGCAGAAAGGCGATTGGATGTGCTGTGCAGACCTTCAGGATGTATACTATCATCTCAAGATGAGCAGGTGCTCCAGAAAGGTACTGCTGCTTCAGGCTAGGAGCCAATCACTATCAATTCCGAGCACTGACTTTGGTCTCACCACAGCCCCCAGTGTGTTCACCAAATGCATGCAGTGGTAGCAGCTTACATGAGACTGCAAAGATTCTAGGTGTTTCCTTACTTGGACAATTGGCTCCTAACTTCTCCCACCAGACATTGACTTCTTCAAGCCAGAGAATGCCTACTTCATCTAGCTTCCACCTTGGGCATATCTATCAATGTATGCAAATCCCATCTGATTCCTGTCCAGTTTATAGACTTTATTGGAGCTCGCTTGGACATACCTCAGTACCTAGCACTTCTTACTCCCGATAGAATCTCCAGTCTGAGATCCCATGCCATGCAGATTATGGACACTGCTTTGCCCTAAGCCAGTCTTGTTCTTCGGGCCTTGGGGTCTATGGCAGTGACAATCACCCTAGTACCCTTAAACTGCCTGCAGATGAGAGTGTTTCAGTGGAACCTAGCAGTGCAGTGGTCACTTCTCCCTTACCTGCTGAGCCACCGTATCAAGATCTCTCAGGCATGCAAACAATCTCTCATCTGGTGGATGCAATAAGATGACATGCTCCACAGCCAGCCCTTCATCCTTCCTCCCCCCTCGGCCACTGTGACCACAGACACTTTCCAGCTTGGGTGGGGGGCAGTATCTGGGATAGACAGTTCAAGGCACATGGTCTCACCTAGAGACCAATTTGCATACAAATATTCTGGAGATGAGAGTGGTGCCCTCCATTCCTCTCTCCCCACTGGAAGTATTGTGATTCATTCAGACAACATGTCTGTAGTCTGGTACATCAACAAGTAAGTGGGAACCATGTCTTATCCCTTGCGTTGAAGGGCCATGAGGTTGTGGTAATGGGTGATCTCTTCAAATCACTTTCTCATAGCAACACACATTCCAGGGAAGTTGAACATTCTAGCTGACAGGCTCAGCAGAACCATCCTGATGCCTCACGAGTGGTCTCTAAACCCTGCAGTGGCGAATATGATCTTCCAGAAATGGGGTCAACTTTGCTGTGACCTGTTTGCATCTCCCTCAGATACGAAGTGCAGTGAGTTTTTTGCCCTAATTCCTCTTCAGGGACAATCACCAAGAGATGCTCTAGTTCATGCTTGGCCCCCGGTATACTTTGCCTTTCTGCTCATTCTCAAATTTCTTCAGAAAGTATAGAGATTGAAGTGCCAGGTCATCCTCATTGCCTTCTTTTGTTCCTGTCAAGTGTGGCTCCCCTTCCTTTGGTCTCACCTGGTCTGTACGCTGTGGACTCTGGATCCCTCTCCAGATCTGTTGTCCCATCCCTTGGGACACACTCATCTGGCTCTCCTGAATCTGAAACTAACTTGCTTGGTTTCTCCACTTTTAATAATGGCAAGAAATCCCGGGCTTTCTTCTGTAGTTAGAAAATTTTTCTTTGTGGCCCACAAACCTTCCATGAGAAAACTTTATGCCAGTAAATGGAAGAGATTCTCTATCTAGGCCCATCAAAACAATTAAGACCCCTTCTCTCCTCCAGTACCTGCAGTTTGGTCTTTTTGGCTCATCTTTTTAATTCCAGTGCAAGTTTTTCTAAGGTTACGGTACAACTTGCTTCCATTTATATTTTTCATGTTTGGGAGAACTCTTTCTCCCTAGCCACATCTAAACTATGCAAGGCTTTCCTAAAGGGTTCCTTTCTTCTATGTCCTTCTCTCAAGGAAGCCTGCCTTTCCTTGGGACCTCACCTTAATTCTTCAGGCTTTAGTCTAGTCTCCTTTTGAACCTGCAACAAAAGTAGACTTGAAGTTCCTTACCTGGAAAACTATTTTCTTGGTGGCCATCACTTCTAATAGGGTTTTGGAACTACAGGCCTTTACTTGCAAACCTCCATATCTCCTCTTCCTTAAGGACAAAGTCACCTTATGTAATAATCCCTCCTTTTTGCCCAATGTTACTTCAGAGGCCAACTTAAACCAAGTCATTAACCTTCCTGTGTTCTTTTCTAATTTTCAAGACAAGGGGAAAATATCTTCTCCATACATTGGATGTGCATCAGCCACTTAGCTTTTATTTGGATAGGACTAAAACTTTCAGAAAATCTGATCAACATTTCATATGTATGGCAAGCTCAATCTGGGGGATTTGGAGGAGCACTATCATGGTTCGAGATGCAGCTCAGATATTGGAGCCTACAGCTTTGGTATATGGCCATGCTCAGATCCAAAACCCATACGTTGAAGAGCAAATGAGGGGCAACAACACAGCTGGAACGTTATGGTTAGTTCATAACTTTTTTTTAGTTATGATTAGCAGAGCTGCACAACAAAAATAAAAAATAAAAAAAAACTTGCTAGTTTATGGATTATATGCTTGGGTTGTGACAGAAGACTGTCTGTTGAAATTTCAGTTAACCACAATCTCCCATCAGAGCATGGATGTATGATCTATTGGCTGCAATGAAATGTGTACTTATTTTAGTGTGTGTGCCAATCATAACTAAGAATATATTTTTTAGCCATTCACTTCTTTAAAGTTTGACATTTTTGAAGCAACTCTTATCGTTAACTTTTTTAATAAAAAAAGACTCCTGGATGACTCAGTTTTTCACTTCACCTTGTTTTTGCTTTAGGTCACAAATGTTACTGAGTTTATGAACAAACATTGCAGAGCCTTAAGGGTGTTCTCAGTCACTAATAATGCATATTTAATGTTTGACTAGGATATAACGAGAAGCGTATTTAAGTGATTTTTTTTCATTGTAGCTGGTGAAACATGAATTGTACTGGGAGTTCTGACTGTTCTGAAGCTCTTTCCTTAATTACATTTATTGTTATCATTACTGCTTCTAACTGATGAATTGTTTAAAGAATTACATATTATGTTCTTTTAAAGAGAAAAGAAGGAGCTGCAGAAGATCATGGAGAGAAAACGACACAACAGCATCACTGAGGCTAAACAGAGGGACAAGAATCAGGTGGATTCGTAAGTATCTCCTGCACAATTCCTCTGTTCATAACTTGTTGATGTAAATTTTTCATCTATGAAAACTTTTAAAAGGCAAATTCTGATACAAGTTAGTTCATGCTTAAATGTGTTTGGGTTACTGTCTTTATTATTACATGACAGTCACCCTGAGTTTGATTTGCTGTTTGGACACTTTATGGAGTTCACAGTGGAGAATGTGGTGGAGCCAGCTGCACATTCCCACAGTCTTCTGGAAGAAGGGTACAAGCCTGGAGAAAGGTAGTAGGATCACCAAACCACTATCTGATGGTAGACTTAAAAGAGAGAAAAAGTGGAAGCTTTCATTTTCTTGGGGAAGGCATTGTGAGCCTAGGAAGTGATGAGGACTGTGCAACTTCCCATGCAGGGGTGAAATTTGGCTGCTACAATCTCCCTCATTGCCAGGATGCCTGAGAGGGCATAAAGTACCGTAATGGCCACCTGAATGACAACTTCCTCTTATCCTGGTTGACATGTTCAGGTAAGGGAATAATGGGCCATATCCTGTTGGAGGAGACAAAATGATTAACAGGTCCAGGGGCAAAAAACATGTAGAAAAATAGTTTTATTACTCATAGTCATTACACAGCATCTTGTTTTTTGAATAGCTTAACTTGTGAAGTCATACCTGTAATGCTGATATTGCAATTATTTCTGCGGCGTATTCTGCCTGAAATATTAGCTGAACAACCAGTTTCTTATGAAAACTGTAGGAGAACACACATCAATGTAATGGAGACTATGATAAGTGATCATGGCCATTAGAATTTCAAACTCTGCAGATCATGACAGAACACCACAGTGATGTGGTATGACAAAAAGTGGGGCAGTGAGGGGGACTCATTCTTACCTCCTTTGCAGGCTAGCAGTGTACTCATGGGATCCTGCCGAGGAGACCGTTGTAACTCTCTGTGTTTAGTATAGCTCATGTCAGAAAAATGTGTTGGCTGACCATCTGAGCAGAACACAAGCCATGTTTAGTATTTATTTTTTGGGATCAATGTGTTCTTAGATTTAGTTCATAAGTGATGTGTGACAGCAGGCCTTTTGCTTTTCCATAAAACAGACTACTGAGCAAATACTGCACTAGGATGCAGTCAAAAGAAGCCTGAGCTACAGATGCTTTCTTTGTTCCCTCGTATACCCTTGATCCACAGGGTATTATACAAAATAATGTAGGAAAAGCCAAAAATGTTTCTAATATCACCCTTATGACCAAGGCAACATTAAATGTTCTACGTGTTTTACTGTTACAGTCCTGAATTTTGGGATTGCCTGCTGTGAAAGCCCTTGGCCGTCCTGACTACCAGCGACAATTGCTTTTCTCCTCCTAAGGCTGGTCTCAACGTCAGTGCGCTTGGGTATATAGGGAGTCAGCCTATGTCATGAAATCAGTCTTTTCCTGCCATCGGAGCCCGAAGCAGTGTTTCAGTGCAATGGTCGGTCCATACCAGAGAGAAGTCATTGGAAAGGTAAGTAACCCATTCCCATTGGAGACCTCCTTTCTTTTGCTTCAAACTCATGTCAGATAAAGTAAATAATTGCTGTGGTAAGCAAATCTCACACAGAGACTTCCACTCACTTTGTGTCAGCTGTTTAGGCCTGGAACATGACTTCCCTAGTTGACACTTTTGTGTCCCCATTAACTCTAGGATGATCAGATATAGGGCTGAGATTTTAGCTAGATTCCTTAGTCTTGAATGTTCTCATCTGTGTCTGATGGTGTCCGCTGGTCATTCGTAGGTTGAGCAACCTAGACATAAGAGGGACAAAAATAAGACACCCAAGCTTAGGCCCTTGGATGACAGCTGTTCTGTTTCTTGTTCTAGGCTTGTGATTGTTGAAGAAGGTGAGGGACTTTTACAGACCTCTTCTGTGTCTGAGGTGATGGTGCAGGGCTCTGTTAAGACCAGCTTTGGAGTCCGACATGCTGTCGGGTCCCTCTATTTCTGCACAGGCCTTTGCTTTCAGCTCATCGGTTGGGTCCGGGGCTGCTCTGCAAGCCTCAGCTTCCGAAGAGTGCTCTCTTCTTGGTGATGCTCCTTTGCAGTTTCGGCCAATACTAGTTCATCTTTCTTCCAGAGAGACAGGTGTGAGGATGTCAGACATCCCTAGGTCCAAGGCCAAAGCAACTCCTAAGAGAAGTACTCCTACAGGGTCTTCACCTAGGCCTACTGGCTCCCTTTCTAAGGATATCAACAGGACTTAGACTAGCTGAAGACTCTATCTCCATAGTGAGATCTAGTCAAACACCTAGAGATGCCTCCCCAGGTAAAAGAAAAAGGGGTCCTACTTTTGAAGCATTCCCAGAGACTTTTGAATCTGAGGAGGATTCAGACCTAGAGGCATCTTATTCTGAAAAAGAACCCTCCCTCACCTCTTTTGAAGATTCAGCTTCAGAGGAGAGCCTGGCCTCTGTCTCTTCCCCAGAGGATCTCACCTTTGGGGAGAGACTCTCCATGCTCGGAAGGTGGAAACATTTACAGTGGGAAGCACAGGAATACCTTCGATCAAAAAAGAGAATTAAGGAGTTCTTGGATCTGCCAGAGCGCAAATCTCTCTTGCTATTCCACCCATTTTTAGAGGTGGTTAAGGATGTCTTCCAGGATTCCTCCTTGAATTCTGACTGTCTTTTCACAGCCCCTCGTAATCCAGACAGATTTTATAAGGTACAGGACTCCCATAAATACCTTTTCAAAAATCTTTCTGTTGATCCAGAGGTCATCATTCTAGGGCCCAAAGGGACTTAGAAGCCAGTTCCTCTAGAAACCCTTTACCTACGGATAAAGAGAGCAGGGCCCTTGATAGATTTGGGAAAATGCGTATATATCAGCCATCCTTACTAAGGAAAGCTCTCAGCTGTCAGTTTCACATGGTTAAATATCAGCAAACCATTCTTGGTCAGCTTCAACAAAAGATATCTTCACTGGAGGATAAAAACCTTTCTAAAGAGCTTTTGGATCTCTGCCACTCCAGTTATCTGGTAGGAAGAGCCTTCCTTGCACTGTGACTATGATGCTATGGAGGCTTCTAGCCAAGCAGCTACCACTGGTTCAATTATTAGAATGCATGCTTGGCTTAGGGAACAATCTCTTCCTGACAATGTTGAATCTAACTTTCTTGATGCTACCCTTGACAAGTAATTCCTCTTTGGACCTAAAGCTGAGGATGTTCTTAAAGATTTTTTATTTTATTTTATTTCGCATTTGTTAACCAGGATGGTCCAGCTGGGTAAGAATTTACCCTTTTTCAGTGGAGACCTGAGGGGAAATGCCCCAAACAGACATACAAATAGAAACAAGTTAACAATATTACAGAGCAAAACATTCTTATGGATACAATGGATAAGAAAAACATAATGTACTCAAAGGAATAGTACATAGCTATATATGCAAAAAGTGTAGTAGTAGGTTGTAATAGGAGAAACAACAATAGTAAATCCCGCAGGTAAGCAGGAGGGGAAATTAAGGTTGTAGGTAATATAATGAAAAGAAACGAGGTATAATTAGATTAGTGGCTAGAAGAAGAATTGTGTAAGTGCAGGGGCTTCAGATTTGAGGGAAAGTAGAGTGAGAGTAAAAAGTAGAGAGGGGTGACTGCACAAGGGACCGTAGGTCAGAAAAGGGAATGGTGCAAAAGAAGATAGTAGAGGAGGGATGTAGTGAACCAGAGGGAGGGTACAGAAAGAAGAGCAGATGGATAAAGTAAGTTATAGAAAGAGGAAAAAGGTCTTATAGATCAGACTTAGTGGTGAAGTGGGTAAGATGGAGGACAAAGGTAAGTCTAAGCAGAGTGTGAAAGACTTCCTCCAAGTTCAACCTCCTAGGTTTAGTAGGAACTTCCCCACTAAACACTGGTTCTTTCCCTCCCAACCTAGAGACAGACAGAGGAAAACCCAGTGAGAGAGGACTCAAAGGCAGCAGCAACAGCTGCAGATGCAGTGGACCTCAGAAACTTCCAAGAAAGGGAGTTGTAGGTCCCAGGCGTCTACCAGAGAACAACAATGACCACACCCCCCAAGACTAGGAGGAAGGCTGTCCCTGTTCATACAAAACTGGAGTCACATCACTTCAGACAAGGGGGTTCTAGACATTATTTCAAATGATTACAAACTCACTTTCAAAGAGCCTTTAATATACTGAGGCTATCCAGGTATTCCTCAGAATCAAAAAACAGAAGTCCTTTCTCAAATCCAGATTGTGTTCTCAGGGATCAGTGGAACCATTTCCAGAAAACAAAAAAGGCAAAAGGTTCTACTCCAGGCTATTCCTGGTTCCCAAAAAAGAAAGGTCTTGACGTCCTTAGACCTGTCCAACCTCAGTTTCTCCTGGTACCAAAATTCAAAATGTTGACTCTTCAACATGATAGTCATGATAGCCCCATGGGCCTTTATGGTTTCTCTGTATCTAAAAGATAGCTTCCTGCATATCTCAATTCAAGAATCACATAGAAGCTTTCTGTGCATCAGAGCAGGTTCCAGTCACTGTCAATTTTCAGCACTGCCCTTTGGCTTGTCTACTGCTGCAAGAGTTTTCATCAAGTGCTTCGCCTCTGCAATTGCCTTTTACATGACCAGAGTGGTTCAAATACACCCCATACCTGGACAATTGCCTGATACAGACCACAAATATATCAAAACTTTACAAAGATCAGAAGTTTACCCAAAGCCTCCTGTCCTTCCCGGGCTACATGATAAATCTGAAAAAAATCCAACACTGTTCCAACCAACAGGATAGTTTTCCTGGAGTCACCTAGACTCTTCCCTTCTAAAAGCCTTTCTTCCCCCAGACAAGGTCTCCTTTTTGACCCACTACTTTCATTTCAAAGTATCCAGCAGAAACAGTGCATCTCAGCCAGAGAGTTTCTTTGAGCACTGGGATATATGGCATCTTGTATCCTCAGGGTTCCCCTTGGCAGGCTGCACATGAGGAAACTCCAGTGGTACCTCAAAAATGTGTGGTGCTAGCACTCTGTCCATGACAACTGAGACACAGCTAATCCCTTGTCTCAAAGAGGAGTTTGCATAGTGAGTACAGGCTTGTGCCCAAAATTGGATTGTCCATTCAGATTCAGTCCCCATGGCCAAACACGTACCACAGATGCCTCAGAGACAGCCTGAGGGCTCACTTTCAACACCTCCAATCCCAAGGGAAGTAAGAGGTTCAGTTCAAGGACAGGCACATAAACTGGAAAGAGCTTATGGAAGTGCAAAAAGGCCTGATAGCTTTCAAGGAAAAATTGGAACTAAGGGTCCTGTTAATCAAAACAGGCAACACCACAGTTATGTGGCACATAAACAGGTGGGGGGGGGGGCACCCACTGTTACCCTGTATGCCACCTAAAGATACAAGTTTGAGAAACTGCTCAATCTGGGGTTGCACCTTATGGCACAATACCTTCCAGGGGCTCAAAATACTCTAGCAGATCCCATCAGCTGAAATTTGATGGACCCCCCCCCCCCTTGAATGGCATCTGCATCAGGAAATATTTCTTAGCATGGCCCAGAGATGGGAAGTCCTACAGATAGACCTGTTCGCCACCAAAGAAAACGCTTAACTGGAAAGATTCTGTTCCAGGATCAAACAGAAGTCAGCCTGGAGAACAAATGCTTTCTCCTTCCTGTTGGACTCATCTGTTCATTTATGTATTCCCTCCCTTACCCCTACTACCTCAAGTGCTTTTAAAGATAAGAGAAGAGGGCCTAAGGGCAATACTGATGGGCCCAGACTGGCCCATGCAGCACTGGTATTCTCTGCTTCTGAAACTAACCAACCATAGCCCATGGCTATTGCCTCAGAGTCAACCTTCTCACTTAGGACAAGGAAGGATTATGCACCTCAGCCTGCAGTCACATAGCCATTCAGCTTGGATAATTCAACAACATCCAGGGCAAGATCACCCTAAACAAACAGGTTCAAGACATTCTCAAGGAATCTAGAAGGCTTAGCACTAGTAAATCGTACTCAGCTAAGTGGAAAATATTTTCCATCTGGTGCCAGTGGCAGCAACACAGTCCTGATTCAGCCCAAATTTCTGTCATTCTAAATTACCTGACTAGTCTAGTTCATAAAGGCCTTTCCTACTCCTCATTAAAATTCATGCATCTGCCATTTCGGCCCATATACCTGCTCTTCCGCCTGTCTTTTCCTATCCCCTGTTGAGACAATTTCTTAGGGGAGTCATCCACATCAGACTGCCCCAGGAGGCAACCTACCCCTTCATGGGACCTTAACTTTGTTCTGGAAAAATTGACATTGCTTGCTTGCTTTTGTACCTGCAGCCTCTGCCCAACTGAAGTTTCTAGCTTGGAAAACTAACCTTCTGCTAGATGTCACCTCTGCTAGGAGAGTCTCTGAGCTGCAGGCTATCATGGCAGTGGAGCCATTCCTCATCTGTCACCCAGGCGGGGTTTCCCTCAAAACCTACTCTTCCTTCAAACCCAAGGTGGTCACTGACACTTCTCTAAATTAAGCCATTCAACTGCCTGCATTCTTTCACAACCTCTGGAACAAAGGGGTAAGTATACTTAATTTTCTGGATGTGATTCAGCTCTGCTACTATCTTGACAGAACAAGAGCCGTGAGAAAATCTGACCAGCTTTTTCTGACCTTTGCCCCTGGCTCCGAGGGAAAACCAGCTTCTAATCAGACGATCTCAGAAAGGATCTCCCACTGTATCGATTTTTTGATACAGCCATCATGGCAAAATGTCTCCTGATGCTGTCAGGTCACACTCCACTAGGTGTACTGCAACCTCTGCTGCCTTCTTGGAAGGGGTCCCTACTAAGAACATCCTGGAAGCTGCCACCTGGTCATCTGTGAATACCTTCACCAAACAGTACTGCTTGGCAGCCTTTTCTACGTCTAGAGCAGGATTTGCCACGGCCATCCTCTCCTTTCTTCCCCTTTCCCTAATCTCCTTCCTCCCTCTTTTCAGCTTTGGGAATCTTCTCACAAGTCAGCACTGTATCAGTGAAACATGAAGAACATAGTACAGTTGTGTACACTTAACGTAGATGTTCGAGTGTATTCACTTCTTTTCCCTTCCTCCTTCCCCCTTAGCCTACTAGGTAGTTTACTTATAGCCTTTTTTCTAGCCAAGGGCACCCCACTCCTTGGCCTCTCTCTTTCTCAGACAAGAAAAAACTGATTTCATGACGTAGGTTTGCTCCCTATATAATCAAGCATACTGACATCAGTTAGGGCGCCCACCAGCCTTAGGAGGAAGAAAGGATTTTCTCTGGTAGTCAGGCTGGCCAAGGGCTTTCACGGTAGGTAATCTCACAAGTCAGGACTGCAATGGTGAATACACTTGAACATCTACATTTATGGTAAGTGTACACAACTGTACTTTTCTCCCTGCTTCTTAAGTTAGCAAGCAATGATCAGAACCTCTTCACTCAAAACAAGAGGTCTGTTATTCTCTCACACTTGAAGTTGTCAATGTGGATGATTTAGAACTCATCCCTACTGGGCATATTATCTCAGAGGTTGTGCAACACAGCCTGAGAAAGACCTGAACATCCAGCACAAAAAACAATTTAGAGAAAAATGTAAACATTTCTGCCATTGGAGTCATAATAGAGAAAAGGACCCAGTATCTTATCAGACACCCTTTTGTCCTCATCTAACTATCAGACCTATACAAGACAAGGCTGTCCCTTAGTTCTTTAAATGTACTTGTGTCACCCATCTCCACTTGTTTACCGCCAAATCCCCTTTTCCCTCAGTTGCCAATGAAATCGTTCATTAAAGGAGTCTTGCACTTGAACCCCCCCCCCCTTAAAAAGGTCAGTGTGAGATGGGGCCTAAAATTTGTTTTTGAGAAACTCACTTTGCCTCCATTTAAAACATTTCTTCCACTTCTGTAAAATTCCTGTGTTGAAAGATTGCACTTTTGGCAGCATTGTTGACATAGACCAGGTGGATGTCAGTGTTACAAGCTTTTCACTTGGATGAAACCTTGCTTGCTGATCTGATGTTATTAATCTTCATTTATTCCTTACTGATGGATGTCAGTTCCATCCTCAGAACCGAGTCGGCCGTTATAACGAGCTCGTGCCCACCACTAAACTCTCGAACTAAGTCTTACCCATATTGCCCCAGTCTATATTACCCCAGATCTTGTTTGCTACATACTGAATAAAGAGATGTTAGGCCAGCTCTCAACTAAGTCATTTATAAATTTTTGTATTTTGTCTATTGCTAAAGCTTCTTCTCTCTTTTTTGCATATACCTAGTTAGCCTACTGTTAGTCGCATACTTTTTGATTTTTTGTGCGTCTCCCTCTCTGTTTTTCCTCTGTCTTTTACCAAGTTTAGTACTCTCTGTACCATCACTGGTACAGGCCTTTCCATACCTCTGAGGTAATTCTCAATACCATTGTTGGTATTCCCTTTTTCTTTCCCCTTTTACTGTATTTAAAAAAAAAAACTTTCTTCTTTGTGATTGAATGTGTGTTTCTGCGTTTTATCTTTTGTGACTAAATTGTATATTTTTTGTGCTACTATGTCTGAGAAAAAGAATACCACTGGATTTAAATGCTGTGCCGAATGTGACAGGAAAATGCCTAATGTTGATAGCCATACATCCTGTGTTTACTGTCTCAAGGTACCACACCTATCTGTAAAACCTGTGTGTGACATTTGTAAAGACTTTAGCTCCCACACATTGGCAAAATGCAAAAATAAACTCCTGCTCAAAGGTCTTCTTAAATCTCTGTTTGCCGAGGCTATTTCTGAGGAGGAGGGCTCATCCCCTCCAAAGAAAGAACACAAAAAGAGAAGCAAATCTTTACCATATTCTCCTCACACTAATGAGTCCAAATCTTTGGAGCCAATGGCAAAAATCTCTAAACTGGCACCAACATCCTCGGCACCGGGGCCTCAAACCCCCTCCATGGTGCCATTTTTTGGTGCCGTCACCTCAGCAGCCGACTGTGGTGCTACTCTCAGCACCTGCTCCTCAAACTCTGACTTTGACACCGATTGTGACAACATTACCGACTTCCCTTTCAGCTCCAAAAATAGTCATTCCAACACCGGTCACTTCCCCCCCCTACCTGTACATCATGCTGGTCATTTGACCTTGGTGCCAAAAGGTGAAATAACCCCCTCTGACCCGATATTCCCCTTTGGTGGATCCGTTTTTTGGTCAACAATGTAGCCCCTTCCTAGAGCATCCTGACTTTTGTCAGGAATATCCAACCGCTCCTCCAGGAGCCTTTCAGAACTGTATGTAGTGAGGCTTGTGAATCAGCTCCTAGTGTCCAGAGGTTTTCCAACACCCTCCAAATCCTCTGTCCCACCCGGAGCCGAGGATTTTTCTGCATGGACTCCTACATACTTCATTCCTTTGACCACCCTGGAAGCATCAGAGCCTTTGACACTGACGCCAACCCCGGTTCCAGCTTCTTCGACTCCATTGGTAGGCCTTATCATGGCTCCAGAGTCTACCCTTTGGTTTTTGACTCATCCGGAGCAGGGCCGTCCTTGGGATTGACACTGGTCTGTCTGCACCATGATCCCTAGTGTGGCACCTGTTTATTCATGGGCGCCGTCTACTACAGTTCCAGTTGCTTTGGTGGAACCAGGTCCTCCTGTGGCTCCTTCCCTGGGATTGGGTTTGTCGAGCAGGGTGCAACCCCAGTCCTGAGGTTGTCTTTCTTAGTTCCGGGCTCCCATCTCTCTTTGGGCAGACCTGCTTTCCAGGTGATGGAGAGGACACTTGCCTCAGTAAGCTCACAACTGGTACATTTGGCTCCGGAGACCCATATATACCTTTCCTCTGAGCCTCAGTTGACACAGCCCATTACTCAAGGACACCGGGCACGAGAACGTCAAGACATCCTTCCACAAGGAACCCACTCTGCAGAGTCCTCCTTGTATGTCCCCGCCAAGGAGATACCTTGCAAGAGATCATGCAAAAGAGGAAGCACATGGATTCACCTGAAGAATCCCTCACAGAAGATGCAGACTGTGATGAAGGGGAAGGGTCCCCACAGTCGTCCACTGAGGATGTCTCCTTTGGAGACGTACTGGAGATCCTGAAGCAGTGGGTGGACTAGAAGTCCACCACCCCTTCATTGGAGGAGTCTGTATTCTTGCAGGCTTTCCATGCACAGACCTCTGCTTCCTGGGTGACCCTGCCTGCAGATGACCTGGTTCAGCTCATAGTGCAGCACTCCTGGAAGAATCCAGATACCATTGAACCTATCCCCCGGAGACCAGACAAAATTCTTCCTCCTCCAGAGGACAGTCCAGACCAGTCCAAGGGCCTGCCAGTTGTTGCTATGGTTGTGGCGACGGCCACTAAGAAAGAGCTAGCCGAGGAGAGCTGTACTGTCCACCCCCCCCCCCAACAGGGAGTCTCTGGCGATAGACAGACTTGGGAAGTGGGTGTACTCTTCAGCGACCTTCGCCTTTCGGTCCCTGAACTATCTGGCACACTTTACCCGGCTTCAGAAAGATCTAATCTCAGAACTCTCAGAAACCCTTGCAGGAGCAGTTGCTGATTGGGTATGTGACAAAGTTGCCTCACAGCTTGCCACCCTGGAATCTATCTCTAACTCTTTCATGCAGTTTGATTTCTCATTTTACTGAAGGGGCAGCTAGAGCAGTGGGTGCAGGCGTTGTCACGAGACGTCATGCCTCGATGCTCTTATGTGATTTTGTGGATCCCTTTGTCTTCCTTTCTGAATGTCCCTGTAGAGGCCTCTTCTCTTTTTGTCCCTAAGGTATGAAAAGGATGAAAAAGCCAGGTGTGAAAAGGACAGTAAGACCTTGTCTAGGGTAGGCATACATTTTTCCATCCCCCAACGATCCTATTCTAGGAATCAGAGGGGTGGAAAAATGTGGTACAAGAAATCCCAGGGTCCTTTCCACTACACATGTGGTGAGTTTTCCCCCGGGGCAGAGGGGGGGAACTCAACCAGAAGATGCCCCTTCAGAGGCAGAGGGGGTATGCGTATTCAGGGATCCAGAGATTCCTTCTCTGGGCAACCCTATTAGTGCTCCTGAAGAGTGGCCCGATTGCTTATCTCTGGAAGCAGTCAGTGGATGATTTTCTCAGCACCACCTTCCCTGGTAAGTTGTTGTTCTTCTTCTTTTGGCTTTTCCCGGTAAGGGGTCGCCACAGTGGAACTCCGGTCTGCTAATGATTGGCAGTAAATTTTTACGGTGCCGAGGTGCCAGCTCGATGTCCAACATTCAACGAAGGCACGCCTATTCACGCATGTCTTTCGAACGCCACTCAACCGCAGGGAGGACATGCAGACTCCACACACAAGGCGCTCCAGCCGAGAATCGAACGGGAGAACCTCTTGCTGTGAGGCGACAACGCTAGCGCTGCACCACCGCGGCTTACACCACCTTCCCTGGCAAGTGATAACCACAAATCTTTGGGTCCAGACAGTAATTGCTAGAGGTTACCACATCCCTTTCAACTTTTACCCAAGTCCGCTAACGCATATTTCCGATGTTCCACCCAGTCAAAGGGAAGTAGCAGATCACGAAATCCAAAAGCTGCTTCAAAGAGGGGCCATCCAAAAAGTCCCACCAGACCAGATAGGATCCAGATTCTGCTCAAGGTTCTTTTTAGTGCCAAAAAGGACAGGATACTAGAGGCCAATTCTGGACCTCAGCATCCTAAACAAATTTGTCAAACAAATGAAATTCCGGATGGTCACGGTTCAGTCAGTGCTTCCTTTTCTGGAGAAAGATGATTGGATGTATTCAATAGATCTTCAGGATGCGTATAACCACATAAAAATGGACAAATGCTCCAGAAGATTCATCCGCTTCTGACTGTGAGCCATTTCTGAGCACTGCCCTTTGGTCTGTCTACTGCCCCCGGAGTGTTCACCAAATGCATGGCAGTGGCAACAGCTTACTTGAGACTGCAAGGATTTCGGGTGTTTCCATATTTAGAAGAATGTCTCCTCACTCCCCCAACCAAGCATCTACTTGTTTCAGCCACTCATTACACTCTACAACTACTGGAACACTTGGGGATAACAGTAAACAAAGACAAATGCAACTTGACTCCTTCTCAAAGATTGGAGTTCATAGGGGCAAATTTCGATACTCAGTCTTGCCTAGTCTCCCTCCCACTCCACAGGCTGGAAAAGATTTCAACTCCGGGTGTTACTTTGTCATGACAAAGCTCTGGCTTCAGCAATCCTCCAACTATTAGAGTCAATGGCAACATCGATAACAATAGTTCCACCATCAAGACTATACATGAGACTATAACAGTGACTTTTACTACTGCAATGAACCAGGATAACAAATTGGTGCAAACAAGGTTTAATTTGGTGGATGATGCCAGAGGACCACCTATGGAGTCACCCTTTCTCCACCTCTCAACCCAGAGCCATAGTGACCATGGATGCCTCTCTGGGGGGGCATTTCCAGGGAAGGACAGTCCAAGGCCCTTGGTCACCCATGGAGGCCAACCTGCATATCAGTACTCTAGAGCTGAGGGCAGTGTTTTTAATGTTGCAAGCATTTCAACGTGTTCTCCCTTCAGGAGTGATTGCCATCCAGTCCGACAACATGTCAAGTAGTCTGGTACATCAACAAACAATGGGGAACCAAGTCCTACCTGTTGTGTTGAGAGGCCATGAGAATTTGGCAATGGGCAATAGCTTTCAGCTGCTTTCTGATAGCAACGCTCATTTCCTGGGATTCCAACGTAATTGCAGACAAATTGAGCAGATGCATTCTCCTGCCTCATGAGTGGTCCCTCAATCCTGTCATAGTGGCAGAAATCTTCAGTCGCTGGGGCTAGCCTTGCTGTGATCTGCTTGCGTCCCCTGCAAATCACAAATGCAGCACCTACTTTGCCCTAATTCCCCCATAGGGGGGAGTCCCCAAGCGAGGCTTTGGTGCACGATTGGCCCACAGGACTTCTTTATGCATACACTCCCATTCCTCTGATCCCACAATTTTTGAAGAAGGCTCTTCAATTGAAAAGCAGAGTAATCCTCATTGCACCCTACTGGCCCTGGATCCAACTCCGGAACTGCTGTCGCACCCACAGGATTTGATTCATATCGAGCCTCACGCTGACAGCTTGGTTCCTCCACTTCCAGTAATTGCCCAGCAAAACAACTTGTCCTCTCCTGTCTGACTCATTCTTCTGGCTTTCCATAAACCATCCACCAGGAAACTTTATTTAAGCAAGTGGAAAAGATTCATAATTTGGTCTTATAAAAATAGAGTAAACCTTTTTTTGGCCCCATTTTTCTACAGTGCTAGATTACTTATCTAACCTCCTTCACTCTGGAGCTGCAGCTTCAACTATTCGAGTACACTTGGCGGCAGTCTCCAATTTTATAATGGTTTCAAGGATTCTTCCTTGATTTCACACTGCCTCTGTAAAACATTTTTGAAAGGAGTTACACACATTCAAACCACCGATTGAGCCCTGGAATTTAACTTTAGTTCTACAATCCTTGACTCTTCCTCCCTTTGAATCTGCTGCCAATTGCAATCTGAAATTCTTATCCTGGAAGATTGTTCTTGATGGCCATTACCTTAGCAAGACGAATTTCTGAGTTGCAAGCTTTGTGCATAAAACGGCCTTACATATAGTGTTCCATAAGAACAGAGCATCACTCCGGACTAACCCTTCCTTTTTACCCAAAGTTATTTTGGACTTGACTATTAATCAAACCATAAATCTATCAGTTTTCTTTCCAAATTTTTCTAACCAAGGAGAATATTCACTACATTTGCTTGACGTGCATAGACAGTTGTGTTTTTATCTCGACAGAACTAAGTCATTACAAAAATCTGACCAGTTATTCGTGTCATCTCAGGACCAAGACTAGGGAGACCTGTTTCCAAAGTTGCTTTGTCTAAATGGCTGACAGACTGTATTTGCTTAATTTATTGACAGAACAAAACCTCATTACTGTCTAAAGTCTAAGTGCATTCCACAAGATCAGTTGCAACGTCTGTCGCTTTCCATGCAAGAGCTTCTATGGATGACACTTGTGTGGGAGCAACATGGTCTACCCTTCATACCTTTATAACTCATTACAAATTGGATATGGTCTCCAGGGGGAGAGCTTCCTTTGGTTCAATGGTACTCAGGAATATTCTTCCATAGGGCCTCCCAGGAAGCAAAGTAGCTAGGGACTCTGTCCCATCATTAAGGAAAAAATGAAGATTAACAAGAAGTTATGTTCTTACCATAACATTCCATCTGTGTTGTTGATCTTCATTCATTCATTACAACCCACCCGCCATCCCCCTCCAAAAGTCTCCTGGAGTTTCGGATATGGTCCTAGCCTATGATAGGGAAGTTACTCAAAGCCTCTGCTTTCTTTTTCTTTCTTTCTTACAAGCAAACTTGATCTGAGGTAATATAGAGAGGGGCAGTATGGGTAAGACTTAGCTCGAGGGTTTTTTGGCTGGTGCAAGCTTTTTATAATGGCCGACTCTGTTCCGAGGACGGAACCGACATCCACCAGTAATGAATGAATGAAGATCAACAACAAAGAATGAACGTTATGGTAAGAGCACAACTTTTTTTTGCATAGTGACAGGATCAGTCTCCTTACCAATACATCCTTCATGCTAAAGTTATGTACAGAACGTTCATTACATCAGGCAATGCATTCCTGTTGTTCCCTTCTCCACAAAACAAGGTGAAAGAATCCTACACTCCGTAAACAGACGTAGACAGTTGAGATTTTATCTGGTTTAGACAAATCAGTAAGAAAATCTAATGAGCTCTTTATTTCCTCTTTAAGGCCAAAAGAGAAAACCTTTCAGCAGACGAACCATATCCAAATTTTCTAACCCATTGTATTGCTTTCTGCTGCAGTTATCATGGCAAACCAGTACTAGATAAAATGAGAACTCTCTATACCAGGGCCACAGCTAATCATTACAACCTTCCTCAAAGGGTGTCCACATAGGCCTTCTCAGATGCAGGTATTTGGTTTTCCCTGCACACATTTGTCAAGCATTATAATTTTTCCAT
The DNA here is from genome assembly GCF_019279795.1 of Protopterus annectens. Classification (NCBI taxonomy): domain Eukaryota; kingdom Metazoa; phylum Chordata; order Ceratodontiformes; family Protopteridae; genus Protopterus; species Protopterus annectens. Next base: position 378,560,195 of record NC_056738.1, on the reverse strand, counting down.
CATGTCAAGGGAAAGCTTTGCTGTAGCCATTTCAGTAGGCCAGCCACCCTCTGGTTTCTCAAGTTTTGGAGTTTTGGGACTTTTCCCAATAGTCAGTACTACAACAGTGAGTCATAAAGAACGTAGTACAGTTGAGTTAAGAACTTACAATAATTGTAGATATTCAAGTAGCTTGTTGCAGTACCAACTCCCTCCCACTATCCACTGGGTTTCTTTGAGCTGGGATGGTACTCGCACTGTACTTCCCCACCTTCCCCCTGTCACTCAGCAGATTAGTCGCTCCTCTTCACGGAGGTCAACAACAGAATGTTGAATGAGATTTGTGAAGTGTTCTGGTTTTACTTTTCCTCTAAGATGGGGTATCCATTAGTGCATAATGCTCTGTCTCCTAGGTACCACAGATATCCTGACATTGGTAGGTGAGAGAGTCAGTTGGGCCACGAGAGGGAAGAGCTGTGGTATTCGGGCTAGTATTGCAACAGTGAATCTATGTGACCATCTACAATGTTGATAACTTCCTAACAAAACTGCACTGTGATTGGAGTCATTACTTTGTCTTAGATATACAAACTGCAATGGTGTGTGTAATATGTTACTGGCTCTGGTCAGCCTGATTTAAAACATTGATACTAAGCATGTGTGCCTAGCTATGTCATACAGTAATACATATTAATTCACAGTTGAAAGGGATGTTTGGCTTCTTTTTTCAGCAACACAAGTCTTGATAGGACTCCCTTTATTTGATAGGAGTCCCTTGATTTGATCTGTCATGAAGACTTGGGTAGTACCAGTGTTTAGGTTCATAGAACATTATAGATATGGTCTTTTTCATGGTTTATTCACAGAAATAAATGAAATTAAAGTCTTTGTATACCATTTGCTTGTAATATTGTGTGCTTATTTCAGCTTACTTAAACTTGTTTCCTGGTTAGACATGGGTTATTCATTGATGCAATTAGGACTTAACTGAGTTGAAGTTTTGAGGAAGAAACAAAACAAAAAGATAGCTTGCTGTGCCTGTACACATCTTTTCTGATTGCTGCTTTTTTGTCTTCTTAGAGAGCTAACAGAGATCAACCGACGGCACATTGCTGAGTCAGTCAACTCCTTACGTAGGGTAAGTATAGCTATTAGTTTACATGTTTTCAGCCGTCATGCTGCTGCTTTCTGTTGTAAAACAAATGACAGTTTTCTATAAAATGTAGATCATTTTATTTTGTGCTTTCTCACTATGCAGGTATTCATTATAACTGTCTTTCATTATCAGGTGCCATTTATCTTCACATTTTTTTTTCTAAGTCTTCATTGAGACCTACCTGTCTGCCATTGTACCTGCCTACAAAGAGAAGGGTAGGCCTTCCTTTTCTAGTTTTGTTTGTTATGCATGAGCAGAGCTTGCTAAAACCTTTTTATCCCCATGCCTGCTGATCATAAAGCCAATCCCATGATAGGACTTGAACCCTTTTTTCCCAATAGTGAGTATCCCCAGCATCAGGGCAAGAGATGGCCAGAGGGGCCGTCATGCAGGCAACCAGCAATCTGTAGACCATCATCGCTTGCCGCAGCCAGTTGCTCATTGAATGACGTACTAGTCCCACCCCACAGAGTCTAGACCTGCAGTCCATGAGCCCATTAGGGGGTGGCTATTATCCACTCCCTTATGCAGCCCCTAATTTCCTACCAAATGGCTTACAACCCTCATACTGCTGCCACTTTCCCAGTATTTCAGTGGACTCGTGGTAGTTTCCTCATTAATGAGGACACTCAGGCTATCTCTAATAGGCTGTACTTCTACCCCGTGAGTGCTGCTGTCACTGAGCTGGCATATCCATTCTACATCTCCCAGTCAGCAGCATCTTTTGCAAGCCTACACTTCCCTTGGAGCACTAGCCAACTGGAAAACGCCTCTTACTCAACACCCCCCCCCCAATAAAATAGGCAAGTGGCCACCACCACTCATCCCTGTCCTCCTCACTCAGCTCTTCCAGAACCTAAGGTGCTAGTTGAACTTGGTCTTAGTCAGGGACTTTATCCATCTATTACAGAGAGATAGGGAAGAACGTGCCAGTGTTTTGACAGTCTTTGTTGTATGTAAGTTTCTTGCTGTTTATTTTTCTTTAAATTTGATGAGATGTTAAACTGGGGTACTAGCTGCTTGGCTTTGTATATATTAAAATTAGTCATGCAGTTAGAAAAGAGTAGGGACATTTTATTAAAACTAATTAAAACCATAAAACTATTTGCGATATGTACCCATTTTTAAAGCTCCAGAGCAGCAAAAATTAGAGCTTGCATTTTCAAAAATTGCATTCTGAAATTATTTCTGTCTGTACTGTACGTTGTCATAATTTCACATAAGCCAGCATTTCCTATACCACTAACTTACTGCTTCTCTCCCAGTGCATATTTTATCCCATTGCTTATTATAATAATAATAATGATAACACAATAATAATAATGATACCAACTCCTTTCTAGTCACGTTTTCTATGCAGTACATTTAAGTGTATCCGTTTCTGTCACTGCAGTTCTGGTCCCAGTTCCTACAAACGGAACTATATAATATTTTAATCTACTTGATTTAACTTGGCTATCCCTGAGCACTTACTGACTCCTCCCACATTTTTTGTTCTTTTGCACTCTAAAAAAAATTGAAAAGAGAAGGTGAATTTTACTAGTGCCTTGGCCAGATTTTCCCCACATCTGTATAAATGCTACCTCTGCCCTCCTGTGAAAATAGACTGTATTCCTACAGTGATTAATTTGAGTAAAAATAATGAAAGATGGCAAGTCTGTGTTTGATATATCCTTGTACAGGCAAAAAAATCCTTTTGGACGAACATATTGCCTGCTTTCTTCCTCGAGTCTGGTGACTAACATTCAGGTATTTGCATTCTGTGCATGGACTTGCCTCTAATCAGAAAATGCTTTGTTACTGTGAATGAAAGGTTGGAGAGGTTATTGAGGAAAATGTCTAAGTACTTTGGATCCTCTGTCTCTTCACATAAGAAAAAAGGCCAGAACTCATTCTTTTTGGACATGGAGGTTGGTGAATGAACGTATGTTGATTTTGGTGGCATGTCTGCCCCTTCAGCTTCTAGTCACTAGAGATCTTTTATCTCAAAACAAGTTGATATCTGTTAATCTGGCTGTCAGCTTTGATAAGGAGGACCTGCCTTCAGTGTTCCATTTGTTAGGGTTTATCTTCTCTATCCTTCAGAATTTGTCACCTTTTTTCAGATTATTTCTATGTTAAAAGACTGTTGCACATCCACAACAGTACATACTGACATGTCAAGCATTGACTGCATAAGTGCTGTAATTTCTCCACCAATCTTTTTTTTTTTTTTTTTTTACTGCTCATAGCTTTCATTTCAAGACTTGCTCTTATCAGTAAAAGTTCTTGCACTCTCTTGCTTTTCTTCCCCTTTAGGCTCTTTCTGATAACAACTTGACCAAAGTTTGCATCAGATGGCAAAAATGTGCTCCTTGTAGCACTGAAAGTAAAGATCTCCCTCTTGGCTTAGTGAGAAGAGCCAAGTGTCTTCATTGGGGACATCATTTGGGAAGTCTAGTGTGGGGAAGAGCCCTCCCAGCAGTATGTCATCCCACCATTACTGTTACAGCTTCTAGTGAAGGAGATCTGCGAGGCCGCTGCTTGGTCTACATCATGCACCTTTGCCAAGCCACTGTAACCTGGATATTATTTTCAGTTCTTGGAGAGCGTGTGGTAAAGCCCGTCTTTATTGACATAGCTAGAAATGGCTGATGTTCACGTTTCACTGTTGCAGTCATCACATTTGAGTTATCCCTGCCAGAGTAGCCCTCGGCCAGCCCGAATACCAGAGGCTTAGTATTTTTGCATCGGTTGCTGTCGCTTCAGGACTGAGTCCGGTCGTCAGTAGTATAAAGTAAGGCAGCCGACGCCATTACATCAGTCTTTCTTGCCATGGAGCCCGAAGCAGAAGCAGTTCGCACGAGTGCCGGTCAGCCACTACCTGATTTTCGTCTTCCAAACTGAAGCTGAAGCCTTCTAAAGCTAAGTGCCTCGTTGGGGATCCTTTTTTCTTGCATTAACCAATGTCAGAAAAAGTTAACAGTTGTCTTGCCTGTGGAAAGCAAATACCACACCGAGACTTTCATTCTTACTGCATCACTTGTTTAGGCCCAGACCACGACGCCCCCCATTGTCGCTTCTGTGCTTTGTTCAACGCCAAAACTGTCTGTCATCGGGCCCTTATTGTAGCTAGATATTTTTGCTTACAGTCCTTGAACTCTGATATGGCTTCAGTAAGCCATCTGACAGCAGATCTTCCGAAAAAATGTAAAGATAAAGATAAACGGCACAGGTCCAACCCTACTGACGACGCTCCCGTTAAGCTAGTCGTCAGTTCTCTGGTCCTCGGTGAGGAGCTTTTGCAGCCCCAGATGCCTGCTTCTGTGGATTCGCAGGCCGCTACAGAGACTGTTTTGGAGTCTGGTGTGCCGCAAAACTCTTCTTTGACTAAGGATCCTGCGGTCATCTCTACCTTGGATGGGTCCAGAGCAACTGAGCAGGCACTGCTTTCCCAGGAGTCCTTCGCACTACCGATTCTCAACACAAACCGACGTCTTCTTTCTCTGCTACCGTTCTTTCTAAACCTACAGAGTTTATTAGGCCCAGGGTACGAACCACACCCAAATAACTGATGACCCAATCTCAGGCACCTGCTTCCTTGCCTCAGTCTCAAATGCTTAAAATGGTAGAAGACCTTATCATGCTGATCAGGGGAAGCCAAGCTACCCCCTTCAAAAGGAAAAGAGATCTGTCCCCTGTAGTTTTGTCTGAACAAGAGTCAGATGAGACTGATGCATCTGAATATGAAGACATGCAACCCCACTGTACTTATGAGGATTCTATCCCTTCAGCCTCTCCCCTGAAGATTTTTCCTTTGGGGAAACCCTTCCTACCTTAAGGGAGCATTTCCAATGGGAGAGTCAGGACTACCCTCAGTCTAAAAAGAGACTCAGGGAATTCTTAGATCTTCCACAGCACAGACCATTGGCCACCCCCCCCCCCCAGTCCTGGATGTTGTGGAGGATGTTTTCCTGTAATCCAGCTTGACTCCTCACAATCTCCCTCCTGCATCCAGAAAATCAGACCGGTACTATAAAGTCCCTGACTCTCACAAATTTCTTTTTAGAAATCCTACTGCTGACCCTGAGGTAATTTTCAAGGGCCTAAAGGCATTAAAGCAACCTCTGCTAAGAATCCCACCCCCTCAGATAGGGATTCCTGAGCAATAGACAGATGCGGTAAAAAAGTATACTCCTCAGCTACTCTTGCTATTGGGGTACTAAATTGTCAGTTCCATATGCTAAAATTTCAGCAACATACCCTGGAACTCCTCAAACAAAAAATGTCTTCCTTTCCTGCTTGTGCAGAATCTAGAGAGTTACAAGAAGTTAATGCATTCTGCAGGTCAAGTAACTAAACATACCTTGCACTGTGGTTTTGACGCCCTAAAAGCTTCTTGCAGGGCAGCAGTCACCGGATCTGTCATTCAAAGGCATGCATGGCTTAAGGAACAGTCCTTGCCAGACCATGTCAAATCTAAATTGTTGGATGCCCCCTTGCACAAAGACAACTTATTTCGCACTATGGCAGAAGAGGTCTTAAAAAAGATGGAAGAAAAAGCAAAATCTATGCAGATAGTTAATTATTTCTTACAGGTCCAGTCACCCAGGTTCAGCAGGCATTGTCCCACCAAGCGCTGGTTCTTTCCTGCTCCCACTAAGCCAGTCCAGCCCAGACCCAGGGGAACCATGCCCCCCCAGACAGCAGCCACAGGGAATGCAGAGATGTAAGCAGTGGACTAACCTTCACTTCAGAACCAGAGTTCTAAGCCACCCCCTTTTGGTAAGAACTCACAATGACTCACCTCCCCCACCCCATCCCTCTGCCCACCTTCACTTACCCCTAGGAGTAAAACTCTCCTTTCACGCAAGCACCTGGGCCACCATTACCAACGACTGCTGGGTTCTCAACATAATGTCTCAGGGATACAAATTTTCTTTCCACACCCTTCCAACCCCAAAAGGGTTCCTAGATCTACCTCCAAACAAGTGGGCAAAGGCTCAAAAGCAAGTCCTTTCCCTGCTCTCTGTGAGGGCAGTAGAGCACGTTCCTGTAGAACAGACAGGCCAAGGTTTCTATTCCAAACCTTTTCTGGTACCCAGAAAAGAGGGCACCCTGGCACCCCATCCTCGATCTATCCATTCTATGCACCTTCTTGGTGATCCCAAAATTCAAAATGCTCACCCACCAGCAGCTGCTACCCATGCTCTCCAAGGATGCTTGGCTAGCCACCCTATATCTAAAGGAGGCCTACCTCCACATTCCTATCAGGGAATCATGCAGGAAATATCTCAGTTTCAGGGCAGGGTCTCATAAATTTTGGTTCTCTGCGCTTCCCTTTGGCTTGTGCTCACCCAAAGGATTATATTCCTGGGAGCAAGCCTGGACACAGCATCCCAGATGGCATTCCTTACACCAGAAAAGCAAATTTTCCTGACAGCCTACTTCTCTCAACTAGCCACCAGACCCCAATTATCTGCAAGGAAGATCCCGCAAGCTCTGGGGTTCATGGCATCTTGCATACTACTCATTCCACATGCCAGACTGCATATGAGGAAACTTCAGTGGTACTTAAAAAGCCTTTGGTGTCAACACTGTCAAGACCTGGAGACTCTTATACCTATAATTCCTTGCCTCAGAAAAGATTTTCTTTGGTGGGCAACAGCATGTACCCACAAAAAGGGACTACCTTTCTCACCACCCCACGCCACCTAGACCCTCACCACAGATGCATCAGACTACACCTGGGGTGCACACCTGGACGGCAGGTGCATACAGGGCCAATGGAGCCCACAGCAAATCCCTCTGCACATCAACCAAAAGAGATGATGGCTGTCCAGCACACCTTGATAGCTTTCAAGCCCCTTCTCTCCCCAGGGGCTGTCCTGATCAAAACAGACAACACCACTGTGATGTGGTATGTCAACAAGCAGGGGGGGGACTTGGTCCTACCCTCTATCCAGGCTGGCCATGACCCTTTGGCACACAGCCTCTGCCATGCAATTCCACCTGTTAGCACAATTCCTACCAGGTTCTCTCAACTCTCTGGCTGGCCAATTAAGCAGAAATCTTCTGGACCCACGTGAGTGGCAGTTCAACAGAAGAACCTTCACCCTAATAACTCAGAAATGGGGCTCCCCGAAGGTCAACCTCTTTGCCTCCCACACCAACCATCAGCTCAGCAAATTCTGCACCACAGAGCATCACTGCATGGCTTGGAAAGTGGATGCCCTGTCCTACCCCTGGGTCAATCTATCGGTCTATGCCTTTCCTCCACTACTGGTCATCCCCAGGGTATTGCTCAAAATAAAGGAGGAAAACCCAAGGACCATTCTTATAGCTCCAGACTGGCCTCGCCAGCACTGGTACCCCTTGCTGCACAGCCTGTTCCCACTGCCACCATGGCATCTTCCTTAGAAGATTCCAAACCTCCTGACCCAGTGGGAAGGGGAATTCATGCATCCCTAATTGTAGACTCTCAGTTTGGTAGTTTGGCTTATTCCCTAACCCCTGATCAATCTGTCATCCTCAGTAAACAGGTTCTAGAGCACTGACAAATGGAAACGGTTCTGCACCTGGATTCAGGCTAAGGGAGCCAATACAGCACAGCCCTTCCTCCCTCTCATCCTGGATTACATAGCTGACATGATACACAGTGGCCTCTCTTTTTCCTCTATAAAAATTCATGCTTCTGCTATCTCTGCCCATTTCCCCACCGAGCAGCCCCTTTTCTCACACCCCTTGATCAAACAGCTCCTAAGGGGGGCTAGTAACTAGAGGCCACCCAGAAGAGCACCAATCCCAGCTTGGGACCTTAACTTTGTGTTGGAAAAGCTCACCCTGCCCCCATTCGAACCAGCTTCTGCAGAGCTGAAATTTCTCTCCTGGAAGACCGCTTTCCTTCTGGCCATTACTTCAGCCAGAAGAGTCTCTGAGCTGCAAGCGCTCATGGCTGTGGAACCCTTCATCATCATCCATGCTGACAGGGTATCCCTCAGGACTAACTCATCCTTCATGACCAAAGTGGTGTCCAGTGTGGCTCTCAACCAATCCATTCATTTGCCCACCTTTTTTCCTAATCCCTAGAACAAGGGGTAAAGGCTCCTGCACTCTCTAGATGTGCACAGGCAGCTCAGATTCTATCTAGACAGGACTAAATCCTTCAGAAAGTCTGATCAATTGCTGGTTTGCTTTGCTACAGGGGCAGAAGGCAAAGCCATCTCCAAACCGTTTCCAAATGGATAGCACACTGCATCCATTTCTGCTACAAAAAACATAGAACCCCAACGGGGTCAGGACTCACTCCACCAGAGCAGCCTCCACTTCAGCAGCTTTCCTCAGAGAAGTCCCCACCAGGGACATCCTGGTGGCTTGTGTATCCAAAAAATGTGTAGTGGAACCTGGATTAAATCCAAAGTAAGTTATGTAACAAGAAGATATCCAGAGGCCGAGGAATACAAAACTCTCTATTAAAATAAACAAAAAATGCTAAGCGCTTTTGCGGTCATCCGCTTCTTCAGACCATACTACAAACAAAAGGATACAAGCCTTAAATACAGCACTTAAACCAATCACAGATAAAGCCAATTAGATAATTAGTGTAGTAAGCTTTTCTTCTTCAGTGCTGGCCTTAAAGAAACAGCACTGTTTAAACTAGGGTTTTTGTCAGATCACCCTCGCTTGCACTTGCATAAACAATTTGTAAAACCAAAAACTTAAAACAGCGTGAATCACCTGCTTCTTGTACATGTTTAGCTAATGCATTAGTCAATTTTAAATTGTGAATTTCATTTAAGTGTTCCATCACCCTTTCTTTTAAATTTCTGTTATTCTTTCCAATATAGAAACAATCACAGGAGCAGCATTTTGCCATATAGGCAATATTCTTGGTCAGACAATCAGCATAAAAAGAAAATTCCAGTTGACACAGTGTTCTGGGGTGCATTATAACACTTGAAGACCATACATATTTGCAAATTCTACAAGATCTATATGCAAATGTGCCCTTACATTCTGAAACAGGAAAAGGGACCTGTGTTTGTTTATAACATAGTCTGCATTTTTTTTTTTTTTTTCAAAACAAGTTTATTGTTTTAACATATAAGAGAAATATCATAACAATTTTATACAAATAATTAAAAATAGGTATTATTATAATATTCAACAAAACAACTAAAGTATTTACAAAGACATCCACTACAATCAGATCAATTAATTAAACTAAAATACTGTGCTATTGAAATTAGAATTTTTTAAACAAATTTTGTAAATTATCCCATACAATAAAATGTGATGTTTTTCTAGTTGTTCTCATTCTAATTATGCTTATTTCCATATGACACATTATATTCATAACATTTTTAAATTCATTGAACGAAGGAGGTGTATCTGAAATCCAATTTCTAGTTATTATTTTCCTAGCCACTGCTAGGATAGACCATAACAAGGGAAGCTTAATCTTTTTAACACATTGAGGTACAGGTGTGTTGAATAATATAAGAGACTTAGAAATAATGAAATTATCTGTAAAAAGAGCCTGCAAAAATTCATTAATTGACTTCCAGTATTCTTTCAACTTCATACAGTCATAAAACATATGAGCCCAGTCAGCATTAATTTCTACATTACATCTCTTACATAGATTATCTTTATTATTAATTTTATTCATCATCAAAGGTGTATAAAATGATTTATGTAAAAATTTCCATGTATAAAGTCTCCAGACAATGGAAGATGTAGTTCTATAAGCAGATTCCAATATATATTGTTTATCTTGTTGAGTTGGTGGGTCCCCATTAATAGAGGTGAAATAATTCCAGTATGAATCTACATTGTAAAAAGTTTCTTGTCTGATAATTTTATGTATATATGAAAGTTTACCTTTATCAGAAACTTTATGCTGTAAATTTATTATCAAGTAATCAATCAGTTTTGGAATAGATTCTTTAACTGTTATAGACATTAGATCTAGTCTATCAATGAGATGTTGTCTAAAGATCTGAACCTCTAACCAGCAAGTTTCTCTTAGATCAAATTCTTGTTTTAAGAAATCTAGATTTTTAACTTTATTATCAGATATCAGCTGATACCAGTACTTTAGATTATTATCTATAGCTAAATGAGCTCCTTCAGAAGTAGATGACATAAGCATACCCTGAGTATAAATTATAGGGAATACAATAAAATTCCATTCCCTATACTTAGGGTGCATGAATATAAAGTTACGATAACTAATAATAATATTTAATGGGTAACAGACCATATGTTTAGGTGTAATAGGTGAAGTACAAAATTCCTTTAGCAACCACAACATGGAGTTATTTATAATCATATTTTTATGTGTTAAGGAGATTTTCATGAAGTGCATACTAATTAGCTCCCAATCTTTCCATTTTGCGACATATGACCGATCTATTAATAAAGTAATAACTTTTATAATAGAAGAGATAATATATAAGTTAAAGTCTGGAAAAGAAATACCCCCTTGAGACCAGCTATTAGTATGTTTCTTTAATGCAATCCTAGGTCTATTAGGTGCCCATAAGAAATTTAACATTAGTGTATTCAGTTTCTTGATAGTTATTTTTGTAGGTGAAAGTATTATTGATTGTATTAAGTATAAAATCTTGGGGAATATTATCATTTTAATAATTGTAAGTCTCTCCTCCATAGTAAAAAACATATTATTCCAGGTATTAAAAAGATTTTGTATATTAAGAAAACAGGTATTATAGTTATTATATATAATAGATTTAATATCTTTAGATAGTATTATACCTAAATAAGTTATCTGACCTGAGTTGGGTACATATTTAGTAAAATCACTAATGAGAGTATTTTTTCATGTATATATAGGTAGTATTTTAGTTTTTCTTCATTGAATATTAAACCAGAAATACTTTTAAAATTCATCATTTTATCAAATAAAGATTGCATAGAAGAATTAGATCCTGCTGATGTAATTAGAACATCATCTGCAAAAGTTGAATTTTTGATGTTGTATTTTCTTCTATTTCAAAACCCTCTATGTCAGTACTGTTTCTAATCAAATTAGCCCAAGGCTCCATTACTAAAGTGAATAATAGTGGAGAAAGTGGACATCCTTGCTTTGTACCTTTAAGAATGGGTATTTTTGTGAAACATATGTTCCTACCTTAATATAAGCCAGCGTTCCTTTGTATAAATGCTCAATTAAATTTACAAATGCATCAGAGAAATTTGTGCATTTCAGTAAGGTAAACAGATAGTCCCAACTTACTGAATCAAATGCTGAACCTATATCAAGACTAATAAGTGTTAAATCTTTCTTTTTCCTATTTGCAAAATCAATTAATGTTAAAGTTCTTCTTATATTATCAAAAGTATTTCTATTTACAATGAAGCCTGTCTGATCTATGTCTATAATGCCGGGGATAATTGTCTTTAATCTATCAGCAAAAATACTCATAAACATTTTATAATCAACATTAAGTAATGAGATGGGTCGATATGAAGAACATCTAGTTGGATCTTTATTAGGTTTTAAAATTGGTGAAATAAATGTATATTGCTAAGATGTGGGGTTATTAACTCAGTTTGGGCCAGAATAAAAACCTTATGTATTAATGAATATGTAGTTTTAGAAAGGATTTTATATATCTCTGGTATAATACCATCATTACCCGGTGCTTTGTTTGATTTAAGCTTATTTATTTGTGTAATAACTTCTGTATATGAAATACTCTTGTCCAATAGTTTAATCTGTTGTTTATTGAGCTTTTTATTCATGTTTGTGGTTATAAACTCCTTTATTTTATCTTTAGGTTCCATGTTAATGTTGTTATGGTTAATCTTGTGAAAGTGATTTCTAAATTCATCCAGTATTTCTGGTATACTAGAAACATTCTTCTTTTTCCTTAGAGAAAAGATTTCTTTGATATGGTTTTGTTTATTCAATCTTTTTGTTTTATTTTTAAGTCTATGTAAGTATTTGGGGCTTATTGAATAAGACAAAACTTCTATTTCTCTAAAGTCATTTTAACTTTAGGAGTTAAAATTTCTTTGTATTTCTCATTTAGTTTGTTTATTTCTTCAATAACTTTCTTGTCCATAATATTTTCTTTATTATTATGTTTATAAGAGTCTAGTTTACTTTGAATATCTAACAATTCCTTATCCCAAGATTTCCTTTTGTTATTATACCATCTGATACTTTGTCCATATAGATATGATTTTAAGGCATCCCAAACATAGACAATGGAGACTTCAGGAGTATTATTTATGTCTAGAAAATGTTGTACTTCTGAAAGTATATATTCTTTATAGTCTTTTAGCTGAGTTAAGTATGCTGGTATCCTTTTGATCTGAACATTATGAGTATTTTTTATCATGAATTCGAAAACAATTGAGTTATGATCAGATATAGGGCATGAAATGATTTTGGAATTAATTAAATCTGTTACCATCTGGTTAGAAATAAAGACCCTATCTATTTTTGAATAAGTTTTGTATCTGTTAGAAAAAAGGTGTATGGTAATGATTTTGACTCTATCTGATTATTAATATCATTCAAATGATAAGAATTAGCAAAATCATTTAAATGTTTTGCATTAGATGTAATTCTTCTTTTCTTTATAGTGGTAGTATCACTTTCATGTAGTATACCATTAAAATCACCAGCTAAAATAATATCCCCTACAGAGAATGATATGATCTTATCAATATGATGTTTCACTGTATTAATACCAATTCCAGGTATCCAATATACATTAATTAAAGTGTAAGTCTTCCCATTAATTTGTATTGTAACCATACAAAACATTCCTTTGTCATCCTGATAAGACTTAATGGTTTTAGGAATGGGCATACTTTTATTCCATAAAATAGCCACTCCTCTTTTTTCTGAGTGTGCTCTGAACTAACCAATACTGTATACTTATTAGTGGCTAGTTTATCAATATCTTTTTCAAGAGATGGGTTTCTTGCAGGAAGACTAGATTGGCCTTGTGTAGATTAATGTATCTTATTAGGCTTGCCCTTTTACACGGATTATTCAATCCATTAATGTTTAAAGAAATTCCTTTTAAAGATGTCATTTGGCATTTTTAAAACTCAAGAATCTTATGATCGAAATAACAAATAACAAGATAAATAATGTTACATCTCCTCTTTTAGGTGTACCTTTAAACATAGCTGTATTTATTAAATCTCTTATGGGATTTTGTATAGGATTCAATTTTGTTTGTAGTGACAATGAGTGTACAAAATATATTGTGGATGTCAAAACTATATACATATAACAATGAACAAGTGAAAATAATGTAAGGATTAAACCTTGCATCCCGCCTGGAGTTGAAAACTCCAACTTAGAGCAGTATTTACTACTCAAGTTAACCCCTACCCTAAGCAGCAGTACCTCAGCTACCACCTTATCAATTTAATACTAGTTATATTTAACTGAGGTTAACAGTTTTCAATTCAATTATCTATCAAGACAAAACTACACATTTGGTAAAACAGCATCATATAAACTAAAATAAACTTTTTTTTTTTTTTTTTTTTTTTTAAACTGTTCATACTATTATATAGATCTATGTAATATATAACACTTGTATTCTAATAGCATTCAAATAATCTTAATGTTAGAAATCAAGATGAGAGAAAATTATGTTCTAACATTCATTTAAATCAAAAACTTTGGCTAATATGATTCAGACATTACATGCATTAAGATGCATCTATTTTCTGTCATGTGAATTCTATCAACAGCTTCCAAAAAAATCTTGAATTGTTTGTATATGAGCATTTACTTAAACTCATTATTGTCAATAGAGTGAAATATTGTATTCATAAAAATTATTATAAATCATATTGCATAGTTATGCAGATTCTCAGAAACACCTGCGTTATTACCTAAAAAAAAAAAGCCATCACACACATAAACACAGACACACACACATACATATACACACATACATATACACACATACATATACACACATACATATACACACACACACACACACACACACACACACACACACACACACACACACATATATATACACATACACATACACACACACACACACACACACACACACACACACACACACACACACACACACACACATATATCTGATCTCACCGAGCCGTGCCCCTGCAGAGCACCATCCCACTTGCCGTCCCCAGTACAAATCTGTCCGCTTCACACAAAATAATGCACAGCAAACACACACTAGCAACCAGATTTTACAATCATGCTAACCTACTGCTTTAAAATATATCACATGACATTTCTTCCAGAATAGAGTTATAAGATTATTTATGCTTGTCAATCAGATGAATTAAATGAGTTATAGTAAAGTATATGTTTGGGACACAAGTTTTTAACACAGATTATTATGCTACTGTTAAGTAGATTTTCAAAAACATTTAAATAAATGTTTCATTTTCTATGCCTTCTAAAATAAGATATTTACTTGCTACAAGAAACTACATCATCTAAACTCATCATAACTGACACATTTTATGAATAGAGTATTTTTCCTGAATCTGTGGTGTGTCAGTGTGATAACCTTGTCAATGTTTATACTAACTGCTTTCAGTTTCTCTGTGAAAATTCTGTGAGTGAAGCTTCTGAGGAAACTCATGGACACTGTGCATGAGACAGCCCACATCCCAGATTGTCTCCCTTAACATTTTGGCGGGAAACTTATTAAAACTTGTGGCAAACATTCATTTTGTCAATAGAGTAAAACATTGTATTCATAGAAATCATTACAAAATCATATTGGATAGCCATGCAGACTCTCAGAAAAAAAGCCATCACACACTCACACACACACACACACACACACACACATATATATATATATATATATATATATATATATATATATATATATATATATATATCTGATCTCACTGAGTTGTGTCCCTGCAGAGCACCATCCCACTTGCTGTCCCCAGAATAAATCTGTCTGCTTTATACAAAACAATGCACAGCAAACACATATTGGTAACCAGATTTTACAATCATGCTAACCTACTGCTTTAAAATATATCACATGACATTTCTTCCAGAATAGAGTTATAAGATTATTTATGTTTGTCAATCAGATGAATTAAATGAGTTATAGTAAAGTATATGTTTGGAACACAAATTTTTAACAGATTATTATGCTGCTGTTAAGTAGATTTTCAAAAACATTTAAATAAATGTTTCATTTTTTATGCCTTCTAAAATAAGACATTTACTTACTACAAGAAACTACATCATTTAAACTCATTATAACTGACATATTTTATGAACAGAGTATTTTTCCTGAATCTGTGGTGTGTCAGTGTGATAACCTTGTCAATGTTTATACTAACTGCTTTCAGTTTCTCTGTGAGAATTCTGTGATTTGAAGATTCTGAGGTAACTCAAGGACATTGTGCATAAGACAGCCCACATCCCAGATTGTCTCTCTTAACATTTTGGCGGAAACTTATTAAAACTAGTGACAAACATTCATTTAGCAGTGTAAATGCATCTAAACATGACAGAACCTCCACAATGTATTCCACAGATCATCACAGCCTCTATGCAAGTGAAATTAAACTCAAAATTACCAACAAGCAATAAAACTCAGCATTCTTCTCCCAACTCAATTTTCATACAAATCCTATTATTCACTGTGCCCACACAGTCAAAAGCATTCCTATATATTAATAAAGAAAAGAAAAGAGAGTAGAAAATAAAAGGGAGTGAGGCAGAAATAAAAAAATGTAAGAGAAAGCTGTAAGAAGTATATACAATGGAATGTTACTTACTGTTTATATTAATAGAGTTAAAATAAAACATATTATTTACTCTTATTTAGTTCTGATTATTATTAGTTAAAGCTTGACAGATTATTTACAAACAAGCATAAGCAGTATAATCAAGAAAGTATAATTAGAAATAGCATTTGAAGAACTTATAAACTTTTACAAGAAATAAATATGTTATTATTCTATTAATGATATTTTCATTACTGTTCTCTCCCTGCCCTCCCCCACCCTTTACCCACTACATAATCTAAATAGAATGTCATTGTTTAAACAAAGAAAATAATAAAAGAAGAAGGAAAAAAAAAGATAAAGATAAAAATGTATCAAATTACTAACCTTACTTTTTTCAGGAAGAAAAACAAATAGAGTCACAGCCTGCCATTAAATCCTCAGGCATTTTGACTGGTTATGAAACAAAACATTTCTTTGCACATAGAGAATAACTTTGATTAAATCTTTTCCAAAATATTTGTGGCTTTCTGGAAATGCAGGAACTATATTCAAAAGATTAATAATGAACTAAAATGATGAGATAGAAAAAACATATAACAAATCATTTGTTTTTAGTCTCTTCTTCTTCTCTGAAGTCTTCCAGGAAGCTTCAGTTGCCAATCTCTTTAATGAAGAACTAGCCCATTCCATTTCTTCTATTTTATCCAAAATCCTTTTTTCTTTGACAAACAGTAAAGCAGAGTCTAAATCATCGAAGACCTTAGGACCATCAGGAAGGAAGATTTTAAGCTTGGCAGGAAACAGAAGGTATGTTTTAAACTGTGCTTTTTTAAGCTCCCTTATTAGTGGCAGAAAAACTTTTCTTTTAGCAATTACCATGGAAGAATAGTCATTGTCAAAATGCACAGTTGTCTCATTAAACTTAACAGGAGCTTTAGCCCAAGCAGATTTAAGAACCATCTCTTTATCAAAAGATGATAGAAATCTAACTATAACTGATCTAGGATAGTTTTTGTTAGAGTTGGTATTAGCTATAGATCTATGTGCTCTTTCAATACCAAAAGAGAATGCTTCTGGTAAATCTAAAGTTTTAGGAGCCATGTTGTTAAAAAAGAAGTAATATTGTTACCTTCAATATTTTCTGGCAGTCCAAAAATCCTAATGTTATTGCGCCTAGATCTATTTTCCAGGTCATCCAGCTTTGTTTGTAAATGTGTATTTTGTTTCAGCAGAAACTCAATGTTGATTTCCTCTTCTTGTATTTTATTTTCCATGTCATTCACAGCTTCTTCTATGCCTGTCATCTGGATCTTCTGTTGTTGCAGGTCCATATGTAACAAGTCTATTTGTTTTGTAGTTTTTTCTATGAAAGTGTCTATTTTAGTATCCATTTTATCCATTTTAGCAGTAAGTTGCTGGACTATAATTATCAGAGACTGAAGTTCTTTCTTGATGCTGGAGTCTTGAGAATTTGTCTTACTGGAACTCATTTCAGACTGATAAACTGACAGGAAAATTTCCAAAGTAATTTCTGACAGGAATATTATTAAGATTTCCTTTCTTTTTTAGATATAGTTCAAGAACTATATAAAACAAATATATTTAGAAAGAAAATTACTTCAAGAATTAATTTTTTAAGTAATTAATTCCTGTCAATGTAATGAAATTGGTGGAGCTGAAGAAATCTGCTGCTATCCTGTGTTCATCCTTGGCCACGCCCCCCATAGTCTGCGTTTTAAGGACTTGCTATTCTTGAAAGTGAAGTGGGGTTGTGTGCCCCACTGCCTTACACACCTCTGGGTCCATTAGTAGGATCGGCCAATTTCTTTTCACAATGCACATATCCTACTTACATCACTAGAGTAGGTGAGGGTAACCCTGCTAGTATTCTTCAAGCGATTTTATTGACATTTAGTTGTTAACCGTTCTCGCCTTTCTGAAAAATAAAGTTGTATGTTAACACCATCACTACTCTTTGTATATGCTATAGCCTTCTCTATATCACCTATCCTATAGCCTGTGTCCAACAAATCAAACCAGAGCTTATCCAGTGCTTCCTCTAGGTCCTTATTCTCTGTATGTGACCTCATACATCTCATTACTTGATTCTTAATTAAATTGCACTGCACATGCCTTGGATGCATACTAGTATTATGTAGTAGATTTGTTTTTCCTGCATGGCTTCCTGTACGCACTAGTGGATAAATGCCCAAGTTCACTCTTACTAATGGTAGTATCTAAATAATCTATGCTAGTGTATGAATGATGCATCGTGAATCTAAGAAAGGATATCTTACTTTCTAAGTAGTTCTTAAACTCAGAAAGCAGCTCACTCGGACCGTGCCATACAAAAAAGAGGTCATCTACAAAACGTTTGTAGAGCTTAACATAAAATTTGAAATGGTCATTAACAAGCACAGATTGTTTCTCCCAGTGTGCCAACACTATATTGGCGTAAGTGTTGGCACACTCTGCCCCATCGCTACTCCTAACTTTTGCAGGAAGTAATCTGTCTCGAACATGAATACATTGTTCTCCAGAACCAATTCAAAGAGAGTACATAACATCTGTATCTTAGCATTTTGGACTGTTCCTTCCAGGACTAAGAATGACCTGAATCTATCTACCCCTTCTTCGTTGGGGATAATGGTAAATAGTGAGTTAACATCCATGGTAACAAATAAGACTTCATGTACGTTATGATAACTAGTTGACCAAATATACAGATCCTGAAGAAAGTGCCGAGTATCTCTTAATACTATATCAGTTTTCTCTATGAAGGGGCAAAGCTGTTTCTCAATATAAATAGAAATCGGCTCAGTCAGCCATCCCCTACTTAACACAGTTGGCCGGAGGGGTGAGTCATTTACATCTTTGTGTACTTTGGGTAAACCATAAATAGTAGGTATGGTAGGATGTTCAACAGTGAAATAACTGTATAACTCACAGATGATCTGATGTGTCATAAGAAGGTCATATAAAAAGAAATTCAGCCTCTTCTCAATACTGTAACTTGAAACTTCTGCAGTTTTGCATAGACCTGTATGTCATCTAACATACTTCTCATCTTATCAAAGTATTGTGACTTGTCCAGGATCACCACCTCTCCTCCTTTGTCTGCAGGTGGCCAACTGATTCAGAGCTTCTATTTACCCATTAGTTAAATTAAAATATATACCTTTATTATGCTGTTAGCTCTTATCTAAAGACTTTAGGTCATTCTCTCAAACATTAATAAATGCTTCTAGGGCTGGTTTATTCTCAGGTGTAAACAAGCTTGTTTTTTTAAAAACATTAAAAGTTTCATTTTTAAGTTGAAACATAATATTACACATAACATTTCTTGCAAACATTCTAAGTTGTAAAATAGTATCTATTAAAATGCTTCTGCTTGCAGGAACAAAGGAAATTCTTTGTTCAATACGCTGCATTGTTCATCAGTCAACTGAAAGCTAGACAGGTTAAAAATCAGTTCACCTGCTTGCGGCTGTGAGAAGCAGGTCCCTTCCAGTTGTCTTCTACAGCCGAGTTCGAACGCAGCCTTCTCTTGTGGGTCCGTGAGCATCCTATCCACTTCTCTTGCCGAATTGGGAGAACTTCAGCCAAAAACATCGATGGGGATGTTTGAGACACACTATTTCTTGATTCACCAGTCAATAAACTAATCCTCCTGACGCAATTTTAGGTCTTACTGCTGGTGTTACATCCTGTGGAACAATAACCTGGGATTTACAGCTTTCTTCTGATGGTATATTACAGTTCACTACTGTTTGTAAATCTTCTCTAAGTTCTCGTGCTTTGTCATCCATTCTTTCAGCCTTTGGTTCCTGAATCCATTCAACTCATCTGAAGCTGAAATAACATTACTTCCGATTGAGGTTTGTACATCCGGGCATTGCCTTCTTTCCTCAGGTGGACCCACACTCCTGTCCCTCCATTTGGAGCTGAACATCGGTCCTCTGCACCTCCTCTAACCGAGAGGGTCGAGGGCTGATTGGTACTTGGCCATGAGAACACACGCCCCAGTTGAAAATCAGCAAAGTATTCACCTTTTTAGTCTTCTCTGCCTGCAATTTATGATCATACATTGAGATTCTGTCAACAAGTTCATTCACCAAGTTGGTGTATACTTCACCAGCGTAAACTTTACACATCATGGTGAACATGTCATCTATCTCCTTTGCCAGAGTTTCTTCTTCTGGCGTGAATAATCATTGAGAAGTTTCATATAATCAATGCTAAGTTTTAAATTTAATATCTGCCAGAGTTTAAGTTGCTTGGGGACACTATCCCCATAAGAGGGCATTTTAAGTATGCGTAGCCCTCCAGGAATAGCTTTAAGGTGTATGGCAGCTTTGAAATGTAAGCGCTGCCATTCCAGTCCATTTAATTTATATAACTTATCTTCCAGTGCTCTGATAAGATTGTAAAAAGTGTCCATCATGATTTTCATCTGTATCCAAGGTTAAGTACATCAGAGGGTTATTACTCAGTTCAAGCAGAGACAATACCTTTGTTCTTACCAAGCCTTTGCTGTTTAATTTCTGCACTCCATTGCCAGCGTTATAATCCAATTCTACTTCAGCTCCCTCAGCCATGGTGCCACACACAAGATAAAAGTAGAAATATGTATCCAAAAAATGTGTAGTGGAACCTGGATTAAATCCAAAGTAAGTTATGTAACAAGAAGATATCCAGAGGCCGAGGAATACAAAACTCTTTTTATTAAAACAAAAAATGGTAAGAGCTTTCGCGGTCATCTGCTTCTTCAGACCATACTACAAACAAAAGGATGCAAGCTTTAAATACAGCACTTAAACCAATCACAGATAAAGCCAGTTAGATAATTAGTGTAGTAAGATTTTCTTCTTCAGTGCTGGTTTTAAAGAAAGTGTTAGCTCTGAAGTCACTAATCCATCTTAGTTGTGCATATTCGGTGTTTGTCAGATCACCCTCCCTTGCACTTGCATAAACAATTTGTAAAACCAAAAACTTAAAACAGTGTGAATCACCTGCTTCTTGTACATGTTTAGCTAATGCATTAGTCAATTTTAAATTGCAAATTTCATTTAAATGTTCCATCACCCTTTCTTTTAAAGTTCTGTTATTCTTTCCAATATAGAAACAGTCACAGGAGCAGCATTTTGCCAGATAGGCAATATTCTTAGTCAGACAATCAGCATAAAAAGAAAATTCCAGTTGACACAGTGTTCCGGGGTGCATTATAACACTTGAAGACCATACATATTTGCAAATTCTACAAGATCTACATGCAAGTGTGCCCTTACGTTCTGAAACAGGAAAAGGGACCTGTGTTTGTTTATAACATAATCTGCATTTTAAAGACTTTCTATTCTTGAAAGTGAAGTGGGGTTGTGTGCCCCACTGCCTTACACACCTCTGGGTCCGTCAGTAATATGGGCCAATTTCTTTTCACAATGTCACATATCCTACTTACATCACTAGAGGAGGTGAGGGTAACCCTGCTAGTATTCTCCAGTTGATTTTCTTGACCTTTAGTTGTTAACTGTTCTCACCTTTCTGAAAAATATTCATGTGTTAACACCATCACTACTCTTTGTATATACTATAGCCGTCTCTATATCACCTATCCTATAGCCTCTGTCCAACAAATCAACCCTAGAAGCATTTATTAATGGACGCACAACCCCACACAGGTCCTTTTTCCTTTTTTTACCTTTAAAAGAAAGGGTGATGGAACATTTAAATGACATTCGTAATTTAAAATTGACTAATGCCTTAGCTAAACATGTACAAGAAGCAGGTGATTCACATAGTTTTAAGTTTTTGGTTTTACAAATTGTTTATACAAGTGCAAGGGAGGGTGATCTGACAAACAACACTGAATATGCAGAACTAAGATGGATTATTGACTTCAGAGCTAACACACACCCTGGTTTAAACAGTGCTGTTTCTTTAAAGCCAGCACTGAAGAAGAAAAGCTTACTACACTAATTATCTAATTGGTTTTATCTGTGATTGGTTTAAGTGCTGTATTTAAGGCTTGTATTCTTTTGTTTGTAGTATGGTCTGAAGAAGCAGATGACAGCGACAGTGCTTACCTTTTTTATTTTAATAGAGAGTTTTGTATTCCTCGGCCTCTGGGTATCTTCTTGTTACATTCTGGAGGCTGCCACCTGGACATCTGTTCACACTTTTGCCAGACATTACCACCTGCCTCTTTTCTCCGAATCCAGGGCAGGGTTTGCCTCTGCAATCTTGCAGGGCATCGTAGCCAGCCCCTAGTTTCCTTGTCTGCCTTCACCCATTTCCTCAGCTTTGGGAATCAACCCAAATGTTATGACTGCAACAGTGAAATGTGAAGAACATAGTACAGTTGTGTACACTTACTGTAAATGTAGATGTTCGAGTGTATTCACTGTTGCAGTCCTAGTTTCCCTCCCTCCATCCCCCTTTGTCTTCACTTTCCTTACAAGTGACATATTGGTATTTACTTTCTACTGGTGGGGTTCTTCCACCAGAACCTGGCTCCTACTTGGGGGCTCCTGACAGGTTAGGGCAAGAAAAAACGATGTAATGGTGTCGGCTGCCTTACTTTATACTACTGACTACCCGACGTCACTCTTGAAGTGACAGGCTGACAGCAACCGACACATAAATACTAAGCCTCTAGTATTTGAGCCGGCCAAGGGCTAACCCTCATAGCCGGCCTTAGGCATAGGCCCAACTATACAGTCGCCTAGGGTGCCGCTCTAGCAGGGAGCCCTTTTCCAGTATTTATTTGATGTAGGCAGACCAAGACGGGGGCACAGGGTAGTGTGGTGGGGGGCGCCGTGGAGCTGTTTTGCCTAGGGCACCAGTTGACCTATGGCCGCTCCTGGCTACCCTGGCAGGGATAACCCAAATGTGATGACTGCAACAGTGAATACACTCGAACATCTACATTTATGGTAAGTGTACACAACTGTACTTTTTAAGTAGTCAATAGAAAGTGATTTATGTAATTTATCCTATCTGTAGCTCTTCTAAGGCATCTCAGCTAGAGTTTCCTCTTTCCAGCCACAGATGAAATAATAAAATGTAGCGCATCTTTCTTTATTCTCCTTGACCTGTTGGATTTCTTGAGGTTTCTACCAGGAAAAGATCTGTGGGGTAGTGATGAAAGAGTTTGTGTCTTTTCACCAGCCTTGTCTGAGGCACTGAAAGAAGTACTTCTGTGAAGAGAGAAACCATCCTCATGAAATTGTGCTGAGTTGCTAAGGGTGATGTAGTGTTCATGGACAAACTTAGATCTGGAGTTAGATGAAATAAAATTTAACAAAAAGTATGTTTGTGGAATCAGACATTCTTTACAGTTTGCAAATGTACACCTTTTGAATTAAAAAAGTGTACATATGTACTGGCTTGTTGTTTTGACGTGAATTAAAAATTGCCCAGTGATTTTTGACCTTTTTTTAATGCATCTATGTTGATGTAATGTTTTTAGTACATGTATGGGAGTTGCAAGGATGGGGAAGCACAGCATAGCATATCTGTATATGGAACTCTTTTTCCCTTCTTACTACCATTACCCCACAAAACTATTTCTAAGAACCAGGGAATGAATCTGAAAGTTATATGTACATGCTCTAATAAAAGATTTAAGTATTTATGAAGTGTACATATGTTTGGGGCGGCCACGGTGGTGCAGCGATTAGCGTTGCCGCCTCACAGCAAAAGGTTCCCCGGTTCGATTCTCGGCTGGGGTGCCTTCTGTGCGGAGTCTGCATGTCCTCCCTATGGTCGCGTGGGTTTCCTCCGGGTGCTCCGGTTTCCTCCCACATCCCAAAGACATGCAGTAGGTGAATTGGACACTCTAAATTGGCCCTAGGTGTGAGTGTGTGCATGTGTGTGCCTTCTGTGGAAGGTTAGGCACCGGGCTGTCAACTCGACACTGTAAAACTCCACTGCCAATCATGAGCGGACAGATGATCCGCTGTGGCGATCCCTAACCGGGAAAAGCCGAAAGAAGAAGATGATGAAGTGTACATATGTTTATGTACCCATACACACACATGGATGTGTGCATGTATATAAAATCATATGTCCCTACATCGCCCACTCAGTAAATTGGCATGCACTAGATCAACCACAAATAGCCAAAACTCAATCTAAGAAAAAAATAAGGAGAAATGTAACATTTTATGCAAAGGCCAAATCCCCAGCATGCCCCACACCCCCTGCTAATTGTATATGCCAACTCAGAGATCACAAAGTATTGGGTAAAGGGTAAAGCCCATCTCCCCACTGTACAGCAGTCCCAAAAATAAATGCCATCCTCCTGCGGGTTCAAAAAAGCAATTTTCCTCATTAAACATTCAATGTAACTAATGTATGATGAAACTCACTGAACCCATGTATATATATTATAAATATATGAAGGAGAGCAAGGTGGAATCTGATTACATGCTTCCTTTCACAGTGAAATACCTAAGAAGAATACTAATAGGAGGCAGCAAAGTCTGTTAATTATGGGACTGCAGTTATGTTATGTGGAAAAGACAAGTGTATGGAAAAATGACCACAGCTTTCTCATCCTCAGAACAATTCACTTTCTGCTACAGGCTTGTGTGTGTTTCCAGGGAGATACTTGCACATGTGTTTGACAATGTAATGTGATTTTGTATTTATTCTGCCTTCTGATCTTTGTTTTTTTCACTTTTATCTTCTTTCATGAAAGTTGGATGAGGCTCAAACCAAACGTCAGGAGAAGCTTGTTTTGCGACAAAAGGAGGTGCTAGTACAGATAGAGGAAGAAGAACCAAAGGTATGTTTAATCAGTTTGTACCATGCAATGAAGACAGTTGAGTAGAGTTACTGTATTGAGTACTTTTCTCCTGTGACAAAGCGGGGGGAAAAAAAAAGATTTGAGGCGAACTTGCACCAAAATAACACTATACAGCGGGTTGGAAGTATGATGGAGTGCTGTTATAACTGAGGACTACAAAATCCATTGTACTGTTATTGTAAACATTATGCTATTTGTATGATGCATTTAAACCTGACTTCTACCAATATATCTTGCAAATATTTCATGTCTGTCCCCCCTCCTCGGTCTTTGTTCATTTGCAATGCAAAGTATTGCTGAGAGCTTGTTCTTTCCTAATAAGTTTGGCAGAACTAAGGCTGGGAGGATGAAATAGTTGTATATGGTGTCACTGACATTTTCTCCCAAGAATGGTATTGTCTGTTGGCATGCAGCGTCAGTGAAAGTTCCAGTTAGTGAAGGAATGGTAGTGCTCTGCATGCAGTATCACAGACATGCATTCAGTGAGTGATATTGCACTGATACTGACAGTCTGACAAGGTACATGCAAGAGTGGCACTGTCTGTTGCATGCACTGCTAACACCAATGTAAAGAATATCATTTTATTTTGCTCAGTACTATCTCTGTTCCATCATGGGGATAGCACTGAATATTGAATGTATTGCACTGACATTTCAGCCAGGGAATACTACTGCCTGTTATCGGTCATCGGTACCAGTATGATTAGTAAAGCTGTCAGCTATATGGCATGAAGTAAAGATCTTAAACAAACATTGAAGGATAACTTATTTTTGCAAGAGAAAATCAGTGGAAAAGATCCAGCTGGCCTTGAGGGAGCCTTCATTGGTCATTCAAACATTAGTGGATAATGCTAAATTGAAAGCCAGAGCAGGAACGGCAGAAGCAACAATGCACTGTGCCAGAAGAAAAAACTAAAAATAAAAAGATTAGCAAAAAGAAGGGAGGGGTTCGACTGAAACTAACAGGATTAACAAAATTAAGGGAGGGTTTCAGCTGCAAAAAGGTGGTGTGGGAAATGTTAGCAAAGTGGCCAGAGATTTCTAGAGAAGAAATAAAAATTGAGAGAGCACACAGGAGTGTGTAGCAGTGAGTGGGGAATTTGAACACAAGTCACACACCAGTGCTTGTGAGACTACAGACTTAAGTCATGAAGGAGAGAATATTCCAGAAAATGTGGGAGCCTGGTATGAAATTCATAACTGGAGATTTTTTTTTTGTAGACTAAGTGAAGTGCGTTTACCCAGCAATTACACCATTCAAGGAAAGAGGGATAATGTGGTTATTATATCCAGCAACTTTCAGAATTGTTTTCTTGGAGTAGCGGGATCATTCACATATCAAAAGAAGCAGTCATATTGATTCAGAAACTGACAAACCTCAGAACAGCTGCAGTGAAAGGAGTGCGCCAGCAGAGGATGGAACAGGAAGAAAGAGAGAATGAAGAGAGCAGCACTACAGGCAGAGGGAATAGACTTTTCCTGTTATTCAGGTGACAACAAAGGCAGAGAGAAAATTGAATAAATAAAGGAAGCTTGGAGGAGAATACAGACAGAAAAGGAGGGACAGGTCTCATTTTCTTTTCCTTGAACTGTGATTACACTGTGTAAGGAATTAGCTGGTTTTTGACTTTTGATATACAAGCCATTAAGTCCAGGGATGGACATATGGACATTGTGCATAATCTTTTACTTGCACCTTAGTTGTGTTACTGCTTCTCTCATAAGTAGGGGGAATGGACTTTTGACTTTTATTATAATTTACTCAGACATTTTTCCATGCTGTCACACTGAACCCTGTTTGATTTATGTATTGACCATAATAAATCTGAAGAATGAGTAAGAATATTATGAGGTAATCGTGTACTGCAGACATGTTGAGGAATGTCAGTTTGTATAATAGCAAAGTTGTACAAGTCTAAAGGGGCATGTAGAAATAAAGGAGCATTCATTACGTGAATGGGTAGAGGAGGGGGCAAACAGGGTAGCAAAATGGTTTAATCAATTGGGAGTGGAAGACTGGGGAAGAGATCTGGACATCAGTAAAGATGCACACAGACTTTGACTGCTTTTTATCACACATGGAGGCACATGTCAGAGGAAGTAAGACTGTGAGCAGAAAAGAGGGGGAGAAAGGGCAATCACATACAACATGTATGGTAAAGACAGGAATATTGAAGGGAATCTACAGAATATACCAGACTTAGAGATGCTGGAGGAATTCATGTACACTGAAAGAATTACAAATGCAGAGAGAATAGCTGCTAAATGCACTTGTTTGTTATTTTGTGTGATTGCTAATGTTACCTGCTTTTATTTGTGTTTTTCAGTGTATTTCTGTAAAAAAAATGCTGTTGCTCTTGCTGTTACTGCTGTAAGACTGACGTGAAATTGAATAAAAAATAAATTGCAGTATCTGTAGGGTTACTGGCACTTTAACAAGACAATGACTTCAGTTAGCACTTTTGTCTCCCTTCACTCTCAGAGACTTCTTCAGACTAAAATTCATTGTTCATTACATACATTAAATACCCATTCTTGGGATACATCACCCAACAACATCCAATCTAAGTTAAGAAACCTAGTCACAAGATAAAATAGGATAAATTATTGACTTGAAACTGACTTCAGCAAGAGATTTCCAGCTAGTTGTTTAATTGGTTTGTAGTAGCATTGCACTTGCTGGACCCTTCTACTGTGTATTTACATTAGAAGGCCTGGGCTTATTCATCCAGTGGCAGGCTATGTTTGCCTATTCTGTCTGAGTTGGGAAAATACAGAAGGGTTCATTATGTAGCCAGTTTACTGGCCGGAAGGCTCAATAGTTGGTTTTCTGGGTTTTTTTTCTGTGCTGCTGTAAATTTGGTGCATTCTACAGAGGTGCTCACTGCACAAAAGTGGTTAGCAGTGCCCTGTACAGTAGCAAACGGCTAGAAAGAAAAATGTCCCTATGTTACGGGCCATAAACCTGTACCCTGTAAAGCAGTAAATATAGAGCAAAAGTATTGCACGTTGAAAAGCTTAGAGCAGCTGGTTGAGCATCGATTGGCAATACTTATAGATTTAGCAGTATTCAGTGCTGTGTAAACATTAAAGTTAGTATAAAATGAATACTGTTTAGCATAGTCTGTTCCAATAAAGCATCCTTATTAGTCTGCAGAAACAAAGCACCCTTACTAGCATTCTAACCCCCTGTACACTGCCCCTTGTACCTCACCAATGAAAGGACTGGACAGCATGGATATGCAATTTCCTAACACCTTTATAGCCAGCTTGGTGGATATGGTCATCCTGAGACAATGTAGCAATTGTCGCACGTTTACTGAAAACCACTTAATCTTTATTGAAGCAGACACGGTATGTGAAAGGAGTACAAACTCTTGCATACAAGTGCATATCGGGTTGTTGAAACCACACACAGACTAACGTATGCTGAGACAGTTAAAAGTAATCTTCCTAATTAAAAAATATAACCTGGACCACCCTTTGGCAAAGCTATGCCTCAGCAAGCCCAAAGGCACTCAAAAAAACACCTAACACTTCACATACAGTCACTGTCAATGGACCCCCAAATACTAAGCTCTTAAGGCCTGCAAAAACACTTTCCAGGGCTCTCATCATAGGGATTCCATTCTGAGACATACTGATGCCCTTCTAACTAGGCTAAACAAGGGGAAGGTAACAGTTGTTTACATGTTGCCAGATCACTCGTGCATTCAAGTTGTTACACCACAAGTACCAGTATGATTCCATCATAATCCATGTAAATGATCTGAGATGTACTTCCCCTGGACTATATCAAGAGAGACATTGTGGAGCTGTCAGACTGCATTTTAGCTTAGCATTGAGCAGCATATTACATCAATACAGTATTTGTCAGCTAAGGAAGATGTGGTCAACAGAAATAAAACAATTACCTCCCTCCAAGCCCTCCTTACACTTGAGAATATAGTCATCAGTGCAGTTACAGGGACATGGTTTAAAGCAACAGAGAGAGTACTGTGACAGTGTAAGATTTCAGTGCATTCCACAACTTTTAGACCAGTAGCTGCACAGACAAGGGCTAAAGCTGGAGGTGCCTCAACATCCTACAATAACAAGCATACCACTAGGTGGTCAAACAGGATAATATGCTGGAGTTCCTCCATGTACAGAACACCATAGACAAAATCCCATACCATATCCTGGCCAGCTACAAGTCACCCTCCATGTCCTAAGAAGTTCACAATGCATACTTGGGACGTACTGAAGACACCATGGGGGACCTTAATTACCACTCTATAGACTTGGAATCCTACACAGCCTCAAATCTACATGTACAGAGATTCCTGGGCTTCGTAAATAAAAACACCATTGACCAAGTCGTGAATACGCCCGTAAGAGGTTCCAACGTACTGGACTTCATATACAAATATGAGAGCATACTGCACCCCCCCCCCCCCCCAATGTCTTATTCTCCCTGGGAAGGTATAACCATAAAGCTGTCTCCATTGAAATCAAAATCAACTCCTTAACCCTAGTAAAATCAGTAATAGTTAGGAACTATTCTGATGCAAACTGACTTTTATTTGTCTTTTTTTTTTTTGTCGGAATTCAGTGTCCCTACGAACTCCAAGAACACAGCAGCTTAAGCTGAATTGCTCTCAATTTCTGTGCAACCATGGCAATGGCTGCATGGAGGTTGCTGTACCTATCAAAAGTACACCCAGAACTAGCCCTAGTGCCCTGGTGGCATCCCAAATTAAACAGGATGTACAGCAAAAGGCAAACAATTATGGTAAAAGTCAGGAGGGGTAATTCCCATAAAGATAAGTACTCTTTCATCAAAGTAAATCGGCAACCAAGAGGGTTAATTGCGTCAAACATAGACAACTTTGAGGTTAAGATAGTCTTCCAGGTGAAAGATAACCTTGAGGCCTTCTTCAGCTATGTCAAAAACCTCAAGGGCAGCACACAGTAGTGTGCTGAACTGGTGATTAATGGTGCCACTTTCACCCAGCCTATCAATTCTATATAGTGAGCCTGTTAGCAGTTCTGGTTTTAGCCCCCTGTCACTTCCAACCATCCACCAAGAAATACTTTCAAACATAACCCATCCAACTTTAACTAGGAACATGTGCTCCCTAAAGCCAAGATCACCGCTTCGGTTGGTCCTGATAACATCTAAGGATGGCCCCTGAACAGTTTAAAATACAACTTATCAGGATCTCGTGGTGTCTCTGTATAACTATAGTCTTAAAACAGGTTTTATGCCACAAGAATGGAGGACTGCAGTGGTCATCCCCTTTAATGTAATGGAGAACCTTCAACAGATCCTGTAAGCTACAGATCCATTAGTCTGACTAGTCTTACTTGCAAAGACATGGAAAGAATTATCATGCAAATTATCAACCAGGACATAGGAGACCTCCATACACTGGATCCATTCCAGTTTGGCTTTGTCAAAGGAAAGTCATGCTTACTGAACCCAGTGGACTAATTTAAATAGGTTACTAACACAATGGATGAGGTCAAATGTTGTATACTGCCAACCTATATCTGGCTAAAGCACAATACCCTAATCTGGCATCATCAACAAACTTGTGGACCTAGGCATAACACCCTTTATATGACAGTGGATAGCCAGCTGGCTCACAGGTAGGACCTATGAGGTTAGGATTGGTGAGGCCACCTCCATAAAGAGGCTCATCATCAGTGGAGTTGCAAAGGGCTCTGTACTGGGCCCACTCATCTTCGGCATATATTTCTTGGATGTCAAGGCCAATGTCAAAGGCCTCTGGGCTAACCAGTTTCACTGATTGCAAACGTGGAGTAATTGAATCCACCCCAGACTAGAACACACTTCAGGAAAGTCTACCTCAGACAAATGCTTGATGCCAGTGCCATGGCTTAAAACTCAATACCAAGCTTGGGAAGTCAGCCACCCTTGGTAACTATGTGATCAATAAAACATCTGTAAAAGTTGATTCACTTGTCAGGGATCTGGGAATTCATGTAAATATTAACCTAACTTTGACCACCATTTATCCAAGCCAGTATGAAAATCTTTCTATATTGCTCAACTTATAAATAAGGGCATAACATCTAGGTCCAGAGAGATCACTGTACCACCATACTTGGCCCTCATCAGACCATCATAGAGTATAATGCCCTCCTCGGTATATACCTAGGAAGACACACGCAGCAAGTGGAACATCCACAAAGGTTCCTTACAAAAAAATACGAGTAAACGGTGTGCTACACTGATCACATCAAAGCCCTGTTTACTTGTTATCATACAGACTTCTCGGAGTTGAGTTTTTCCTGGTGTACAAGGCATTCCTGGACCTTGTTCTGATGATATTACATCGATACAGTATTTGTCAGCTAAGGAGGATGTGGTCAACAGAAATAAAGGAATTACCTCCCTCCAAGCCCTCCTTACACTTTTTTCACATCCACAAAACAAATGGCTTCAGAAGTACTGGATTAAAAGAACTAAATTTTGCCTTTGACATAAGTAGGACATATTGGAGATGCAGATATGTTTTCAGAGAATTCCTATTCTCTGGACCAGGCTCCCTGTCTGTATGAAGCACATTTCCTCCCTATCCCTATTTAAATGCTACTTTGACCAATGGATGGGTAATTGGAAATGCGCCTCTGGTCTGCCACCTATGTTTCTAATGAACTCTCAGTAAATCAGCCTCTATATAAATCAAATTTGTGGGTCACATTGGGTTGCATGGCTAGGCTTGTAAGGGCCCTAATGGTCATTAGCCTAGTATGCACCCATGAACCTGTCTACACATGGAGATTTGCAGGTGTGGAACTTAAAGATGGCAAATGGAAGGTAGAGAGGAGATGGGGGTCAATGTAAGATGACACATGTCATACAATTAGGAATAACAGTATGACAAACAAACTTAAACCACACTAAGAGCCCATAGAGGATAGGAGGAGAAAAACAAAACTGGTATAGATGAATGGAAGCATAAAGAGGGCCAATAAAAACATAACCATAGTAAGGGGTTAGATGCATGTAAGTGAAATGTTAGTAGGGGAGTTAACAAAGTGCGTTAGCAAGATTGAAAAGATGTACAAAAATCAATTAAGGGTGAATATAAGGAGTGAAGGAGGGGGAGAGAGATTTACTTACTTTAAGGAGGTATGAGAGGGGGAGGTCATAGTCAAAAGGAGAGTTTATATTGAGACAAGAGGCGCAATTAATTTGTGAGATGAGGAAGGAAATGATGTTAGCCTTTGCAAAAGACTTGTGTGTGGACTAGGGAAGTCATAAAAAGGTAGCAAAAAAAAAAAAAAGAGGAGGGGACTCTAGTGGTGGACAACCACAACAGCAACTATGTGTACTGTCACAGTAATGACAGAGGGAGGAGCATGGGGGCAAGCCCTGCAAAACAGAGAAATTATAACCTGGAGAAAAAATAATAATCGTAAACTTGTATCAAGTTTTAAATGGAGGAGGGAATAAAAGGAAAGGAGTATGGCTAGGAAGAGAGAGTACTAGCTGAATAGACAAATGAAAAGAGATGGAAAATGGATTACAGAAAGAGGTGAGGGAAGATTTAATGAGGGAGAAAGTACAGTTATGAGTAGGAAAGGTGTCATCTGATTAATGGGAGACAATAAGAATTAAGTTGTGGAATGTGAATGGTGTAGGAGGGAGTACTGGGGTATACAAGGTAAAATAATGCACAGATGTTAGCACTACAGGAAATGCATCAGTCTTGGGATACACATAAGAGATTAAGTGGGTGAGGGTACAACTTACTTAACTTGTAATGCATCAGGGTGAAAAAGTAAACAAAGTTGAGCTGCACTCTTAATGAATAAAAATGCTCCCATTTGAAATTGAGGGGAGGTTAGAAGATAAAGGAATGTCTGCACAGATTAAAAGTCCAGTAGAAAGGAAAAAATGTCAGCAATGACTATTTATATGCCACCACAAATATCAATAAAAATGGTGAAGGAAATAGTGACAGAGATATTTAGGCTTCGGGAATGAACTGGAATAATCATATGGGATTCGAATATAGTAAAAAACAGGATGTAGATATGGGTCCTAACTGAATGTGAGCAAGAGAAGGACATTTTCTAGTGTTATGTTTAGAGTCTATAGGACAGGTATACATGTGGAGAGTAAGCGAAGAGAAACGGAGGTATAGGTATTATCATCAACATAATTCTTGGCTGAGAGTAAAGCACATCAAGAAGTAAAGAAAGTGGAAATAAAACTCACTTTGCTGTCAGACCATGGATAGATAAGTGTGGAGTCGAAGACGAGTCAGAAATAAAACTGGATAGACACTGGAGGCTACCAACATATCTAGTAGAGGGGGTAGAAGAGTGGGGGGGTGTACGTGATGAGAGATAATCGATAATGGACAGGATGATAAAATGGATAGTTGGGACACTAAGAAGAAGCAGATCAGGGAGTAAATGTAAAAAGTGACTAAAACAGAAACACATCAGAAGGATAAATAAAAGGAGAGTGACAGAGGATTTGTTAATGCTGCAGAAAAAAGAGAGGTGGGAGGAAGGGGAAAGGGAGAGGAAATACATGGTTGGGAAGGTGAGAAAATAACAGATGAAGTTAAAACTAGCGGCATTGTTCTTTACCAGCAACTCCATGGCAACTAAGCTTCTGGCAGTTGGATGCTGACAGCAGAAAATAGAAACTGGATACAAAAAATGGCTACTAATGGAGAGGCAGATAAGAAGGGCAGTGGGAGAGAATGCTAGCAATAATTATATTTAGAGGAGAGTTGCCCTCCGAAGAGAGGAGGGGAAAAAGGAGGAATATGGGAATGGCTAGAGTTTAGGTTGTTAGAAAAGTGAAGACAAGTAAAGGTTAAGACCAGTACAGAAAGAAGAGGTAGAGGGCCTGGGACAGAATGTAATAGGTTCATAGGTTCGTACTAGGCTATCTGCCCAAGGGCATTTATAAGCCTAGCCCATAGTTATTTGGCTTTCGCCACCCCTTTAGTTTGAATAAAACTATGCCTATTATTTTGCTGTGCCTCTGTCAAGCAGTGACACTGAAGTAATCCCTGGGGTATATCTGCGATCCCCCATCCATTGGTCAAGATTCCTCTTGAACAAGGCCAGCGAGGTGCTCTGCCTCACATGTACCGGGATTTTGTTCCACAGCATAGGGAGTCTCTGGGTGATGAATCTGTCCCTCCAGCACGTTCTATTAATAACCGTGTCAAGGTTTAAGTCTCCGCCCTTGTGGTTCTGAGGGATCTAGATTTTTGAGGTGAAGCATATTCATCAAATCAGGGTTTGACATGGCCTTATATGTCAGGCACAGGTCACCTCTGAGCAAGCGGTATGAGACTGAATAGAGCTGGAGTTCTTTCAGTCGGGCAGCATAAGACATATTTTTGAGACCCTTTATCCTTTTGGTGAGGAACTTTTGGGGCCTTTCCAGCTGCTGCAGGTGTCGGGTCAGATACATTCCGAATGGGGCATTGTACTCAATCATAGGTCTAATGAGTGATGAGTACAGGGGACGATGACCTCCCTTGATCTAGATGTGAATCCCTTCATGATCAGGTGGGCAATGTAGAAGGTTTTCCTAACTACTTTAGCAACATGAGTGTCAAACGAAAGGCTACTGTCAACCTGGGTCCCCAGATCCCTGATGACTTCTTCTGTGCTCAGTGGATTGCCACCTATATGGTAGCTAGGGGTAAACTTGTTTTTCCCGAAGGGTATGACTATGCATTTCTTGGCATTTAACTTTAGGCCATGGCTGTGGCACCAGTTATCCGTTTCTGTGAGGCCCTTCTGAAGGATATCTGTGTCAGATGTGTTTTCAACTGTGGCGCCCAGTTTGCAGTCATCTGCAAACTTTGTCAGCCATAACCCTCCTGTGTTTGCTTGTACTTCAGAAAAGTAGATGCCGAACAAGAGTGGACCCAGGACTGATCCCTGTGGGACACCACTTGTGACAGGCTTTGAGTCTGACATGGCTCCAACAACTCTGACCCTGTGGGTTCTGTAACTTAGCCAGTTTGCAACCCATCTTGTGATGTATGGGTTTACATTCAAGCTGATGAGTTTTTCGATGATACCTGAGTGGGGTATTGTGTCGAAGGCCTTTGCCAGGTCAAGGTAGGCTGTATGGACTGCCTTTCTCTCATCAATGTCCTTGGTGACTGTCTCGAAAAAGTCAACCAAGTTTAAAAGGCATGATCTGCCTTTGACAAAGCCAAACTGGGTTGGATCCAAAGTCTGCAAGTTCCCTATGTCTTTATTTATGAGTTCCATTATGATCCTCTCCATGGCTTTGCAGATAAGGCTTGTCAAGCTAATGGGACGGTAATTTCCAGGGTCGGTGGAGGCACCGCCCTTGTGAAGTGGGACCACAGTCGCGGCGCCACTCCTTGGGTACGTATCCTGAGGTGAGGCTAAGATTAAACAGCTGTCCTAACTGCGGGTTTAATTCCTCATTGAGTTCGTGGAGCACACAGCCGGGGACACCATCCGGTCCCATGGATGCTGTGTTTTTTGCTTTGGAGAGAGCAGTTCTCACCTGGGCGTTGGAGATGTTTGGGGGCTACAATCCTCTGGTATAGATATCTCTCCTTTGGGGGGGGTGGGAGAAGTTTGCACTGAACCTGTCAGCCAGTATGTTGGCAATGTGTGTAGGTTCAGTAATCTTAACATCATTTTGAACTAATTCTGAGCATATCTGGGAGTTTCCTCCTAGGTTTCTAACATAGCTAAAGAAGGCCTTATGATTGTCTTTTGAGTCCTTGGCGATTTTTCTCTCAAAATTTGCCTTGGATGATTTTATGAGAGCTCTTAGTTTTTTACTTATAATGATCAAAGGTGTCTTACCTTTCAAGGATTTTGCTCTATCTTGTAGTAGCTTCCTCCTTTTGTTGTAGAGCTTGTTTATGGCTGGGGTCCACCAGACTGGACGCTTGCCTTTGGTACAAAGAGTCTTAGTTTTGTTTGGGATTGCCTGATCCATGCAGTCCTGTAGGTGCTGGTAGAAGGCATTTGTAAGTGATTCAGCGGTTTGAGTAATGTTTACCACTGGCTCAGGGGCCTTAAAGGAGACCACATTAGTTTTTAGAAGTGTGAAGTCGGCTTTTGAGAAGTTTTTCACTGTGGTCTTTTTTATTTCAGGTGGGGGCGGGATGAGGACCTCCAGCGAGATTAGTTTATGATCTGATCTCACCAGTGAGGGGAATACTTCCGGTGTTGAACATTTTGATCCCATGTTCGTGATGATGAGATCAAGTATGTTTTCTCCTCTTGTGGGGATGGTGACTAGTTGTTCCATGGCATTTGAGTTTATGAACTCCAGGAACCTTTGGGCTAGAGTGTTTGGCTTGAGTAGTGTTCCCAGTCTATATTAGGGTAGTTGAAGTCACCTAGTATGATGGTGTTTGGAGATACATTTATCCCCTCCATTGTTTTCAGGAAGGCCATGTGAGGTTCCTGAGTTTGAGAGGGTGGCCTGTAACATGCTACAAATTGCAGAGCAGTCTTGCCTATGGTTAATTGCACCTGGATGGTCTCCGATGCATCGTGCGTTGCCACCAACCTTGAGGTGTGGGTGTCCTTTATGAATATGGACACCCCCATCCTTTCTAGGTGTTGTCTGGATTTTGGGGCCGGAACGCATGATATGAGGTGAAACCTGCTAGTGCTGGGGTGCTCTCAGGAGCCTTGAACCAGGTTTCTGTCACAGAATGCCTATTAAGCTATGGGAACTGAAAATGGTAAAAAAGTGGGTAATTTTGTTTTAATAACATCAAGAAAAGGAAACAAGCTACCAAAGTCATGGATGAGGCAGTAATCTTGGTGTTACATAAGGAGGGGGAGATCCGCTGTAGATTTATGAAAGGTGTTTGGGATAAAGTGGAAAATGAAAGAAAAAAAAACTGTTGTGACTGTTGATATGGAACAGCATAGAGGATATTGAAATTATGGAAAGTTAAGATGAGAAAACCACTAGCCATAGCAGAGGTTATGTGAGCACCCTGCATGTGGATTGGGTAATAATGAACAAGACTAGGATTTATTTCTTTCATTTTCTATTTTCAGAAATAGGAGGGTAACTTATAGCCCTTTCTAGACCTCATTGACTTTAATGTCGTATGTCAGGTTCTGGATGTTGACTCTTCAAGGTTTATGTTCCCCCTACTACCTGGATGATGTTACTTACTGTACAGGAAGGATTACTTGTGCTGCATCTTTGGGTCCATGCAGGAGGTTCCTTAATTTTGCTGTGAGTGGGCACCATTTTCAATAAATGGTGCCGTCCTTTAGTCTAACCTCTGCAACTGGAGTGATTACCAAGGTGCTAGACGTTGCAGCAAAGAACTTGCAGGACAACACTTGCTGTTAATGGTCCTGTCAGATGACTCTCTGATTGTGTTCTTGAGTTTAATGCTGTTGTGGTTACAGGTCCTGGGAGTTGGCTTAAAATTGATGGGAGGTTATCTCTGAGTAATACTTAAAAGATTGTCAGACAGTCTTCAGTATTTCATTCTTTCTTGCAGAAAAAAAGTCCATAAAGCTGTAGCTTTGATTTCTTGGGTAATAGCACCTTGAAATGTTCAGGCTTGAAGCATGCTTTATCTAATTATGGACACTTTCTTTAGAATTCCAGTCATCATCTGAGGATATGGATTTTCAGTGGATAGTGAAAGTCCATGGTTGCAAAGTCTCCATGTCCTGATTTGTTATGTCAGAGCCTTGTCATCAGGCCTTACAGTGATGGACTGTTTCTGCCATTCTCAGTAAGAGTCTGTCTTGACTGGAGCAGAACCCTTCACATGTTCTGATGATTAATACTTTTCTATCAGGTTGAGAAACCCACTTCAGCAACTCTATAGTTTAAAGGAAGTGGAGCTCCAAGGAGAAGGGGCTTCACATATCACAGCTGTGCTATATATAATGCTCTTACTGAAAAGGGGAGCTGGCTGACTGGATCCTTTCATGCTCTGGTAAGACAGCCAGTCCAAAATCCTAACACTTTGCTGCTTGCATCAGTTTATATTCGAACAATGAAGTACACCTTTCATGTTTTTTGCAGGGGGACTTTAACTCCCCTACCCCAGCCACATCTCTTGATATGTGAGAGCTGTGCACACTCCGTATGCTTATATATGCAAACTGCCAGCATCACTGCTGCTTAAATAGAGGGATACTGTATATCCTTTTCATTTGCAGTTCTACTTTTGCAATTCTGGGGATCACTGTTATGGTTCTCATATTTTCAGCAGGCAGTCAGCATCACCCATTTACATCATAGCAGAAGTAAACATATAGAAAGTAGATAATTACCCAACATATTAGCATATTGCCTGAGAAAGAGCTCTAGACTTTTCTTGGAGCTGTGGATTTGGGAATTTTGTTTGATTAGGAATTTCCAGGATTGATTCAGCCCAGATTATCCTTATCTGCATTATAATGTGCAACTGGGCATTCCTGGACTTGAAGAAGGCATATGACAAGGTCCCAAGAAAGCTGATCCATGCAGTTCTGTAGTGTTTCAAAGTCTCAGAAGCATTGGTAGAATTAGTTCAAGCTATGTACAAGTACCCAATGACTCAAGTACGAACAATGTTCCTGGGATTGGGTGTGCTTCATGGTTCAGCTCTGAGCCTACTGCTGTTCATTCTTATGATGGACTTCATTAGCAAACAGGTTGGAGGAGACAAATCAACAAAATTGCTGTATGCAGATGTGCCATTACAGGCAGACCCTGAGCAAGAGCTTCAGCACAGGGTAAGGGAATGAAATGCAAAACTGAAGGCACATGGGATGAAACTGAGTTCAACTAAGACAGTTGTAATACCAGCAAATGGCAGAAATCAGAAGATGATGAAACTGAGATAGAAGGTAAATAGTGGAACAGGTTAACAGCTGCAGGTATCTGAGAGGAGTGGCTGAGAAGGGAAGTCTGAATGAGAAGTAAAAAAAAAAAAAAAAAAGCTAGAATCAGAGGGATTGCAGCCAACTGGCGCAGAGTGTCAGGGATATTGTATAATAGCAGAATGTCAAAAAAAGCTGAAGAGTAAGGTGTACAAAATAATGGTGCCACCAGTACTACTGCGTGGTGCAAAAACCTGGGCAGTAAAGGCAGAGCAGTTGAGGAAGCTAGAGGTGATGGTAATGAAGTGCCTGAGATAGGTGATAGGATGCACACTGGGACAGATTAAGAAATGAAGGATATAAGAGCACAAGCCAAAGTAGCTCCAGTTGCAGAAAATGTCAGAGAGAACAGATTGCAGTGGTTTGGGCACATATACAGGAAAGCGGAAGACAATCTGGGAAGATGATTTGGGACGGACAGGAAGAAGGCAAGAAGAAAAGATGGGATCCAGCAGAGAGATGGATAGGTTGCGTCAGAGAAGACCTGTGACCTTCAAGCATTGGTTTCAAAGAAGATAGTGGCATTGAATAGGGAGAAAGAGTGACAAGTGACAACACCCCAAGCCCATGTGGAAGATGGGGAAAAAAGGGGATTATGATGATTATAAAGTGAAGTACTCCCCTTGATGATGATAGTTAATCAGGGTAAACGGGACTTGCTGGGTTGATGTATTTTTCTCCTCCATGGCGTGGAAATTTTTGCTGATTCTGTTTCTTTTAAATATGCAGAGAATGACCAAATACATCTTTCTTGGTCCTTGGTGACTGAAACCGTTTTGTTTCAAGCTTTCAAGTCTTAGTAATGCAGGAAGCTAACCTAGCACAAGCTAAGGAAGTCCCCCCCCCCCCGTCAGATTAACAGCCAGCTCCACCACAGGACTTGGCTTTTTGCGTACACTTATTGTTTCCAAAGGACCTTTGGCTGGAGCCTCACAGATGATTGAAGTTGCATTGAAACCTTCCAGTTATCAGACTTGTAGTTCTGAGTGGAAGAGGTGATGTATCCTGTGCCTTTTTCAGTTGGTCATTCTGTAGGTCATTTCAACTTAACTTGGACTCATGGTTCATTTGTGTCTGTTATTCAGCAGTCATGAAGCTTGTTTCTGATGTCTGTGCCCATCACTAGCTTGTGGAAGACAGAATTGTAGCCTGTTGCTGGCTAGGTAAGCAGTTCCTTTATGGGATTCTGCATCTTTGCCTGACACTGAAGAACTCTTCTCCTTCTTGAGACTTAATGAGTGACAGCAGGCTTTGCAATCCCCAGTTTCATGCTATGCTTGATGGCCATCACGTTTGCTATTAGTATGTCTGAATTTCAAGCCCTTTTCTATTTTGCAAAGATGGATGGTGTCACTTAGAATTAATAGCATGTTTCATCTCAAAGGTGGTGTCAGAACTGTCATTGAATTGAGCCATTTATTTCTATTTTCTTTGCAGGGCAGAACTCAGGAAATATAGCACTTCATGCTTGGGATGTGCACTGCCAGCTCAGGCTCTTTCTAAAGATGATGCAGCAGTTCAGGAAGTTGAAGTTATTGATTATGTATTTTGTACCATGAAGAGAGGCTAGAAGTGGCTAAATAAACTTTTACAATGTATACTGCTAACTGCGCTATTTTTAACAGGTGGTGGTGCCAGCAGCCACTACACCAGTGGCACGGTTGCTGTCAGTGTTTTGTCTCAAAAGTGTCTGTATTGTTGACATTTGTGCTAAAGTCACTTCAGGTTTTAGCACTTAGCCTACAGTTCTGAGTGCTCAGTCTCTGTGCTTCAAAACTTCTTATACTGAGCCATTACCTTTAGGTTTTCATCTGTTTTTTGCCTCTCCAGAGGTTTAAATGTGTATTATAAGGGATTTCTGTCAGTAGCTGCCTACGGCAGAATGCTTCCAAGGGCCATATGTAACAGATGTGCACTCACCATATTAGCCAATCTTTGTGGAAGCTGCCTGCAGTGGGTGGAGCTGTAGATGGATTTTTACAAGAAGTCCGATA
This sequence comes from Protopterus annectens, assembly GCF_019279795.1. Lineage (NCBI taxonomy): Eukaryota > Metazoa > Chordata > Ceratodontiformes > Protopteridae > Protopterus > Protopterus annectens. The sequence goes on along the minus strand of NC_056738.1, from coordinate 378,519,628 downwards.
TACTGTTTATAGTATTGCTATACTTTTGTGTTTATTTCCTGTCTTTTGGGTTGTGTTTGCTTAGCGGATGGTAGTGCATCAGAGTTGTACAGGGCTAGTTGAGCTTAACCAGATGTGGGATGCCATTGGATATGCTCACAGAAAGTGCAAATTCCCTTTTTCTTTAGAATGAGAAGGAAAATCTTTACCAACCTGTAGACAGCAGAAGGGGACATCCTAAGATGCTCAGTCATAAGGATCTTTGCAGTAAGATGTTTGTAACATGAATGGGATAAGCCATAACAAGCTGTCAGTCTTCCAGCCATATTTGAAGGGCATTTGGATATCCCTGTGGAGTGCATGTTTATCTTCCACCCTGTTTGCTCAGGATCTTGGGCATTAAAGGAGTGTTGCGACCCAAACCATTTCAGTTATTCTTTCCTCAGAAGTGTACCATTCCCTGTGGGTACCCTGTCATTCCATTTGTGTTGCTTCTTTGTTGATTTGAGAGACCAATAAGTGCTTTTTTTTATTATTCTTAGGGGGTTTTATAGTCTTTTTTTTTGTCTGAGAGAATTGAATTAAGATTTGTGAGCATTGCATGATTTTTTAGTAAGGAAATATTACTAAGGTGAGTCAAAAATCCTTAGGGCTTTTCGTTGGGCATCAGAAGCATCTTAATACAAGGTGCTACAAAGTTCAGAAGTAAGTGGGGAAGTTGCCATTGTGGTCATTCCCCCAGGTGGTGCCCTCTGAGGACCAAAAAAGAAAAAAAACCTTCTAAAACTAGGAGGCATTGAGGTACTGTTTCTGCATAGTAGGTCTGCCCCACATTTTAGTACAGGAATTCCCACTTAACTTCATAACTTAACTGTCTCTAGTTTCCTGTATCTGTATTATTGGGTACTGTTGGCCACATCCTTGGTGGCTATGCTTTTGCCTAAAAATAAAAATGTTCAGATTTTTAATTTTCTTTGGCTCGTGGTTGGCTTCGGCAGGTCGCAAATGGACTCTTCTTAGGCGGTAGAATGTTTTACTCACTGATTTAGATGTCTTCCAGGAAGAATTTTTTTTTTTTTGCCTACTACTGGGTTTGATGTAACAGTGATTCTGGCTGATCTTTCCATTATTATCTTGGACATTTCTGACATCCCACTAGACTTTGCATCAGAGCATTTCAGCCCAGAGTATTCTGAAGTCTGCAGATATGCATAGAGTGGTTGTTGTGGATGTTTTTTCAGTATCCCTAGTCAGGATGCCCTTTCTGACAGCCTCCCTTACCCATATTTTGATAGTTCCATCCCTTTTCTGTTTGGCAGAGGCACATCTGAATGATCTGACAGCCCAGAGGACACTGGTGTCTTCCATCCAAGGTTTCACATTGAAGCACTAGACTGGTATTTGGTTCAGAATCAGTAGTCAACAAATGCTTCAGAAAATGTGCACAAAATGAAAAATTAAAATAGACAAAAACATGCCAGTCCCTTTTTGGTCACTTTATTCAACACTTTGAACACTTTTGTTCCAAATGATGCCAAAACCTCATCAGAATAACACATGCTACTACACAAGTCAAAAAGAAAAGTTCACCAATGGGGGTAACTAATCTGAAACACAAAGAAGCAAAAATAACAGTACCAATGATCCAGTGAAGATCAGTCCAGTGATCCACTACCCATGTTTGGGTTGGCAGCAAGATAGTCTGAGGTACTCATGCGTACGTCCTCCTGTATACCCTGATGCATAAGAGCTGAGGTCCTTTGTCGGATGCATGCTCAGGAAGATAAAGCTTTGTTTACCCTGGCCGAATATTAGACCAAAAATCCATATGTTAATGATCCTGCAACAGTGATTTTAGTCTGCTAACAGAAGATCTGCTAATGATCAGTGTAATTGTGGTACAAAAGGAGTTGAATATCTTGCCATAGAGAATTTACCAGCATTGTTATACAATAACATTTATATAGGTCCAGGCAAAGATGTAAAACGTTTTATTCACCACAAAAGAGGTCTACGAGTGTACACAAAACACGCCACCAAGTAACATCAGCCAATAACGCTTAGCATAAAAACGTTTTCGTCTTTAACTTCATCAGTAATCACATCCATTTTTGAAAAACACTGCCATATATACTAATCTCAAAATTCAAACTATCCAATCATAGTCATTCATTTTAAAAAACAATTAGTGTTTAAAAACAGATGTATAAATTGCACAATATTGGTAAATACATTTAAAACTTAAAATCCCTACATATATCAAGCTGTTGACTACACTTTTTTAAAAATAAAATTGATTTACTTTGGGTTAGAGATATAAAATTAATGACTTTAAAAACATTTATTGAAATAAATGAAATCTTTACTAACTATATAGTCTCTAGTCCATTGTAATCTAATTCCTTCCGCCATCTAGTGACATAAATTAAGATCACAGGCTTTTTCTAAAAACTTCTTAAATGGATTTGCAAATACAAATATAAAAACTTTTTTACTAGTTTGACTTCCACTACTTGCTCGGTTAGTTTTACAAACATTTATATAGGGTTATCTCAAAAATGCCTTGAGTAAACATTTTGATAATTGTGAGAATTTTAAAAAATATATCTGTTTTTCATTTTGGAAAAGGTTCATCCCAACAGTTGGGACCAGCTGGGGTTGTGAGGCATTCTTGGATTATATAGAACTTTATTAGCAGATTCTTTTGAATGCATCACAGCCTGCAGGTCTCAATGAAAGAATGCCTATTAGCAGCACTGCGATTTTGAGAGCAGAAGAGTTACGAAATGTGTTCTTGTATTCTTTTTATGATTACATTGGAGTGAATGACTTGAGACGTACCTCCCTGGACTATATGAAGAGAGACATGATCGAGCTCATGTGTCCCAGGCAGGTATGTTCCTAGCCTTAAGCAGCATTCTGCCATCACCCAGAATGATGCCTTAATACAAACAGAAAATGATTGACTTTTAACATTTGGCTTAGTTTCTGGTGTCATTCCAAGGGGATCCAGTACCTGACAGCCTGGGATGACATGATTAACGAGCCATGATGCTTTTCCAGAGATGGCCTGCATCTGTCTCCCTTGGGCTTCAGGCTCCTAGCAAGGTCTCTTGCCTCCCCCATAGTACCTTTTTTAGGCAATGCCATGAGGCCCAAACTACCCACATGAAAATTTCATCAAAACGTAAACTAAAGGTCATGCTGCTAAACGTTTGCAGTCTAAACATGAAACTGCACTCATTGCAGGCATTCTTAACCCTGGAAGAAGCTGATGTTTTTGCAGTCACAGAAATCTGGTTCAAAGCTGTGGAGAACACCCCAGTCATGCCAGGTTACTCATCCTATCATTCATTCAGACCCCAAACCATGGGCAGCAAAACAAAAGGAGATGGAGTTGCAATATCTATAAAAGACAATTGACAAGACCCCTATTAAAATCATAGCTAGCTAAAGACCTCCAATTCTGACTCAAGATGCCCACTCCACCTATCTGGACCTCTTCGAATATATCAAGATTCAACCCTTTACCCTGATCCTGGGCGACTTTAACTATCTAACCATCCAACCATCGATTAGAAGAAATGCTCAGGCCAGAACACAAATGCGCAGAGATTTCTTGATTTCTTCAGTGCATATGCCTTGGACCAGTTGGTTGACACCCCATAAGAGGTGAAAATATATTGGACTTGATATTAACCAACATGAGTAACCACTGCAGCATCCCTGGTAAGATCCGACCACAAAGCAGTCACTTTCAAAGTCACCATCTCCCCTGACCTCACCCTAGCTAGGGTCGAACAAAAAAACTTCTCCAAGCTGATTACAACCTCCTGAGGGAAGGTGTAAACAGCTTCACAGCCCCCTCCACAGGAACTGGCACACATGTCCAAACCTGCACCAAAGTACTATATGAGCATTTATATAGCTGCATGGAATCAGGAATACCAGACAGGATGAAGTCATCCTCCTCAAGGAGGAGTAAACCTGTCTGGTGGGCATCTACAATAAATAAACTCTATAATAAAAGGAAAAAAATTGCTGTCTAGGACCTAGAAGGAATAGGTGTCTAATTAGAAGCAGTCTCTCCTTAGCCTGAACAAGCAAATAAGAGCACTAGTGAAATCCTTCAAAGCAAATTTTGAGTCCAAACTGGCCACATTTACTAAAGACAGTCATAAGGTTTTCTTTGCATATGTCCGCAATCTCAAGGGAAGCACACAGATCTTCTCAGAACTGGTGGTCAAGGACACCACATACACAAACCCTGCAGATATAGCCAACCTGCTGGCACTCAGGCTCAGTGAAAACTTCATTCCTCTGTCCCCCCTTCATCGGTAAAACAGGACATCCCCAGTACCTGCCCCCCTCCCCTTATCTCTAAGGAGCAAGTCATCACTGCCCACTCAAAGGCAAAAATAGTCTCCATGGGACCCGATAATATCCTAAGCTGCATTCTACATGAACTCTGGTAGGAACTTACACAGCCATTAGGCACCCTGTTCAACTAAATCCTGAGTACCAGCTTCATCCCAGCTGAGTGGAGGACAACTACTGTCATCCCTTTGCACAAAGATGGAGCATCCACTGATCCAGTAAATTATAGACCCATCAGCCTAACTAGCCTGATCTGCAAAGCCATGGAATGAATTATCACGGACCTCATTAACAAGGACATTGACAACCTCCAGACACTTGATCCCACACAGTTTGGTTTTGTCAAGTGGAGGTCATGCCAGTTAAACTTGGTCAACTTCGAGACAGTCACCAAGGCCATAGACGAGGGGAAAGATGGTACACACCACCTACCTTGACCTGGCCAAGGCCTTTGATACTATTCCCCACTCAAGTATAATAGATAAACTCTCTCAACTAGGCATCAATCCATATGTTACCAGATGGGTAGCAAACTGGCTCACTGATAGAACCTACCTCATCAAAATAGGGGAAGCCACCATTCAAGTACTAGACCCGTAACAAATGGTGTACCCCAGGGATCGATCTTGAGGCCTCTGCTGTTTGCGATATACTTCTCAGCGGTGCAGGCCAAATCTAGTGAGCTATGGGTGATCAGGTTTGCAGATGACTGCAAGCTGGGTGCTGCCATCAATTCCTGTAGTGATGTGGACATCCTCCAAGAGGGTCTCACCCAAACAAATGACTGGTGCTAGAAACATGGCCTCAAACTGAATGCCGAAAAATGCATCATCATCATCTCTTTTGGGGAAGGTGACGTCCCCACAAATTATCACATTGATAATAAGGCAGTAAGCACGCATTCAGTCGTGAGGGACTTAGGAACCCAGGTTGATAGCAAACTGACTTTTGACCACCATATTGCCTCCATTGTATGGAAAGCCTTCTTCATGGTCCATCTATTAGTAAGGATATCTCATCCAGGGACAAAGTGGTCATAACATCCCTGTATTCTTCCCTTATAAGACCCATTATTGAGTACAGTACCCCTTTCAGTATGTACTTCACAAAGCACATGCAGCAGCTGGATAGACCAGAGAGGTTCCTCACCCAGAGACTCCATGGCCTCAAACATCTAGCCTGCACAGATAGGCTAAAAGCCCTGTCCCTCTACTCAGTCTCCTATAGACTCCTCAGAGGTGACCTCTGTCCTGGCATACAAAGCAATCTCAGACCCCGCCCTGATGGGACTGTTGCACATCCGCAAGTCAAGCTCCACTCTAGTAACCCACATGCGTGACTTCAGCCTGGTCTGTGACATCAGTAGGACTTGTTGGCAGGACAGATTTGTGTCCCAGAGACTGCCCCTTTTATGGAATAGAGATTCCCTCTCCACATGAAGCAGAGTACTTCATTAAACTTTTTTAAGTGCAACCTGGATAACTGGATGGGTAACAAAAAATACACCTCTGGGATTCCACCTGTGTCCCTGCTGGATGCATAGGGTGCTGACTTGTTGGAACATGGGCTAAATCTTGGCTAGGCTTGTAAGGGCCTCAGGGCCAATAGCTTAGTAACTTCCAGTGATCCTATGATTTCTATAATTATTGGATTTTAAATGTTTTATTATTGAAATGTTCTGTATTCAGGGAGAAGGTATATGATTGGCTAGTTGTAGGTGATTTGTTATTTCTATTTATTTTCAAACAGGAAGTACTGCTGTGTTATTCTGATGAAGTCCTTGTATCGTTTTAGAAAGAAAACACTCAAGTTTTGAATAAAGTGACTGAAAGGGCACTGGTGGGCTTTTGTCTACTTGGTTCAGAATGCTATATAGGGTTTCCTGAACGATTTAATAGTACAAGTTGTTCAGATTTATAAAAATGAGACTGTAATGTGCTGTGTCTATAAAGGAGTCGCAAAGTCTTACACTGTCATCAAGAATGAAGCCAAAAAAGAAATGTTTTTGGGCTGGTTTATATGGGATACTCCTAACAATCTAGTAGAGAGATTGAAGCCTCTGTAGGGATCTCATAGATAAAATTTGGTGAAATTTTTGAGTTCTGTAGTTAGACCATGTTCTGATTATCAGAGCAGAGAATCCAGTGCTGACCTTGTGTTAATCATCAAAGCCATCTGGTAATTTTTAGTTTATTGCATTGTCTCTGCCATACAAAAGTGAAGTTTGTATACTCCTTTTCATCAGTACCCCTTGTTCAGAGTTGACTTGTAAAGATTCACGTGGAATGTGCAATAGTGTTCCTGACTGTTTTTACTTGGCTGAAACATATTTGTTTTTCCAAAAGCTATGCAGTTCCACCCACCACCCCCTTTTTGGAAAAAAAATGAAGAAAGGATGTTATCTAATCTTCACACATCCTGTTGATCTGTAGCATGTCACTGCATTAAGCATGACAGCTAAAGACAGCAGAGTCTAGCTTTAGGATTTCAAGAGTGATTATTAGAATTCTTTACCAAAAAGATTCTTCCAGAGCCCCTAATTCTGGTGTCTGACCAAGGGCTAACTGGGTTGATTCCTGTTTTATTCTATGATGACTTTAGTTGTGGGCATTTTTTTTTGTAATTGTTATATGCCGGATTGTCGTATTCTTCTATTAAAGTTCTTCTATTAGGTAAATTTAAAACTAGACTCAAACAACATTTGTCACTTAACTGGCTATGTCAATGTATCAAGCCTGGCTAACTCTCTCTAGAATGTGTAAAAATCTGTTAACCAGTTTACTGTGTAATTTAATTTAATCCTGACTTGCACTCAGGATTAACTGTAACCTGTGGAACTTGTTTAACTTGCTTACTTATGTAATCTCTGTAAATAGTCTGTTTAATATGTAATGCTGGTATTATGTAATGCTGTATCTGCTTACCCTTGGAGCTTTTCTCCCCGGGCCTCTGCCGAAAATGGGCATGCATCCAGTTGGACTATCCCGGTCAACAAATGTAAAATAAATAAATAAAAATCTTTGCACAGTTTTTCCTTTTCCTGAACCTTTTGAGTTTGTTAGGGCTGTCTTTAATGGCTTATTGTATCCTGCTCAGTAGGTACACACTATTGTTACCCCTTTTTGTATGCAGTCTGTGCAAGACAGCTTAGTCTGCCACCTAACATAACTAACTGTACGGACTGAAAACAGATGGTTCTTTGTACTCCCTCCAACCCTTGATGTTTATTTTCATTTCGGTCTGAAAGACAGAAGGTTCCCAGTTCTTTTTGATGAGATGGTAAATAAAAAAGCAGAAGGTGTCTTAATTTTGTAGGTGTTTCCACAGTGATATTAATAAAGAGTGAAGTAGACAGAAAAAAGAAGTAGTATGCTTCAAAGTGGTTAGGATTGTACCGACTGCATCTTCTAATCACAATCAACCCTAAAAAACTAAACTGGGTTACTCCTATATCTATCTCTAAGCAGCCCTAAAACTACAAAAATAGCAGAAAATTGAAAGAAGAAAGCTTAATGTGTGAAAAGGCTGCAAAAAGGGGTTACTAACAGTATACTATGTAAAAAAAATGTATACTGAAGGCGAAAACAAGGGTAAGAAAGTCTTTTTAGAAAGAAAAGAAAAAAGCCTCATTGTACTTGCATGCTTATACAGGTCCTACAGATCTCGTGGTCAGGTTAAGCCCTGCTGTGCTGGCCCTTGCTGCATTTGGGCTCGCTTTGCGCCCCGCCCTCCCCCCAAATTCCACCTGCCCCTATTAGTCCTAAATTTATAAATCCTAAAACCACTCCCCCTCTTTATAGAACATCAACAACTCTCCAGGCATTATCAGGACCCTCCCTACCTAATTACCTATCGTAATTATACCTCTACTCAAGTTGGGTAAAAATCAGAGCTAATATCTAGACAATGCCTCTGTTATTGGCCATAAAACCTTTCAAATTAATGCTATTATACTGCCTACTACCCTTGGTGATAATTCCATATTTTCTCACCACCTACGAAAATCTGTCCTACCTAGTCTACCACTACCCAAGAAGCCAAACCACCACTCCAGTAATACAAATTAAATTAGACCACTTAATAATCCCCCTTACGACTAACTCCAAAACCAAGACTACAAAATACCACCAGCCCATTAGATCCAGATATATCAACCCCAAAACCAAGTATTACCTAAGACTAATATTTAATTTCCTGAAGCTCACAATTGGAGTACATGGCAACCTCACAAGGGATGGGGACATTCATCAAAACCCTGGCCCAACTTCACTAGTTGATCCTAGCCCCAATTCTATTTCCACTAACTTGCAAACTTTAAATAGACCTAAAAACTCACTCCTGGTCAGTCACCTAAATATTAGAAGCTTAAATAATAAGGTCCACCACCTGCATGCACTCTTAGATACACATTCCCCGGATATACTTTGTCTTACTGAAACCTGGCTAAAACCATCAATGGCAGATAATGAGGTTTTACCCCTAGGTTATAATATACTAAGGTTAGACAGTACCACTAGGAAGGGAGGAGGGGTAACTGTACTATACAAAACTACTCTAGGTGTGACCTCTGATTCCACAGAACAACCCTGTGTTGATAATGCTGAAATTCTCATTACCAAGCTTCAGATTAATAAAAACAAAAGTATTAACATAGCCTGTGTCTACATGCCTCCAGATAATAACACAAACACCCAAGACGATATCCTCTCTAGGCTGTAACTACCCTCAAGAAACCATTGTTCTAGGAGACTTCAGCATCGACCGGAATATTTGTTCTTCAGAATCTCCGTCCATCCATGTAAATCTGTACGGATTTACTCAGATCATATCCTCACCTACTAGGATCAGTAAACCTAACAACAAAGGTAATATCCTAGATTGGATACTCCTTAATAGCCATCCCCACATGTATAGGGCCGGTACCTGATCTGAAGACATAAGTGACCATTTTCTTACCTATATAATCAGGCATAAGGCTGACATCCCCCACCAACCTACTTACAAAACAATTAAAAACAACAAAAACTTTAACCCCACTAATTTCCAAAATGAACTCAAAGCATTTAACTGGGCAGTCCTAAATCATCTACCACTTGAAGACGCTGTATTATATTTCAACGCCAAATTCCTAGCCATCCTTGATACCCATGCACCTGCACGTTCTATAAGAACTAAATCAAAAGTTGCTCCATGGCTTTCAAAAGAAACCAGGCAAATGATCTTACTTAGAAACAAAGCTTGGACCACTTGGCATACCATAAAATCCCCCTTAGATCAACTTAGATTTAGACAACTAAGGAACAACATTAAAAAATCTACCACCCTAGATAAAAAAAAAAACTTTTACTGCCATGTACAACAGAAGCATCAAAACAATCTGCAAAAGTTTTGGGCAGACATAAATAAACTTATTCACCCAGGACAATGCACAACTCCTACTCCCTTGGCTACCATCCAAAAACCTAAGGAGGATGTTGCCAATTCCTTTAATACTTTCTTCACATAAACTATCCAGTCACTATCTAACCAACTATCTCCCAGTTGCCCAAATCCTAACTCTGCCGCACCTAGTTCTCAACTCCCCTTTAACTTTCAACCAGTTTCTACATCACTTATCTGTGCCCTAATCAAGAAACTAAAACCTACCACCCTTGCAGCGGAGCTCCTCCCAGCTGAGTATCTACAAAAAGCTGCAGATGCCATAGCATACCTGATCTCTATCCTGATCAGTAGAACTGTATCAGAAGCCACTATCCCCTCCATCTGGAAGACATCCCATGTTATTCCACTCCACAAAGGGGGCAGTTCCATTGAACTGTCAAATTACAGACCTATAGCTATTTTGTCACCCCTGGCTAAAATTATGGAGAAGTGCATCCATAAACAACTCCTGAGCCATCTCATTCAGCTCAGCCTCCTGGCTAACTCGCAGCATGGTTTCAGACCATTTCACAGTACAACCACGGCCCTCCTCTCCTTCAATGTTATTGATCAAAACTGAAACAACAGTAAGCTTTCTTCTGCCCTCTTTCTTGATCTCTCCAAAGCCTTCGACAAGGTCAGCCACCAACTACTCATACACGCACTTAAAACTATTCCCCTAGATGTCCAGGCTATCCAATGGTTCAAATCTTATCTGAGTGGTAGCCAACAGGCTGTACTATGGCAGAAGAAACTATCTTCCCTTCTACCTATCACACTTGGGGTCCCTCAGGGCTCTATATTAGGATCCCTGTTATTTTCTGTCTTTATTAATGACCTGGACACAGTCATCCCAACAGCCACTTGCATTCAATATGCAGATGACTCCACTTTGATTTGCTTTTGCTCAGCCACCTCCCCTTTAAGTCTGCAGACTCTATCCCAAAATGTTTTTAATACTGTCGAAAATTGGCTCTGTAATCGGTCTCCTATTAAATCCTAAAAGTGAAGCTACTGCTGTTCTCCCCCACTCATAAAGCCTCCGCTCCAGCCTTTACTATAAAATCTGGCAATGTCCCAGATCCCTGTACCAAACTCTTAGGTGTAACAGTTGATAACAACCTCAAGTTTGATATGCATATTAATCAAGCTATTAAAAAAGTTAATAAAAAACTTGGCTCACTATACAAGATCAAACCTTTCCTCACTCCTCTAGCTAGGACGGTAATTGCCTGTACATATCTACTTTCCACCCTTCTTTATGCATCCCCTCTCTTCACAAATTTAAGTAAGTCTTACCTTAATTAACTCTCTAGCTGCTTTAATCATATTGCTAGATTTGCCACTGGAGCAGCATACAGAACACACCACTGTCTAAACCTAAAGAATCTAGGGTGGCTAGAATTGCCTATCCAACTTCAGTACAATCAGCTAATAGTAGCACATAAAATTCTCTACCAACCTGAAAACACACCTGTACTTGCAAAAATTATCACCCTTTACAGTGACCTCAAGACACTTCGCTCATCCAGCAAATTACTAGTCCAAACCCTCAAAAGCAACAACTCATCTGGAGACACTCTATATGCCAACTCTGTTGGTAAAATATGGAACTCGCTTCCTACTGAGCTTACTTCAGAACCTGTTTTAACCCAATTAAAAAAAAATCTAAACCAGTACTTTAAAAGACAATGGCTATGTCTTTGCTGTACTCCTGACTAACTCTAGCAATATAAACATGTGCTAAAGAGGTCTTTTGGCCTCCCCTACATTGCTTCTAATTGTTACTCTATATCAAATCAGATTTATATATGACAGAATGAATTGCTTTTATGCTATGTATTGTATCTGTAACAGTGCTTTAACTTGATTAATGTAACAGTTTTTCTGTATGTATGTATGTATGTATGTATGGAGTTTTTCTCCCCGGGCCTCTGCTGAAAATGGACAAGTATCCAATCGCACTTTCCCGGTCAACAAATGTAAAATAAAAATAAATAATGGCGGTGTTCCCTTCTCTGTCTGGTATCTTTGTTTTTTTTTTGTTTTTTTTAATTAATTATTGTCATTTTCTGATGCTGGTTTGTGCTACCCTTTCATTGAACATAATCTTGAATTGGTAAGAGTGCATTGGTGAAGACCTTTTCCATTTCAGTACATGGAATTAATGGCAGTTACCTAAATACTGATTTTTTTGGTAAATGGTTTCATAGGTTGGTACTAGGCTATTGGCTCCAAGGCCTATGCAAGCCTAGCCATAACAATTCCCTGGATATTTCTTCCCACAATATTTACTTCTCTTGTCCCCTGTCTAGCAGGCCGACTGACATGATCCCCGGTGTGAATTTCCTATCTCCCATCCAATCATCAAGGTTCCTTTTGAAGAGGGCCAACGAGGTGCTCTGTTTAACATGTATGGGCAGTCTATTCCAGAGTATGGGGAGTCTCTGGGTCAGGAACCTATCTCTCCAGCATGTTTTGTTCATTGTGATGATAAGGTTTAGATCCCTGGAGCATGTAGCTTTGAGGGATTGGGATTTCTTTAAGTGAAGCATGTCCAACAGCTCAGGGTTTGATATGGCCTTGTATGTTGGGCAGAGATCGCCTCTGAGTAGACAATATGCCACAGATTATAGCTGGAGTTTTTTTTAGATGGTCAGCATATAGCATCTGCTTTAGGCCTGTGATTCTTTTAGTGAGGTATTTCTGTGGCCTTTCCAGCTGTTGCAGATGACTTGTGAGGTACATACCAAATGGGGCATTATACTCTATAATGGGTATATTGAGGGATGAGTACAGTGGGACAATGACCTCCTTTTTTCTGGATGAAAAGCTCTTAGTGATGAGGTGTGCCACCTAGAAGGATTTCCTGACTGTTGTGGCAATGTGGTTATCAAAATTCAGACCACTGTCCACCTGTGTCCCTAAGTCTCTCATCACACTTTCAATGTTTATTGTCCTGCCACCTATGTGGTAATTCATGGGTACATGTTTTTTTCCAAAGGGGATAACTATACATTTCTTGACATTAAGCTTCAGCCCATGGTCCTGGCACCAGGCATCTGTTTCTGTAAGGCCCTTTTGTAGAATATCCACATAATTTGGGGATTCAATAATGGCTCCCAGTTTGCATTCATCTGCAAACTTTGTTAGCCAGAGTCCCTTAGTGTTGGCCTGTACTTTAGAGAAGTAGATGCCAAACAAGAATGGTCCCAGGACTGAACCATGAGGTACTCCACTTGTCTGGAGCTGAATTTGGAGTCGGCTACTTTTACAGTCTGGGTTCTGTCAGTAAGCCAGTTGGCAACCCATTGAGTGACGTAAGGATTTATGCCCAGCTTAGTAAGTTTATCTGTGATTCCAGAGTTGGGGGATGGTGTCGAAGGCCTTGCCGAGGTCCAGATAGGCTGTGTGGACTGCCTAACCCTTGTCCACAGCTCTGGAGACTGATTTGAAGAAGTCAGTCAGATTCAGGAGACAAGATCGGCCCTTCACAAACCCAAACTGGGTGGGGTCCAGTGTCTGAAGGTTGCCAATGTTTTTGTTTATAAGTTCCATGATAATGCGTTCCATGCCTTTGCAGATCAGGCTTGTCAGACTGATGTGACTGTAGTTCCCGGGATCCAAGGTGGATCCTCCCTTGTGGAGCGGGATAACTGTAGCTGTGCGCCACTCAGTGGGCACAAAGCCTGAGGTGAGGCTATGATTAAACATGACACTTAGGTGAGGTGCCAGTTCATTTTGTAGTTCATGTAGTACACAGCCTGGCATGTCATCTGGTCCCATGGATGCTGTATTCTTAGCTTTGGAGAGTGCGGTTTCTACCTGTGTGGCCGTGAGTATCGGAATTTGGCAATCTTTTGGTATTGAGATGGGCCCTTTAGGGGGTGAGAGGGGGGTGAAGTTGGCACTAAATCGATCTGTCAGGATATTGGCAATATCCTTGGAATCAGTATATTTAATGCCATTCTGTTATAGCTCAGAGCAGATCTGAGCATTGCCATTTTGATTCTTAACATAACTATATAATGACTTGTGGTTGTCTTTGGCAGTTTTATTTCATAACTAGCTTTTGAGGATTTTATGAGGGATCTCAGCTTCTTACTGAGGTTGGTGAGGGAGATTTTTGCATCCTGGGATTTTCTTCTTTACTGCAACAGTTTCTCCCTTCTATTGTATAGTTTGTTTATAGCAGGGGGACCACCAGATTGGCTTCCTTTTTTTTTTGGAGAAGAGCATCTTGGTTCTATTTGGGATGGCACGATTCATGCACAAGTGGATATGTTTGTACAGTGCCTTAGTGTAGGATTCTGCAGTCGAACTTCCAGATCCTGTCTGCGTGGGTGTTGTGAAGTTTTTTAAAGAGGTTTCCTTACTGGGGGGTGGGGGTGGGATGTGGATGTCAAGGGTGATTTGCTTATGGTCAGACCTGACCAATGAGGGGGTGACCACTGGTGTGGAGCATCTATCTCCCATGTTGGTAATGACCAGGTCTAGGATATTGGAGCCCCTGGTGGGACAATGGATTAGTTGATCCAGGGCATTGGAATTTATGAATTTCAAGAACCGTAGGGAAAAGGAGTTGGTACCCGAGTAGTTTTCCCAATTAATGGCAGGGTAGTTGGAATCACCCAGTATTAGGGTGTTTGGTTGTATCTTAATATTTTCCAGTATGTTTAGAAAGGTGTAGTGAGAATCTTGGGGCATGGTGGGGGATCTGTAGCAATTTACAATTTTGATTGCAGTCTTACCTACTATTAGTTGCACCTGGAGAATTTCAGATGCATTGTGTTGGGCAACTAGCCTGGAGGTGTGAATATCCTTGGTGTATATGGACACTCCTCCACCTTTAGTGTTTTGGTCTTGGTTTTGAGGCCAAAAAGTGTGGTTAGAATTGTAGCCTGGTATTGCAGGGGTGCTCTCTGGAGCCTTGAACCAGGTCTCAGTTACTGCACAGATATCGATGTTCTCCATTTTTAGGAGTGCCTCGAGAGAGTGCATTTTGAGGTTTAGACTTCTAGCATTGAGTAGCATTACCTTCAGATTTTGCATGCTTGTATCTGTTACGGTGGTGGTTTATCCCTTGAACCTTGCCTAAAAAAGGCACTATAGGGGTGGCAAAAGCTTTAGCCAGTAACCTGAATCCCAGGGGTGACAGGTGCAGACCATCCCTGGCAAAGCATTGTGGTTTGTCGATCATGTCTTCCCAGGCAGACAAATACTGGATCCCCTTTGAATGACACCAGAAGCTTAGCCAGTTGTTGAAGTCAATCATTTTGTCCTTATACTGTGGTATCATTCTGGGCGAAGGCAGGATGCTACTCAGGGCTAGGGTCATACCTGCCTGGGTCACATGATCCAAGAGCTCTTCCATGCCTCTCTTCATTTAGTCCAGGGAGGTACGTCTCAAGTCATTCACTCCAGCATGGACAATGACAGAGTCGTATTTGTACTTGATGTGGAGTGACTTGAGTGCATGAGTTACGTGGTGGATCCTGGCACCCAACAGGCAGCTGACTGTAATTTTCTCCTTGTTCAGCCTGGTGAGTGGGACATCAGTGTGCCTGACTATAGAGTCACCTATGACTAAAGTGTTGGGTACATTGTCTTGCCTTAGGGGTTGTTGTTGGGTGGCACACTGGTGTTGTGAGCTAGAGGACTCTGAAGTAAACTCTCCAGTGGCATAAAGCTAAGCCTCACTTGTATCCTTGTATGTCAGTGTGTATCATGCATTGCTTGCCTAAAATCATTATTTAATTAATTAAAAGCAAATGACTGAAATCATGTATTAGTAAGTTGCATATTACTGAAATCTGTTACTAGACAGATGTGTATTGACTCGTCAGTAGAATTTCATTCTGTGATGTTTCTTATGAACACATCACAACAGTATGCCACTAACATTTTGTTATTGACTGCTGGTATGTTTTTTTGTTTTTAATTCTGTTTTTTTGTCATTTTTTTTCACTGTCCATAGCGGTGGAGTTTACTTGAACAGGAATGTGAAGCAGAATATCGGATGATGCCTCAGGATATTCGTAAGTTTCTGCAGTGGGAGGCAGATGGTCGGCCAGAGACAGAGGCTTACAGTGATGGGTATTCTGGCACTGACAGTCCCCATGCTCATAGTACACCACCATCTGTAAAGAACTTGGTGAGCTGGTCAAGTAAAAAGAGCCTAGGGGGCAGTGAGGCCTCACTCAATAATAGTACCTCTTCACCTGGGACAGCCAGAATATCAGGCTCAGAAACCACAGTATTATGAAAATAATATTCCGTGCAGCTGCAGCCACTATTTAGCAGATTTATTTTCCTGTAAATAATTTTGGATACTTTTGACTGACATCACATAGAGTACAGACCATACCGGCATGTTATGAAATTCATCTGCTTTACCTTTGTGTAATGTAAGCAGATTCCAAACTTCTGCCATGCCAGCCAGAAGATGGAAATGCAGAGGATGCAAGCATTCATGGAGCTGCTTATATTCAGTTACTAAAAAAGAAGACATTAAGGGAACCTTTCTTAAAAAAGCACTTCTCTGTCTTTTCAGACCTAGATTCCAGACTGACAGTAAATTCCATTCACAATAAAGGATGAGTATGTAGTAAAGTAAGAAAAAAGTTTCAGAAGATGGCTGCTGTGAGGTGACTTTAGCTGCTGAGCATTGCTTATCTTCAACGGATCGTGGCTACACAGACATACTCTGGTACTTATTCTTGACTCTGCATTGTATAGGCGGGTGCAGAACGCTTGACCAGTTGCACTAATCTTGATGAACTTGCTTTTTTTCAGTGTTTCTGGGTCTGTTGAAATGTCTTTTCTGCTAATTTTGTTGTAATTTGTATTATGTCATGGAGAGCTGAAGGGCATCAGAATACGACAAATTTTCGTCCTGCAGTGTAGTTTTACCAGAGGATTGGCTGGATGATCTTAGGCTGACAGTTGCTGGGGCCTTCTGGAGATTAATGCAGTTACAGAGTCTGCATCCTTTGATGATGCTGTCTGCAGGATTCTGACTGTCCTTTTGGAGGAGTCAGTTGTTTGTAGCCAAAGAACAGCTACACCGGTGCATGTGGAATGTATATGTATGTGTATGAATCTGGGTGGGTGGAATTGTATATGTATGTTTATGAATCTGGGTTAGGGTGTTGAGCCTGTATCGCTAGTTTTGACCTGAAGAACTGCTTTTAAATTTCTAGGCCAGCATTTTAAGGTATAATATTTTAAAGTGTTATGAAATTAACTTGGTATTGTTATATCAGTACCATGAAAACCACTGTGTTATTTTATAAGGGAATATGTTGATTTAAAGTTTTGATCATCACTGTTGTAAATGGTCATTTTCAAAATATCACTGGCTCAATTCATTACGTTTTAAATGTGTTTTGGCCTTGCATGCTTTCCCCTAATTGTGTATTTTAACAAAGAATTGATCCATTGACTGAAAATTGTGTATCCCTTTCCCTCCTTACAGAGAAAACTACTTAAGTACCTTTTTCTTTGTTGTTTCTGTGACATGAGAAAGAACATGTCTGTTAACTATGCATTGTCTCTGCTTTGAAATGTGAAGCTTATGGTGGTTGAGCCAAGAATCTTTCTGGAGACAAGTCTCAGTCCATGGTTAGTTGTTGCCATATAGCAGTACCACTTTCAAGGAAACTTGGGGTTGGGTAGGGGTGAATGGTGTCCTCGTTTTCAGCATCCTTTTAAGAAAAGGATTCTGCTGGACCATGGATACTGTGGACAGTAGAACAGACTGGTGGCTTTCTTAGTACCTTTTTGCTACAATGTTACCCATTTCCTGTGAATAACAGAAGCTTTATACATAATCTTCTTAATGATCAAATGTTTTCAACAAACTATGCCTTTAAACTATGGGCGCTCTCAAAGAGATTTTTAGTAATGTTTTACAAAAATGTTTTTTTAAGTCTTATATTTTTATTGTTCTTTATTATGTCAACTCTCAGCATGGACAGCACAATTCTGAAACTGTCCTATGTTTTGAAATGTTATGAAAATTCATTTTAGGTCAAATGAAGTTTAATTTTTGACTGACTGGCATCCTGTTGTTTTAGCAACATAATTATTTCTTTCTAGGTATCTTTTGGAATGTAAAGTGTCTTTCTATATCATACAATTCATTTTGTCGGAACCTTTCCAGTGGTTACCTAAGTACCCTTTTCCGTTTTTTATTCATCCCAAACTCCTATTGCAGTTAATCATTTGAAGCCAGTTTGACACCCTTTTCTAAATGATCCATGAATGCTCTTAGAAGTCAGGAGTGTAATTTTAGAGTCACAAAAAATAGAAACAGAAAAGCTAAATTCTGTCAGTTCTGAGTTAACTATGCATGAAATTAGAATGCATCCTTGAAGATCTGTTAATCACAGGGAACCTTAGTGAAGTACGTACAGAGACTGAGATTGGAGGGTGTATCATGGTAGTCTGTTTGTTCTCTATACCTCCCTCTTTTACTCTGTATTTTGTTTTGTAAGATTTGTCCTTTATGTTCTTCCTAGGCCACATCAGAGCATGTTATCTGGTAATGTTTATAATTTACTAGAACTACCTACATGTTATTAGTGCTATATTTAAAGTATAATGTTAACAGTCTTTTTCTTCTTGGTATATAACCATTACTTAAAAAAAAAGATTTATTTTTGCTTCTGTTGATGTTGAACTGGCCTTTGTTCTTCCATCTTATGGATAAGAAAGTAATTTTCCTCAGATTTATCCATGAGCTGGCCATCAGAAGGGTTTTCACTGTTTAGCCAAAACATTTGTCTGCTTTCACAGGGTTTTGTTTCTCTGGAAACCAATTTCATTAATGCATGCTGACAGCCCCCCCCCCCCCCCCCCCCAAATGAAACATTTCTAAAAACTGCTTATGCCAGAAATCAAAACAGTCAAACACTGTACACACACAAATACATTACAAAAGTAAGCAATGACTTTACAGACTGCCTCAAGTTCACTGTAATACTTTGAGATAGTAGCAGAAGAGAGAGTAGCAGAAGAGTATGCAGTACTGAGTCCAGCGAAACTTTACATATCATAAAGTAGGACAAATGAAACACAACCTACAGTAAATTAAGAACATTTTCATACAATTGCCAAGAAACTAAAATGATCAATAAAATATTGTCATGAGTAAAATTACAAAAATGGTAAATCAAAAGGGATCAGGTATTTGCACATTTTTAAGTAAAGCAGCAGTATTTAGTATCTTGCTTATAGAATCTCTGTAGCACAGGGTGTAAGAGTAATGTCTACATAAATAATGTAGGCTATTGCTGGTTTGAATCCAGGTAGCAGATACCTTTTAGGTGACAGGGTTTGGCATAATGGTTAAGGTCTTCAACTCATAGACATAAAGTATAGTGTTTGATTGTAACCTCTGGTAACTGGCTAGGCTTAAAATGGTTCTTCAGGGCAGCTAGCCTACTATTCACCTATGAGCCAATCCAGTATAGTAACTTTTTCCTGATAAATACAAGTGTAATTTGCAAGCAGTCTCTTTTTGCGCTAAATACAAATCGGATAATGTGGTACCCTGTTGTGGTATAATCTACCAGAAACTTGTGTTAACTAATATGCTGAAATCGTGGGAATGATATGACTTTAAAACATCTTCAAATGTTGGTCTTAGCAGACATTGAATTCAAATTAAGTATGCAGCTCATGACACACTCGTTCAGCCATCAAATATTAAAGTACTGTTGGAGATGATGATAGAACAGCTAGAAACAGTGTTTGTAGTGTGTACACTTTTATAAGCTGCATCTGTGATGAAAAAGAAGAACCAGATAGTTTATTGACTGTACTGTCATTTACAGACTTCCTTGGTGGTATGCAGAATTTTTAAAAGCTGCCACCTTTCATATAGTATTTATGTAAAAGCATCTTGTTGCTGGAGAGTATTGTTTGCCCAGATGCATGTGGAAGCTGCTGAAGATGATGAAGTTACATAGATATAAATTACAATTTACAATATTGTCAGAAGTGTCAGTTGCCATGATTTTGTTGTTAGTTACATTATTCAGCACATGAATGGTACCTGTTGGGTAGCCTCACCTGCCATCCTTACTGTTCATGCAGAGCTTTTCCAAACTGTGACAAGTGCTTCAGATTTCAACATCAGAAGCACCCTTTTTGGGATCAGCCTGAAGGCTCATTACAGGTGAAAGGCTCTTTGTGGTAAGGCCATCCATCAAACAAGATTTTTTTCATTACATCTGTCTGGATTTAGGGCTGACACACAACTTGCAATCTGTGTTTGTATATGAGTAGCCAATCAGGAAAAAAAACTTATAGAATCCATAAGTAACTACATGGCTTGGATCCACTGATAAATATTGAGGAGTCCCCATGTTTTGTATGATGTATAGAATGTCTCGATATTGTAAGACATGCCACTCTACCCAGGCATTCAAAATATAACTAAACACCGTCATAAATTTATGATTAGTCAGCTGTGGATCTCTTCTAACTCTACAAATCCATGGGCAGGTGAATCAACAAATGTTTCATAGCATGAATAGATGAGTTCAGTGTGTCTTTTTCCATTCTGCATCACACACAGATTAGCATTTGTTGACAGTAGGTTTGAATACACTGGAGAGAAATTTTTCTGTCCTACTATATGACTTTAGGGTGCTGTGAAGAATTTGTTACACTTGATGTGCTAGATGTGTTCATCTCTACTTAAGAGAGTTTTTGAAATGCTCCTCCTTCACAAAGTAATTTGCCATTTTTTTGTAAAATTTGAAACTTGAACTTTTTGACCATAAACGAGCTGTATCTGTTTTCCACCTTTTGAAACATAAACAAGCTGTATCTGTTTTCTTCTGTACTGAAATATGTATCAGATGCTGTATCTTGGTGATTGTGAAGCTGTGTTGATTCCACTGTTAAGTTAGTTTGCGTTTTCACATTTCTAGGCATTATTTCCCATCTTCAGTGTGTTTTAAGGTTTTAAGTTATTTCTGGTCTTTGATGTGTTTGAAGGAGTTCTTATTGTTTTATGACTTATACGTGTATGCCCTTTCTGGTCACTTGTAGAATGTTGTTTCTACTGTTTTACGCATTCCTCTGGGAAGGTAGATAACAAAATGATTTGTATTAACTATCTTAAATGTAATTCATACCAGTCATCCTCTTTGCAATAGTGCTACTCAGAATTTGCTAATTATTATCACATTTTTAAGTTTTTTGTTTGTTTGGGTTTTTTTTTATGTTTAAAATTGTGGCGTCACCATCCAGACTCTCTGGTTCTTTCTTCCACTCACAGATTGAATCTTTTGGATTCCAGATTCTGTTCCAGCTTTGATGATTTGTTTAGAATTTTCAGTCATATCTGAATTTGAAATGATCAATTTCCTAAATGGTCTTTTGACATAAGGATCTTTGGCTTTAGTACGGCCTTTTTTATTTTGTTCCTGTTTCCAACATGCCTGCAGATAAAGTTATCAAAACATCTAATGACCCATGTAAAATAAGAAAAAGATGTTAAACCATTGTTGTTTGTCTTTTCGGCTTTTCCCGGTTAGGGGTCGTCACAGCGGAATTCTTGTCCGCTAATGATTGGCAGTAGATTTTTATGGTGCAGAGTTGCCAGCCTGACGCCCAACCTTCAGTGAAGGCATGCCCATTCGCGCATGTCTTTCGGAGGCCACTCGACCGCGGGGAGGAAACAGCTTTGATGTTTATAGAATATCATCAAATAAAACAGTTTACTATAGTTACCAGAAGGCTATATTCTGAAAACTTCACTGGTAATACATTGCAGGGATTTCCGTGTTTTTTTTAGAGCCAGTCATTTATATTTTATTGTGAATTTATTAATGTTCAACTATATATTATGTGTATGTTTTTGTAGGAGACCTGCTTTCTGTAAGGACCAGCAAAAGACAGCAGTAGAAATAAATACTTGGTTCTCCTTGCTCTCTATCGGTAACATGTCCTGACTTCCTATCATAAACTTGTTACCATAATGACAGGGTGTATGTTTGCCTGCATTTTCTGATGGACACAAAGTCTGAAACCTAAATGTTTGTCATCATTTAGCATCTTCGATCCTCAGTAATTTGTTTAAAAACCATAGACTTAGAGGAACAGGCCAAATGTATGAGAAAAAAAAAGTCTGGACATTTTGCAAAAAAAAAAAATGGACCGTTGAGAGCCATGGGAAGGTGAGTGTAAACAGAAGGGCCTGTGTTACACTGTCTTCCTCTAAGCACTCACTAAGTGTTGAATAGCTTTGGAAGTCAGTACTTTAACTTATAGTACATGGAACAGATAAAAGTTCCATGCACTACAAAGAATTATGATTGGGTCTCTCATCCTAGCTTTTTCTTGTGTGTTCTTGACATGGATTCCAGGAAATTCACTTTGAGAGAGTCTCGAAGACATAAGTCAGTTAGGATCGGCGACCCGATCATAATCCTCTATGTAGATGACCTTTACTTTAGAAAGTGCCTGTTAATCCAACTTCACTTAATTTTAGCAATGTTTCAAGTCAGCATTTTCAGCTTTGTAATAAATCCTCTGGTTTGTGGCTTTTTTTGTATTTGTCCCTTATTCAGGAGTTAAGGTTGAGAGCTATAGTTGGCAAAAGGCTGTAAGTAATACAAATAATAGAAGTTACACATTAGTTTAACCCTGCCCATGCCTGTGTGTTAAGTTTTATTACCTGCACCTGGTGCCCTCCCAATGTCTTAGTGTCTGTTTGGCAGTACAGATATGGTTGGAATATGTCAGAGCTCAAGGCTGTGAGTTGATAGTCTTCATCCTCAAGTTCTTGGTTTGTTTCCTTCAGTTTGAGTACTTGTTTCTTTGTGCATGTCGTTTAACCAGATTGTCCAGTCACCCCTGTAAAAAAAAAAAAAAAAAAAAAAAATCTCATCAGTCTAGAATACTCAGACAGTAAACATATTAAAAAATATATATATATATATATGTTGTTATACAGCTTTTAATTTGTGGCATTCTAAATCTAGCATACATCTTCCATAAAGTTAAAGATAAGTAAAATCCCAGGGACTTGTGTAAGGAATCTGTGATAGCTACTCTGGAGAGGAATAAAGGGTTTGATGTAGAATACGTCTGAATGAAAACAGTATTGAGCTTCTGCACTCACACAGCATTATGTTCAGTCTTAACAGGGTGAAGAAAATCAAAAGGAGAGATGTGTTAATGCAAAGAGAAAACTAAACATAGTTTACAGTGGAGTTTTTTTTTTTTTTTTACTTAAGAAGCCAAAATGCTCAGCTGCAGTGGAAACAGTATTTACTTAGCTGTCCAGATGTTTAAAATCATACTGTAAAAATACCTGCTACGTGAACTGTGCTTTTGCTAATGCATTACATAAAACCAAAAGTAGTATTCAGTAGACTGTGAAAAGTAATGTGCAGTTTAAGAGATAAATTGTCTGGGTCATAAATGGTTATCAGTGGTGTTGGAAAATTGCAGATGTAGACATTTTGAAAGCTGCAAATGATTGTGTATTTCCCAGTAACATGTGCATCTAGTCTTTTAACTACAAGTGCCATGATTCGAAAGGGTTGTCATTGTATAACAAACCGATAAGATTCAGGAGAATAGTGCTTTTACAAAGTTTCACAAACTGCTGTAAAATATCATGTAGCATAAATCTGTTTAAGGACGAAGAGTCTTGCAGTTTAAAACAAATGTACATATATGTTAAGTATGTTGAAATGTTAATATGTTTTGACGTTCCTGACTTCTTAAAGTCTGTTGTGTACATAATAGATGAATTTGCAAGGAGTCTTTGGAAATTGAAATAACTTTTAAAGTTGGCACTTCACCAGAACAGTCTACTTTACAGTATAAACATTGCAATTTCATTGTAGACAAAAAGACTTGGAAAACTTGGAGAAGAATTTCATCTACTTTTCTGTAATTCCAAGAATATTTAATTACACCATTACTCTCATATAATGCTAGATTTTTATCTTACAGGTTCATATCTTGTGTATTCCCTCATGGTACTGATTTTGTATGGTACGGTATGGCATGGTACATTTGTAAAGTTAGAGGGATTTGTATTATGTTTCCTGTTAAATCTTTGCTGTACAGAGTGTGTTCTTTGGTATCTAAAGGGTGAACACTGTTGATAAAAGGGAACGTTTATTTGCAAGATGTATCTAATTTTCCATGAATATTATAACTATGTAAATGCAATAAAATTGATGTTTTTGGGAGATTTAAGTGTCAATAGACTCTGTTAATATTACATTGTATTACAACAGCAAATCAAGAGTTAGTTCTGTACTTGTATCTTAAAGCTGTGTGACTATATGTTTTTCATAATAGTCAAAGTAAACTTTGTCATTGAGACTCTACAACAAGTGCAACCGAACAAAATTACGTTACTCTGGGCTGCATGTGCAAACATCTAATGTAAACGCTTCACATTACTACATTTAGACATTTCCTACTACTTATTTATTGTTTTACATATAAACTGACATTTACTAAGCTAAAGCGACACTGTATTTATTGCACAGAATTCCACAGCTACTTCTTGTTGCACAGGATTCTGTAGGCACTAGTCTAAGGAAACAGTATTATGCACAAGGATTTCAAAGCTGTTACTTATTGCACAGGATGCTGTTTTAGCATCAGCAGATACTGCACAGAAATAAGATTATACTGTTGGATTAAGTGTGCAGCATTAATGTACATAGAGCAGTTCAGGCACGTTTTAGAATTAAGGTTGCCATCTTTTCTGTACAGTCCAGATTAGGGCAGCTGTATCCCAAAAACATGACAAATGTGGTGTGGTATTTTGGGAGAATATTTTCTTAATTTCCTTTAAATATTACAGAAAGTTGTGACATTATGTAAAGAGATGTTTCTACTTTTTATACAATGTTAAAATAACTACAATTCTTCAAAAGTTAAGTATTATTGTACTGTAGAGAAAACAAACCAGTTGCTGATTTGTTCTCCAAAATGCTCAGTTCAGTAAGACATGCTCACACTAGGCATTTGAAATGGTGACAGCTGTGACTGGAATATATGTATATGGTAAATGTTATTCCATTTAGGGCAGTTCTTAGAGTGTTTTGTACTGTAATTCCCTGCAAGAAATATTCTGCCACTTTGCGCTTACATGCATAATATTGACCTACTAGGATGAGCATAAAAGGATTGTGATGTTCTTCGTGTTTCACTGTTGCAGTCATCACATTTGGGTTATCTGCTTGCAATAGCCCTCAGTCGGCCTGATTAACAAAGTCTTTGGTCCTGCGTCTGTTGCTGTCCCTTCTTCCATGACGTCAGGTCGTCAGGGGTATGAAATATGCAGCCGACGCCATTACATCAGTCTGTCTTGCCATGCGGAAGCAGAAGCAGTTCGCAAGTGCCGGTCAGCCGACTCCTGAAATTTTTGTTTTCGAGTTTCAGAACCGAAGTCTTCAACTAAAGCTAAGTACCCCGTTGGGGAAACTTTTTCTTGCTCCTTACTGATGTCAGTAAAAGTTAATTGCATTTCTTGTGGAAAGCAAACACCTCACAAAGATTTTCATTCGTACTGTATTCCTTGCCTAGGCCCTGACCACAACGTACCCTGCTGTTAGTTTTGTGCTTTATTTAATCAACGTACTATCCAGCGTCTGTATATTTTTGCCTCTAAATATTTTGGTTCTCTGTTCAATTATCCAGAAATGTCGTCGATAAGCCATCCGACTACCGGAATTCCTAAAAAATGCAAAGATAAAGACAGAGACAGGCCGCCTAGGTCCAAAGCTGCCGACAATGCTTCTCCTAAGCCAGTCGCCAGTTCACAGGTACTCAGTGAGGTGCTTTCGCAGCCCCTGATGCCTACTACTTCTGATTCACAGGCCTCTACTGAGACCCATTCGGAGTCCGGTATGCCGTGAGATGCTTCAGCTGTGGAACCTGCGGATGTCTCTACCTTGGATGGATTCCGGAGCCGCTGTGCATGCACCGGCTTCTGAGGCCTACAGACTTGCATATTAAACCGATGCCTCCTTCTTCTTTAAGGCCTAAATCTCGAACCATGCCTAGAAAACCGATGCCCAGACCGCATGCTCAGGCCTCTATGCCTAAAAAAACAAATAAGAATGGCTGAAGATCTTAACTTTAATAAGGGGAAGCCAACCACCCTCTTTTAAGAGACCTAGGACTGAAATTGTTTATGAATCTTATGACCAGGATTCTGTTTTTTCTGATTCTTCTAATGATCTGGATGTACCCTTATCTACTTATGAGGATTCTGATGCAGAGGACTCTATTCCCTCTGGAGAATTTTTCTTTTGGTGAAACCTTGCACACTCTAAGGGAGCATTTCCACTGGGAAAGCCAGGATTTTTCTGATTCGAAAAAGAGACTTAGGAATTTCTTACTCTTGCCTTTAGCTATACCTCCTGTACTAGACATTGTTGATGATGCCTTTTTGGAATCTAGTTTGGACCCTGATTCTTTGCCTCCTGCTCCCAGAAAACCAGACCAATATTACAGGGCTCCTGATTCTCACAAGTTCCTTTTTAAAAATCCTGTTGCGGATCCAGAGACTATTTCACAGGGACCCAAGGGCATTAAGGCCGCTACTGCCAAAAACCCTTACCCCTTCTGATACAGACTTCAGGGCGCTGGATAGATGGGGTAAGAAGGTTTACACTTCTGCAACCTTGGCCATTAGGGCTTTAAACTGTCAGTTTCATATGTTAAAGTATCAACAGCATATTATTGGATTGCTTAAACAGCAAATTATGTTGATTCCTGACTATGCTGAAAATAAGGAATTATAGGATTTAATGCATTCTGCTGAACAGGTTGGAAAACATACTTTGCAATGTGGGTTTGATTCTTTAGAGGCCTCTTGCAGGGCTGCTGTCACTGGGTCTGTACTCAGAAGGCATGCTTGGCTTAAGGAGCAATCTTTGCCTGATCATGTTAAAGCTAAAGTGTTGGATGCTCCCTTAAATGAGGACTGCCTGTTCCGCAACAAAGCTGAGGAATTTCTTAAAAAAGATGGAAGATCAAGCTAAATCTATGCAAACTGTTAAAGATTTCTTACAAGTTCAGCCTCCAAGATTTAGTAGACATTGGCCCTCTAAGAATTGGTCCTTTCCGGCTCCTTCCAGGCCTTCTCAATCCAAACCCAGACACAGTAGAAATCCCAGGTTTCAGTCACAGGGTACGCACAAGACTAAGCAGTTGGGGGCATCCACTTCCAAATCTGGGAGTAGTAAGACTCCCCCTATGGAAAACTGTCTAAATGACTTGATTTTAAAACTTCAAAGCACTTCTCAACTGAATGCTCCTTTAGGGGGAAAGATTGGTCTGCATGCCAAAAACTGGGAACTCATTACCCAGGACAAATGGGTTTTAAATATAGTGTCTTCACTTCCACACGTTACCAAAGCCAAAAGGTTGGCCAGATTTACCCACAAATCAGTGGGCGGAGGCTCAAAAGCAATACTCTCTCTTTTAAACATAAAGGCTATTCAAACTGTACCAGAAGAGGAAAAGGGACAAGGTTTCTACTCGAGACTTTTCCTGGTACCCAGGAAAAGACAATTCATGGCGTCCTATTCTGGACCAGTCTACTCTAAACACCTTTTTGGTGATTCCAAAATTCAAGATGCTGATTCTTCAGTTGCTTCCTATGCTAGGAAAAAAGGATGGTAGCACTCGATTTAAAGGAAGCATACCTGCACATCCGAATCGGGGAATATTGCAGAAGATACCTACGCTTCAAAACAGGCTACAATCACTACCAGTTCTCTGCACTGCCCATAGGCTTATCTACTACGCCCAGGGTATTCACAAAGTGCCTAGCCCCAGTCATCGCATTTTGCAGGCAAAGAAATATTCAAATATACCCATACCTGGATGATTTTTTAATTCAGGCAGAAAGCCAGGACATACTTTTGAATCATCTGGCCTTTGTACAAAGGGTGCTAACTTGTCTGGGGTACACCATAAACTAACATAAATCACACCTGGTACCCTGTCAACAAATCATATTCCTGGGAGCAAGCTTGAATACAACTTCATAGATGGCTTTCCTCATGCCAGAGAAAAAAATTCATTTGACAACCTACTTCAAACAAATAGCCACAAAAACCCTACTATCTGCAAGGCAAATACTTACAAGCCTTGGGGTTCATGGCCTCCTGCATTCTTCTGATTCCATATGCAAGACTGCATATGAGGAAACTAAAATGACATCTAAAAAGCCTATGGTGTCAACATTCTCAGGATCTGGAAGCAATGATTCCTGTCATACCTTGCCTACACCTAGAGTTTCTTTGGTGGGCAGAGGCCTACCACCAAAACAAGGGTCTACCATTCACACCACCCCCTGCAGCCCAAACCCTAACAACAGACGCATCAGATTATGCATGGGGGGGCTCACCTGGCAGGGAGGTGCATTCAGGGCAAATGCAACCCAAGTCAAATGCACTTGCATATCAATCAAAAATAAATGTTTGTGTATAGCATGCTCTGACAGCCTTCAAGGACCACATTCTTCCAGGACAATTAATGTTTAAGATAGACAACACCACTGTTATGTGGTACATAAACAAGTAGGGGGTAAACATTCTTACCCCCTATGCAGACTAGCCATGGCATTGTGGAACACATCCCTGAGCTACCAAGTGCATCTACAAGCTCAATTCCTGCCAGGAAAACTAAATACACTGACAGACGAACTAAGCAGAAACCTCATGGACCCACACGAGTGGAAACTGGAACCAAGGAGTTTCAACATGTTGACAAGCAAATGGGGGAGCCCAGATATAGACCTGTTTGCCTCCCCCCAGAAATATCAATTGGACAAATTTTGCACAAAGACTCCCCACAAACAAACTTGGAAAGTGGATGCTCTGTCTTTCAGCTGAAAAAAAAACAGTTTATGCCTTTCCTCCTCTGATTCTGCTCTCCAAAGTACTACTAAAGATCAAACAAGACCAATCAAGGACGATTTTGATTGCACCAGACTGGCCACACCAACACTGGTGCAACCCCTCTTGGGCAGTGTGTCATTGTTGGTCCCATGGCACCTGCCTCAGACTCCTACCCTATTGTTTCAGCAGGAGAACCAGATTCTGCACCCTCAGCTTCAAACACTGAACCTAGCAGCCTGGCTAATTACCTAATCTTTCCTTTACCATCCCTCAGTAAACCAGTGATGGATATAATTTTAGAGGCAAGGAGGCCTAGTACTAGAAAATCTTATGCTGAAAAATTGAAAAGATTCTGTGCCTGGAACCAATCTCAAGGGATTAGCACAGCAGTGCTCAGTTTACCTCCGATTTTACAATACTTAACTGAGATGCTTCACAAGGGACTGTCTTTCTCCTCCATCAAAATTCATGCCTCAGCCATTTCAGCTAATTATAACACACAACCTCCCCTCTTCTCTCATCCACTGCTTAAGCAATTCGTCAGAGGGGCCAAAAATCTATGACCACCCAGGAGAGCCCCAGTTTCAGCATGGGGTCTTAACTTTGTATTGGAAAAGCTCACCCTTCCTCCTTTCGAGCCAGCTGCCACTGTGAATTTAAAATTCCTCTCTTGGAAAACAGCTTTCCTTTTAGCAATCACTTCAGCAAGATGGGTATTTGAATTACAGGCCCTCATGGCAGTGGAGCCTTTTATCATCTTTCATGCGGACAGGGTGTCCCTCAGGACCAATCCCTCCCTCATGCCCAAGGTGGTATCCAGTGTGGCTCTTAATCAGTCCATTCATTTGCCAACCTTCTTTCCTAACCCACAGAACAAAGGGGAATGAATCCTGCACTAAGTGCACAGACAACTTAGATTCTGCTTGGACAGGACTAAACCTCAAAGGAAATCTGACCAACTGCTGGTGGCATTTGCTGTAGGGGCAGAGGGAAAGGCTATTTCAAAGCAAACCATTTCCAAATGGATAGGCCATTGCATTCATTTCTGCTACAAACACCATGGAAAACCTATCCCACAGGGGATCAGACCCCACTCAACCAGGGCTGCATCTACCTCTACAGCCTTTCTCAGAGGCATCCCTAACAGGGACATCCTAGAAGCTGCTACCTGGAATTCAGTACATACTTTCACCAAGCATTACCATCTGCCAATTTTCTCTAAATCCAGAGCTGGCTTTGCCACTGCAGTTTTGCAGGGCCTTATAGCTGGTCCTAATGCTATCTAAATCCCTCCTCCCATCCTTAGCTTTGGGAATCTACCCAAATGTGAGGACTGCAACAGTTAAACACGAAAAACATAGTGCAGTTGTGTACACTTACCATAAATGTAGATGTTTGAGTGTATTCACTGTTGCAGTCCTGGTTACCCTCCCTCCAGCCCCCTTTCTTCTTTTGGCTATACTTCTACTCTACTTTACTATGCTCAGAAGCTTTTTGGTGTATTTGCTTTTCTGTTGGGAGGTATAACCTTGTATATTTTTAGATTTAATTGCTTCCCATTAGGGGGGCACCTGACATCTGGGGCAAGAAAAACTGATGTAATGGTGTTGGCTGCATGTTTTATACCCCTGACGTCATGGAAGAAGGGACAGCAACCGACGCAGGACCCAATACTTTGTTAATCAGGTCGACTGAGGGCTACTGCAAGCAGATAAGCCAAATGTGATGATTGCGACAGTGAATACACTCTAACATCTTCATTTATGGTAAGTGTACACAACTGCACTTTTCCTCTCATCCTTTGAAGATCATGTTGAGCTACGTCTCTAATGTTCCTCCTTGTGTTTTATTTATCTGATTTATTGGAAAACAAATTTTGCCAGGTAACCATATCTTTTCCTTCCCTGAGAAAATATTTTAAAAATAAAATATTCTGCAATGGACTAACTTTCTCCCCAGGGATGGTTATACACTTTCTGGCTGCTGGGATACGTTCTGTTACCAAGTCCTGACCAGGATGAAGTGGATGTCAAAAAAAAAGGGAATTTTAGAGATGCACACTCAAATTTCTGTAGATTTCATGTTGTTGCTTCATCCACATGCTGTGTCTTGTTGCTTCTTCAATACTTGTCATTTTCAACTGTTTAATTTATTTGTTTG
Organism: Protopterus annectens; assembly: GCF_019279795.1. Taxonomy (NCBI): domain Eukaryota; kingdom Metazoa; phylum Chordata; order Ceratodontiformes; family Protopteridae; genus Protopterus; species Protopterus annectens. The sequence continues at coordinate 378,488,786 of NC_056738.1, read as the reverse complement.
CACTTTTAAAAAATCAGTTTCCACTAAGCATTTTACTAATAAAAGTAATGATAACTTAATTAGAACAGAATTGAAATAACTTAATTAGAACAGAATTGAAATAACACTTGTATGGCAGGAATAAACAATGAAAATAAGTTATGGAAAAGGAAAAAAAAAAAAAAACATTTGAGCCCCAGTGAGAATTTAAATAGTCCCTTCTAAACAGATTAAGTGACCTGCTAAATAAGGACCTGGATTCTCATGCATGAACTGGGGAAGGTAGCTGATTCTAAATGAGTGGAGCAAAGCAGACAAAAGAAAGCCTATTAAATGACTCGACAGAGACCACTGGAATAACCAGTAGCTCCTCACTTAATCACTTGTGGGGCTTTGCCCACTTTCATCTTCAATCATAAAACAGATTTATCTGATGATGTCTTTTCCATTCATTCCTTAGCATGCCGGTCTCTAATCTGACCTCTGATCTAGGCTTGGCCATTCTCAAGCTTTGGATCTGTTGCTCAAACTCCTCCCCCTACCCATAATCACTTCCCAAGGAATGAGCTACCACAGATTTCGTTGGCCTCCACCAGCACTTGATGGATCTTTGGTGCTCAAGAGTAGTTGCTAGTATTGTTTGGGATTTTCACTAGATAAATTCCTCATCTTTTTTCACCTCCCCACATTCTTTGCTACTGTTTCCTTCTTGGTTTATCTTATGTTATATAAATAAATATATATATATATATATATATATATATATATATATATATATAGTATTTTTCTAGAAGTAGAGAATTTCACAGCTTTTTCTGATCATTCTCCTTTCTTTCACTTTTTAACTACTTACCTTTTATTTGTGATTAAAAGGATGACTGAAAAGTTTTTCAGAATTTAAAAAATGAATGGCCTGCTCCCTCAAAATTTCAAATTCATAAGCACTTGAGAAGTGTGTGTGTATTGTCTGGGGCCTTCTCATCTAGATTAATTGTTCCGTGAGGCTTCCGTCCAATGAGCAAACATGGAGAGGCAGAACAAGTTGCTTTTAAAGGGTCTAGAGCACAGAACAAATTGATTTAAAAGGGTCTCCTTCAGCCCACCATAGGAGGAAAAACCCTATTCAGCAATGGAGAAATCTGTGGCTGTTGCTTCTTTCCCTTCTCCTTCTTCATCTTCAAAGAAACCGGACAAATCTAAATTCTCCAAAAAGAAGGAAGAAGAGAGAGAGGTAAAGAAAAACTGAAATATTCAAAAAAAAAAAAAAAAAAAAAAAAAAGGTCCCTGGATCCAGCATCCTTATTGGCTTTGCCAGCTAAGATCTCCAGACCTTTGAAGCCCATGCTCATCTTGGATCAGATAGTTATCAGGTCCTTGACTCTGCTTAGGTTCTTCCTGGATCCTATCTCCCTCCTGGGCTCTGATCTCCTATCCTACTGGATAACATCATTTTCCTTTGAGGCCTCCCTTTTCCACTTCTTCTCTGAGGTCAGCTAGATCTTTTCAGAGTCACACCAAAGTGGACATGGACAGGATGATTAGGTGTTTACTTTGGACCAGATCCAGTTAGGGGTACTCCTGGCTCCAACTGCTATTGGAGCTGGTAGATCTATTTCTCCCCCTCATTCACTCAAAGCTCCTTCTCCGATCCGACCCTTGCCCAGGGTAGATTTGCAGTAGAGCCAAAGCTTCATACTTTCTCATCTCTGGTGAGTTCTCTGACAAAGTCGTGGAGCTGGACTGTCATCACAGACTTTTGATAGGATGGTATTGGATTCATGGTCTTCAGATCCCTTCCATCCTCTAGAGGCATCAGTGTTTTATAGTTGGCCTCCATTGACAGCCTCGGATCTTAGCTGAATGGCTTCTAGGGTTGAAACACCTTTAAGAGTTTCAGCTCAGACAGCGATGCTTCCAGGAACCGTGTTGAGTTCGATATTCAAGGCTTTCAAGAGAGTACTCAGCCTAGAGAGATGTCTTCCTTTTCAGAACTGGATGCAACCCTTTTCCATAGGATTTTTTAGGTTCCACAGCCTGCTCTCCTGGTCCTATCAGGACAGCCAGTGCTTGAGAGCCTCAAGCCCCTTCTCCGAAGAGAGACATTATCTGTTTCTTAGTCCTCCCAAGAACAACCTCCCAGAGGAAGTTCACAGCAACATAAGTGTAAGAGGAGACACTTGGATCTCCCCTGTGGAATCCCTGACCACTGATAACTGATTTAGATGAGGGAGAAGGTTCAACCAGATCCCCCCTTGAGGGCATCTAATTCAGTGAGTTTCTCAAACAATTTAGGTAGATAAGGGGATTGGTCCTCCCAAGACCTTTTCCATAGGAATCTGTTTTTCCTGATGCTTTTGATTCTGGTCCATCTATTTCTTGGGTTGTCTCCTCAGCTGATGAGATGATCGACTTTATCTCCTCCCAGGCACAGAAGGGACCAGATACAGCTGATCCTATCCCCAATAAGCCTGATAAGCTTTTGGTTGCACAAAAGACTGACCCATTGGGTCAGGTGCCCTGCAATAGCTTCCATGGCAATGGCAACAGCCACTAAAGAAGGACTTACATAAGAAAACTCATCTTTCTCCATCCACATTGACAGTGAGAGCACTTAATTATTTGGCACACTTTACTCGCTTCCAGACAATTGACTAAAGAAATGTCCAATTTTCTCCCAGGGGGACCTTGACTGTGAATCGGAGAAAATCCAGTGATTCACAGTTGGCTGCCTTAATCGATTTCTGATGCCTATAGGCTGCTTATCTCTTATGCACAGAAGGTGCATTTTGAGTAGCTGGCACACGTATTTCCATAAGGAGGCATGCTTGGACATCGTTATGTGATTTTTTTCTGAACCGTTCAAGACATCATTGGTCATTGCCCCATATGATGATGCTTCGTCTGAAAGTAAAAAAAACTGTCTCAACTAGTGAAAAGGATAGCAAATCAGTATCAGCCAAAGGGATCAAATTTTCTGCCCCTCAAAAAACTTCTCCAGAAACCAAAAGGGAGGAAGGAGAATGTTGTTTCATAAATCCCAGGGATTTGGATCTGACTCTTCTGAAAAAAGAGCTCCCTGAAGCAGAAAGGGAACTTATAATAGACATCACTCATGGGGCAGAGGTGGTGTGCAAAACCAAGGCTTAAGGGGTTCCTTCTCTGAGAAACCTTTGTAGCACTCCTAAACGGTTGCCTAACTGTCGCACTCTGGAGGCAGTTGAGGAGTGCTTATCCCTGCATCCAGCAACCTGGACATCCATCACTCATGACAAACAGGCGAAGAGGATCATAACCAGAGGCTATTTCATTCCTTTTCATACCCTTCACTTACACACCAAAATAATTTCCACTGTACTACCTTCTAAGCCCTTCTTTAGTGGATGTGGGTAAGGTGGTCCACACAGCCTTTCTGGACCTCAAGGCCTTCGACACCACCTCCCACTCTGGAATCATAGACAAACTTACTAAGCTGGACATTTATCCCTACATCACTCGATGGGTTGCCAACTGACTTACTGACAGAACCCACACTGTAAAAGTAGCAGACTCAAAATCCAGCTCCAGATAAGTGACAAGCTGAGTACCTCAGGGTTCAGTCCTGGGACCGCTCTTGTTTGGCATCTACTTCTCTGAAGTACAGGCCAGCACTAAGGACTCTGGCTAACAAAGTTCGCAGATGACTGCAAACTGGGAGCCATTATTGAATCCCCAAATGATGTGGCTGTTCTACAAAAGGACCTTACAGAAACAGATGCTTGCTGCCAGAGCCATGGGCTCAAGCTCAATGCCAAGAAATGTATAGTCATTCCCTTTGGCAAAAAACAAGTACCCATGAATTACCACATAAGTGGCAGTACACTAAACACTGAAAGTGTGATAAGGATTTAGGGACACATGTGGGCAGTGGTCTCACCTTCGATAACCACATAGCCACAACAGTCAGGAAATCCTTCTATGAAATAAAAAAAAAAAAAAAAAGGAAATCCTTCTATGTGGTACATCTCATCACTAAGCGCTTTTCATGCAGAAAAAAGGAGGTCATTGTCCCACTGTACTCATCCCTCATTAGACCCATTATAGAGTACAACGCCCCATTTGGTATGTACCTCACAAGTCACCTGCAGCAACTGGAAAGGTCACAGAAATACCTCACTAAAAGAATCACAGGCCTAAAGCAGATGCCTTATGTTGACTGTCTAAAACAAACTCCAGCTATACTCCGTCTCATATCGCCTACTCAGAGGTGATCCTCTGCTTAACATACAAGGCCATGTCAAACCCAGTGCTGTTGGACATGCTACACTTAAAGAAATCCCAATCCCACAGAGCCACATGCTCCAGCGATCTAAACCTGATCATCACAATGAACAAAACATGCTGGATGGATAGTCTCTTGACCCAGAGACTCCCCATACTCTGGACTAGACTGCCCATACATGTCAAGCTGAGCACCTCTTTGGCCCTCTTCAAAAGGAACCTTGACAACTGGATGGGAGATAGAAAATTCACCCCAGGGATCACGTCAGTCGCCCTGCTAGACAGGAGACCAGGGAAGTAAATATTCTGGGAAGAAATAGCAAGGGAGATGTTATGGCTAGGCTTGTATAGGCCCTAGGGCCAATAGCCTAGTACCAACCTATGAACTTCTCCAAAGCTGATTGCAACCTCCTGAGGGAAGGTATAAACAGCTTCACAGCCCCCTTCCTCTCCATAGGAACTGGCACATATGTCCAAGCCTACACCAAAGTACTATACGAACATTTATATAGCTGCATGGAATCAGGAATACCCGACAGGACGAAGTCATCCTCCTCAAGGAAGAGTGAACCTGTCTAGTGGACATCTGCAGTAAATAAACTCTATAATAAAAGGAAACAATTGCTATCCAGAACCAAGAAGGTGCAGGTGCCTAAATGCAAGCAATCTCTCCTTAGCCTGAACAAGTAAATAAAAGTACTAATGAAATCCTCCAAAGCAAACTTCAAGTCGAAACTAGCCATATCTACTAAAGACAATCATAAGGCCTTCTTCACATATGTCTGCAATGTCAAGGGAAGCACCCAGATCTGCTCAGAACTGGTGGTCAAGGATATCACATACACAAATGCTGTAGATATAGCCAACCTGCTGGCAGACAGGTTCAGTTAAAACTTCACCCCTCTGTCTTCCCATCAGTAAAACAGGACATCCCCAGTACCTGCCCCCTCCCCTTATCCCTAGGGAGCAAGTCATCAATGCCCTCTTAAAGGCAAAAAATGCAGCCTCCATGGGACCTGGTAGCATCCCATGCTGCATCTTACATGGACTTGGGCAGGAACTTGCAGCATCATTAGGCACCCTATACAACCAAAGCCTGTGTACCGGCTTCATCCCAGCCGAGTGGAAGATAGCCACTGTCATCCCTTTGCATAAAGGTGGAGCATCCACCAATCTAGGAAATTATAGACCCATCAGCCTAACTAGCCTGATCTGCAAGACCTTGGAGTGGATTACCATCTAACAAGGACATTAGGAACCTCCAGACACTCGATTCCACACGGTTTGGTTTCATCAAGGGGAGGCTATGCCTGTTAAATTTGGTTGACTTCTTTGAGACGGTCACCAAGGCCATGGATGAGGGGAAGATTGTGCACACTGCCTACCTTGACCTGGTCAAACCCTTTGATACTATTCCCCACTTGGGTATAATAGATAAACTCTGTCAGCTAGGCATCAATCCATATGTTACCAGATGGGTAGCAGACTGGCTCACTGATTGATGCCACCTCAAGCAGTCAACCTGTATTGAGCGGTGTACCCCAGGGATCATTCTTGGGGCCTTTGCTGTTTGGGATATACTTTTCTGAGGTGCAGGCCAAAACCAGTGGGCAATGGCTGACCAAGTTTGCAGATGACTGCAAGCTGGGTGCTTTCATTAATTCTCCTAGTGATGTGAACATCTTCCAAGAGGGTCTCACCCAAACAAATGACTGGTGCCAGAAAAATGTCCTCAAACTGAATGCCAAAAAATGCATAGTCATCCCCCTTGAGTGATGCCCCCACAAATGATCACACCGATAATAAGGTCCTAAGTACACAATCAGTTGTGAGGGGCTTGGGCACCCAGGTTGATAGCAAACTGACTTTTGACCACCATATTGCCTCCATTGTATGGAAAGCTTTCTACATGGCCTACCTCATTAGTAAGGGTATCTCATCCAGGGACAAGGTGATCATAAAATCCCTGTATTCTTCTCTTATAAGACCCATTATTGAGTGCAATGCCCCTTTCGGCATGTATCTCACAAAGCACATGCAGCAGCTGGAGAGACCACTGAGGTTCCTCACAAGGAGAATCCATGGCCTCAAACATCTACCCTGCACAAATAGGCTAAAAGCCCTGTCCCTCTACTCTGTTTCCTACAGACTCCTCTGAGGTGACCTCCATCTGGCATACAATGCAATCTAAGACCCTGCTTTGGTGGGACTGCTGCATATCCGCAAGTCAAGCTTCACTTGAGTAACCTGCATGTGTGACCTCAACCTGGTTTGTGACATCAGTAGGACTTGTTGGCAGGACAGATTTGTGCCCCAGAAACTCCCCCTTTTTTTGGAATAGACTCCCTCTCCACGTTAGGCAGAGTTACCTCATTAACCCTTTTTAAGTTCAACCTGGATAACTGGTTGGTGAACAGAAAATACACACCTGGATTCCTCCTGTGTCCCTGCTGGACAGTGGCATAGGATGTTGACTTGTTTGGAGCATGGGCTAAATTCTTGGCTAGGCTTGTAAGGGCATCGGGGCCAATAGTTTAGTAACTTCCTATGATCCTATAAATACCTATGCACTAGCCCTATATAATATAATAAGTACCGATCCTATGAGTGTCGCCCATAACTATTAACTATTTATTGTATGCTAACCTTGTTTCATTTATGTTGCCTGTTTTACTATTTTTATTTGTTGATAGACAGTTCTCACTTATATTTGTAAACTGTTTTGCATGACATTATAATACAATGTTTAATAATTATTTGCCTTATAACCTGGCTGAGGGTGAAAACTGAAAAAAAGTGCCAGTTCAGTAACATGTCAAAACACTTCAAAATATTATCTGCTTTATAGGGGATTTTTGTTGTCTTAATTATTTATAGTTTTATTTTTTACAGGTTTGTTTCCAGCCTGTATTTTGAATTACAGCACGTTATCATTGTGTGTCCTAAGACTTGGCTGCCAGTAGCATGCTATGTGTTGTGAGTGTCTATGTACTTTTACCTTTATGACTTATGGGTGGAAAGACACCATCGTTTGGCTTCAAGAAATACAACATATGCTTAGTAATAAGGCTTCAAGCTGGTCCCGTCAGAGAAACCAAATAACTGTGCTGTAAATACCAATGATGGTACTGCAAGCTGTAATGATGTGCTAATAGTGTTGGATTTGTATTGTATAGGGACCTATTTGCACAAATTTAAAGATCAGCACTTAGGACTGCTCTTTAGCATTTAATGTGATTGTTTTGCACAACAGTGGCCCCCTGATGAGGCAACTTTAGGTGTGAAGGTGTTTTTGTGCTTTTAAGCTAAATCTGTACTGGCTAGTTCTCATTTCATTGAATTAGAAGCTTAAATAATGGGTTGTTAAATGTATTCATTATTCCAGGGCAGCCACCGTGGTGCAGTGGTTAGCGTTGTTGCCTCACAGCAAGAGGTTCCCTGGTTCGATCCTTGGCTGGGGTGCCTTCTGTGTGGAGTCTGCATGTCCTCCCTGTGGTTGCATGGGTTTCCTCCTCCGGGTGCTCCGGTTTCCTCCCACATCCCAAAGACATGCTGTAGGTGGATTGGACACTCTAAATTGGCCCTATGTGTGAGTGCATGTGTGTGTGCCTTCTGTGGAAGGTTGGGTGCTGGGCTGGCAACTCGACACTGTAAAACTCCACTGCCAATCATGAGCAGACAGGTGATCTGCTGTGGCGACCCCTAACCGAGAAAAGCCAAAAGAAAAAGAAGAAATGTATTCATTATTCCAGTGCATTTATTTATCTGACTTCATTAACGTGCTAAAGCACTCATCTGAAAGTGCTGCTTTTAGACATTGCCTGGGTGCATTCTTTGGGAAATGATGGATAATTTTCTTTTTTTTTTTTTTGATTGGTTGAAGGTGTGGTTAAGTATATGTTTTTAGGAGGTGATGAATGACAGTTTCTGCAGAATTCAGCTAAATTCAGAACTCACAGTCATAGTGAAAGGTTGGAATTGTTATTATTTACACCGTTTGGTTTCTGGCTATTTACACTGACTTGTGAATAAGACTCAGCAAGGTTTATGGAAGGTGTAAACTGGAGCAGTGGTCCTGCTGTATCACATGCAAGGAATGATGGCAATGTTTTGTTGGTCAGGTAGTAGGTACTCTGTGAAGGCCATTTGGAGATCCAATCAACTGCAGAAAGTGGATTTTACATAAGATGCTTTCAACACAACTGTACATTATGGGTAAGTCTACATTTTCATGTTTGGGAACTTATTTAAACTTTGCAAATTACTGATGCCATCTTTTCCACTTGAAGTATTTGCTGGAGGTAGAGCTAAGTATAAATTATATATTTAGTATACATTGTGTTGCAATTAACACTATTTAATTTCTTACAGGTTGCCAGTTTTACTGCACTTTTGTGTGAGCAGTTATTTCACTGTATACTTAACATTTTCTCAAGTTTTTATCCTATTTTCTTTAGTTCTATTTGTTGACTGTGTCATGGTTGATTATTTTGCTCAGGAAGATATTTATTTTAGGCTCTGTGGTCTTTTGAGAGCCAATCATTCTATGGGACTTTTTATACAAAATAGGTGATCTATGTAATATGTATATGATGCATGTGTGAGTACGTCTACATGTATATGTCTGTGGGGGGAGTATATTATTTAAACACTTATGTATTATATATAATAGATACATGCACATATACATAAATGTAAAGTAGCCGGAGATAGTGTAGTGCACTGGCTCACCAGATGCGCAGTAACAAGCACCGCTTAAAACCCTCCCCCGTTGTTGTACATCATTTGGAAGTATTCTATATTCATCTAGTGTGAATGAATATTTATTGTTTCCGAACTGTATGATGCCACAATTTTTTAATAATTCATCAAATGCTAATTATCAGAATAAGAAGTCAGAAAACTAGTAAGCTACACAATAAAGCAAAGCACACTTAACAGCTACGTACTAAACACAAAAAATATATCAGCAGCGCATAAACATTCATTTTAAAACACAACTGCTTATTATTGTGTATATAAAATCACAAATATAACTTCCTGCCTACCTGTTTTCCTTTGTGTGATCATTTGGCATGTAATGTGGGTCATGGCTGAAGAGGATCCAAGAAGGGTCCTGGTGAATAGATAAGTAAATTGCATAATGAGCCCATCATGCTAGATGCTATAGATTTGCTCCCAGCTTACACAAATCATAGGGAAGTCACCTCAAAACATCCATAGTAGGCTTGATAAGAATATTTGGGGAAAATGGTTGTGTGTGTCAACTGGAAACTAGCTCATTTTCAGAGAGGACTGAGTGTAGCAGCCCTAAAAGAGTTACAGTTTGCTTTTTGTGTACATAACCATGTATATGTAGTATTGAAACTTGCATATTTTGTATGTGTTTCGGCCACATTAATTGTATGCATGATGTCACTGCCTAATACCTAAGCCATGCCCACTCCTGGGCAGAACTGAAGGTGAGCCAGTACACTACACTATCGCCAAGTAGCCTTGTACTGTTTGTCAGTATAGGGTAGATGCAGCTTACTGATAATGATATTAGCATCTGTAGTCCACAGTGGGACACTTATAGTTATAATGTACAGTTAATTATATAGACTGATCCCTAAACAGGTCTCAAAAATCTTTTTTCAAATGAGGTTTTTGGTATAGCTATAGATAATCCATGGAATGTTCAAGACTTTTGTGGAGAAGACTCCAATGGGATTCTTGGCATGGTACTCAGCATTGATATTCTACATCATAAAACATAAAAAGTAGTGCTCATGATCTTTGTCTTCTCTATGCTCAGATGTCCACCTAAAATTCATCAGATTCTGAATTGGTTGGAATAGTTAAAGGTGTCTCATGATTTTGTGTGTACTTTGGATACACCTCAAAATTACTGGCCATTTCAAAGCAGGGAGAACATGGATTAGTGTCTGGGATTCCACAAAGTCCATTGCATACATAGACTTCACTGACGTAGTCCCAACACTAGGTTTCTGTCATAACTGTACTACTCAAAGCTAGGAATCGAAGTTATTCAGTGCAAGCTGTTCCTCTAGCTGGTGTTTATAATGGTTGGTTTCAACCCTTTACCCATAAACAAAGTCCTCCATGTCTTGCCATTTCCTGCCTGCTTATCTTCATTTTATGTTATCTGTAGTATACCTAGGCTTTCCTTTTAGTTATACAAATTATGCTCTGGATTCAGGCATTCTATTACAGAAGTACCTTGCACTTAGTTCTGCGCAGGTATGGGTGTGTCGGCAGTGATTGACCGGTAAAATGGGAGGGGGAACACCTGATGACTGGCAGGCATGCTAATTTGCATGTCACATCTTCTTTTAACTGAAACCTGCTTAATATTCACACATGAAAAGAGCTACAACCCTGTCAAGCAGCCGTTACTGTGGGTAGTTAGAGTGTATGTGAGTGTGCTGATATGTTTGATGTCACATCATTTTTTTTTTAACTGAAACTTGCTTAATATTCACGCAGAGATGGCCTGCACGTGTCGCCCCTGGGATTCCGGATACTGGCTAAGACACTTGCCGCCCCTATAGTGCCTTTTTTAGGCAAGGTTCAAATGACAAATTCACCACCGTAACAGGAACAGACAAGCAAAAACTGAGGGTAATGCTACTCAGTGCTAGAAGTCCAAGTCTCAAAATGCAATCACTTGAGGCACTCCTTAAAATGGAGAACATCTATATCTGTGCAGTGACTGAGACCTGGTTAAGGCTCCAGAGAGCACCCCTGCACTACCAAGCTATAACTCATACCACAATTTTCGGCCATGTAACCTGGACCGGAACACCAAAGGTGGATGTGTGTCCATATTCATTAAGGATATCCACACCTCCAGGCTAGTTGCTCAGCATAATGCATCCGAGGTTATCCAAGTGCAACTAACTCTGGGCAAAACTGCAATCCAAATTGTAGCTTACTACAGATCCCCCACCATGCCCCAAGATTCCCGCTCCTCTTTTCTTGATGTACTGGAAAATATTAGGGTTCAACCAAACACCCTAATAATGGGCAATTTCAACTACCCCACCATTAACTGGGAAAACTACTCATGTACCAACTCCTTCACACAACGCTTTCCGGAATTCATAAACTCCAATGCCCTGAATCAACTTATCCACACCCCCACCAGGAGCAACAATATCCTAGACCTAGTCATTACCAACATGAGTGATCGGTGTTCCACACCTGAAGTCAACTCCTCGTTGGTCCGATCTGACCATAAGCCAATCACCCTTGATATCCACGTCCCGCTCCCACCCCCCATTAAGGAAACCACAGTAAACAAATTCTCCAAAGCCAACTTTATGCTTCTTAAGACAAGTGGTGAACTTCATGACACCCATGCAGATGGACAATACAGTTACGACTGCTGAATCCTACACAAATACACTCTATAAGCACTTACATGAGTGCATGGATCGTGTTATCCCAGACAGAACCAAGATGCTATCCTCCAAAAAAAGGAAGCCAATCTGATGGTCCCCTGCCATAAACAAACTGTACAACAGAAGGAAGAAATTGTTGCAAAAGAGAGTAAAATCCCATGAGTGGAGGAACTTCCTGGTCAGCCTTAGTAAGAAGCTGAGATCCCTTATAAGATCCTGCAAAGCTAGCTACGAAAACAAAATCTCCACTGATTCTAAGGACAACCACAAAGCATGCTATAGCTATGTCAAGAATCTCAATGGCAACACCCAGATCTGCTCTGAGTTACAGCACAACGGCATGAAAATTACAGAACCAACTGATATTACCAACATCCTGGCAGATAGGCTCAGTGCTAATTTTACCCCCCTCACCCCCTAAAGGGCTCATATCTATACAGGAAGAGTGCAGAGTCCATGTAATCACAACTACACAGGTAAAAGCTGCACTCTCTAAAGCCAAAAACACAGCATCCATGGGACCGGACAACATCCCAGGATGCATTTTACACGAATTTCAAAACAAACTGGCTCCCCACCTAAGCACCATATTCAGTCATAGCCTCACATAAGGCTTTGTGCCCACTGAATGGCATACACCAATAGTTATTCCACTCCACAAAGTGGGAGCCACCACTGATCCCAGGAACTATCGCCCTATTAGCCTGATTAGCCTGGTCTGCAAGGTCGTGGAATGTATCATAATGGAACTCATAAACAAAGACATTGGTAACCTCCAAACTCTGGATCCCACCCAGTTCGGGTTTGTGAAAGGCAGAGCATGCCTCCAGAACCTGATCGAATTCTTTGAGGCAGTCACCAAAGCCCTTGATGAGGGTAAGATGGTTCATACAGCCTTTCTTGACCTTGCCAAGGCTTTCAACACCATCCCCCATTCTGGAATTATAGCTAAACTCACTAAACTAGGTATAAATCCCTACATCACAAGATGGGTTGCCAACTGGCTCACTGACAGAACCCACACTGTAAAAATTGCACACTCCAAATTTGACCTCAAACCAATGACAAGTGGAGTACCATAAGGTTCAGTCCTGGGACCTCTCTTGTTTGGTATCTACTTCACTAAAGTGCAGGCTAACACAGAAGGCCTCTGGCTAAGAAGTTCGCAGATGACTGCAGACTAGGAACCATAGTCAAGTCTCCAAATGAAGTGCAGGCTAACACAGAAGGCCTCTGGCTAAGAAGTTTGTAGATGACTGCAGACTAGGAACCATAGTCAAGTCTCCAAATGATGTGGAAATCTTACAGAAGGGCCTCGCTGAAACAGATGCCTGGTGTCAGAGCCATGGCCTCAGGCTCAATGCCAAAAAGTGTATTGTCATCCCCTTTGGTAAAAACTCTGTACCCATGAACTACTACATAGACAGCAGTCTACTTAACACCGAATGTGTGATGAGACCTTGGGACCCAGGTGGACAGTAGTCTGTCCTTTGATAGTCACATCGCCACAGTATTCAGGAAGTCCTTCTACATGGCACACCTCATCATAAAAGGGTTCTCATCCAGGAAAAAAGAGGTCATTGTTCCCCTCTACTCATCACTCATTAGACCCATTATAGAGTACAACACCCCTTTTGGTATGTACCTCATAAGACATCTACAACAACTGGAAAGGCTGCAAAAATACCTCACAAAGAGGATTACTGGCCTCAAACAGATGCCTTATGCAGACCGTCTCAAAAAACTCCAGCTTTACTCTGTCGCATATCGCCTACTCAGAGGCGATCTCTGCCTAACATACAAAGCTATGTCAAACCCAGAGCTGTTGGACATGCTCCACTTAAAGAAATCCCAATCCCTCTGAGCTACACGCTCTAGGGACCTAAACCTTGTCACCACAATAAACAGAACATGCTGGAGGGATAGATTCCTGTCCCAGAGACTTCCCCATACTCTGGAACAGACTACCTATCTATGTCAAACAGAGCTCCTCATAGCACTCTTCAAGAAAATTCTTGATGATTGGATGGGTAATAGGAAATTCATCCCGGGGATCACTTCTGTGGTTCTGCTTGACAGGGGCACAGGAAAATAATTTTCTTGGGTGGCGAAAGCCAGGGTACATTTTTGGCTAGGCTTGTATAGGCCCTAGGGCCAATAGCCTAGTACCTACCTATGAACCTATAAGAAGATGGAGGATAAGGCAAAATCTATGCAAATGGTGAAAGATTTCTTACAGGTTCAGACTCCTTGTTTTAGCAGAAATTGGCCAACAAAGAATTGGTCCTTTTCAGTCACAGACAGACCTCAAAGGGGCAGCTGCAGACGTCCAAGAGGTAGAGGTCAGACACAAGGGCCTTACAAGCCTTGACAGTGGGGCACACCAGGCCAGAAAGAAGGAGAAGACAGGCCGCAACCTTATAAAAAACAGACTCAATGACTTTCCACTACAGCTGCCAAACAGTTCTCTCTTGGCAGCCCCCTTAGGAGGAAAACTGGCACTTTTCTATCACAACTGGCATTGCATCACCAAAGACAAATGGGTTCTCAACATTGTATCTCAAGGTTACAGGTTACATTTTCACACCCTGCCAAGGCTAAAAGGAATGCCAAATCTGCTACCAAATCAATGAGCAGAGGCTCAAAGACAAATGACAGCACTCATGGACATGAGAGCTATTCAAAAGGTACCACCACAGGAACAAGGACAAGGATTTTATTCAAGACTTTCTCTGGTTCCCAGAAAGGGCAAAGCCTGGAGACCCATTCTGGACCTTTCTACACTAAACACTTACCTGGATGTATCGAAATTCAAGATGTTGGCACTACAGCAGCAGCTTCCCATGCTGGGCAAGAAAGCTTGGCTCGTGACATTGGACCTCAGAGGCATACCTGCATGTCCCTATCAGACAAAACTGCAGAAGATACCTCAGATTTCTAGCTGGTTCAATGCACTATCAATTCTCTGCACTGCCCTTTGGCTTATCTACTGCGCCCAGGGTCTTCACAAAGTGCCTGGCACCAGTAATTGCATTTTGCAGGCAAAAAGGAATTCAGATTTATCCATACCTGGATGACTGCCTGATTCAAGCAGAGAGCAAGGACATTCTACTAAAGCATCTGGCGTACGTAAAAAAGTTATTAAGTTGCCTGAGGTACACAGTAAACGAAAAGAAATCAAAACTAGTGCCCTCACAACAGATAATATTCCTGGGTGCCAGCTTGAACACAACTGACCAGATGGCTTATCTCATGCCAGACAAGCAAGGACAACTGGCTCAATATTTTCAATTAATGGCAACAAAGACCCAAATCCCTGCAAGAAAAATTCTGCAGGCCTTGGGCTACATAGCATCTTGCATACTACTAATTCCATATGCCAGACTGCATATGAGGAAACTACAATGGTACCTAAAGAGTGTATGGTCTCAACACTGTCAAAGTTTGGAAACAGTTATACCACTAATTCCTTGCCTACAACAGGAGTTTCGATGGTGGGCACAAGCTTGTCACCTCAACAAGGGACAGCCTTCCACTCAACCCACATCCAGGCAAACACTAACAATAGATGCATCGGATTATGCCTGGGGAGCACACATGGCAGGAAAATGTATCTAGGGCGAGTGGCCCACAGAGCAAAGACATCTCCACATCAATCAAAAAGAGATGCTAGCTGTACAAAATGCTGTTATAGCTTTCAAGGACCTACTGCATCCAGGACAATTACTACTAAAGACAGACAACACCACAGTTATGTGGTACATAAACAAGCAAGGGGGCACACACTCCTACACCCTCTGCAGACAAGCCATGACCTTGTGGAACACCGCTCTAAACTACCAAGTTCATCTGCAAGCACAATTCCTGCCAGGAGAGAAAAACACACTGGCAGACTACCTAAGCAGAAACATTATGGACCCACATGAATGGAAACTGAATCCACAAATATTCAAAATGATAAAACAAAAATGGGGGAGCCCGGACATAGATCTGTTTGCATCCCCAAAGAACTGCCAATTACAGAAATTCTGCACAAGGAGCTACCATCCACAAGCATGGAAAGTGGATGCCCTCTCATTCAGCTGGAAAAAAACTACAAGTATACGCTTTTCCTCCTTTATCTCTCCTCCCAAAGGTACTCATAAAAGCCAGGCAGGAAGAGCCAAAAATGATACTGATTGCACCAGACTGGCCACGCCAGCACTGGTACCCAATCTTAAAGAACTTAGCACAAGAACCACCCTGGATTTTGCCTCCAATCCCAGAGTTGCTGACACAGCACAACAATCAAATACTTCACAGCCAGCTAAAGACCTTAAACCTAGCTGCATGGAAAATTCCCTAGTCAAGCAAGCAATGCCTCCCTCCAAAGCTGTTATGGATGTCATTCTGAAGGTCAGAAGGCCTAGCACCAGGAAAGCATACTCTGATAAATGGAAGAGATTTTGTGCCTGGAACCAAGCGCACAGCCTTGACCCTCTTGTCCCAAACATTCCTCAGATACTGCAATACTTAACTGAGATGCTGGACAAGGGTCTCTCTTTTTCATCCATCAAGATCCATGCCTCAGCTATCTCTGCTCATTACAAAATGGATCCACCATTTTTTTCTAATCCTTTGCTCAAACAATACCTCAGAGGGGCTAAAAACATAAGACCGCCCCGTAGAGCACCTACACCAACTGGGGACCTCAACTTTGTTTTGGAAAAATTAACTCTACCTCCTTATGAGCCAGCTAACACAGCAGAAATAAAATACATCTCTTGGAAAACTGCTCTCCTACTGGCAATTACATCAGCACGAAGAGTTTCAGAATTACAGGCACTAATGGCAGTGGAACCTTTCCTCATCTTCCACCAGGTCAGGATGTCTTTAAGAACTAACCCTACGTTTATGCCAAAGGTGGTATCAAGTGTGGCTCTGAACCAAACTATTCACTTGCCAACTTTTTATCCAAAACCACAGAACAAAGGGGAGAAATTGCTACATTATTTGGACATTCAGAGACAGTTACGCTTCTACTTGGACAAAACCAAAGCTTTCAGAAAATCTGAGCAATTAATGGTAGCATACACTGCAGGAGCACAGGGAAAAGCCATTTCAAAGCCGACTATTTCAAAATGGATAGGACACTGTATACATTTCTGTTATACCCACCATGGGAAACCTGTACCTAGCAGCATTGCATCTCACTCCACCAGGGCAACAGCCACTTCAACTGCCTACATCAGAGGAGTACTTACCAAGGATATTTTGGAAGCAGCAGCATGGAGTTCTGTGCATACCTTCACCAAACATTACCATTTGCCTTTATACTCCAAATCCAGAGCTGGCTTCACTGCTGTACTGCAGGGCCTTATAGCCACCCCTAATGCCTTATAGATCCGGCCTCCCTACCTCAGCTTTGGGATTCCACCCAAGTGTAATGACTGCAGCAGTGTAACACTATCAACATAAGTATAGTTTTGTACCTACCATAAATGTAGATGTTCGAGTGTTGACACTGCTGCAGTTCATCTTACCCTCCCTCCTTCCCCTCTTACTTTCTGGTACTTACCTAGGACATCTACCCTTTTTACCTATGGGGAGTAACCTAAAAATGGTTGTTTGCTTTTCGTTTGTATTGTTAACTAGCAATTTGAATTGCCTACCTATTTGGGGGCACATGACATCTGGGGCAAGAAAAACTGAAGAAAATGGCATCGGCTGCATCTTATATACCCCTGTCGCACTGACGTCAGGGAGGAGGCGACAGCAACCGACGCCAGACCAAGACTTTGGAACTCTGGCCGACTGCGGGACCGCCTGACAGCAGGAATAACCCAAGTGTAATGACTGCAGCAGTATCAACACTCGAACATCTACATTTATGGTAGGTACAAAACTGTACTTTCTGCAAGATGTGACATAGCCTCAAATGGAGATGACAAGAAACAATTGTATAAAAGTTTAAACTACCAAATGGTGCATGCATGTAACAAAAACTGGAACTAGACATTTATCAAAAATGTTACACATAAAAGTTAGGAATAATAATCTCTCAAGAATATGATTCTTTTTATAATGTCTTTAAGAGTTAATGGTCTAAAAGTTAAATACAAAAAAGAAAGAGCAGTGAACTGTGTTAAAAATATAGAGTGCAAATAGCTATGCTACAAAAGACACACTTTGAAAGAACTGAACATGTGAATTTGATAAAGAAAGGTTTTCAGGATGGTTATTCAGTGGAATACCCCTGGCAAAGGAAGAGAGGAGTACTTATATTAATTGCAAGAGGAGTTCCAATAGTAATAAAACAGGAAAAAAAGACAATAATGGCAGGTTTGTAATACTTAGGGGCTACTGCAAGGGAGGAGGATTACACTGGCATGTATTTCTATTCCACCAAAAACTGCTATAATGGAGTTAAAGAAAATTTTGGGAGAAATAATCAGCTTTCAGCAAGGAATATTATTTATAGGTGGGGGCTGGAATTTGATTTGTAACCGTGAAAATGTGTTTGGGAGGCCCAGAAAGGGAAATATAACAAAGGAGGGTGAACTGTTAAAGAAATTTATGAAAATATTTACCATGGATAATGTGAATTTAGTACTAGGAATTACAGAGTGAATTTACATATTTTCCATGATACAAAAACTGGGCTAGGCTAGACAGAATTTACATTTCACAGGAACATGTGCTTTTAATTTAAGGTGTTGATATGCACCCAATAACTATTTCAGATCATGTGTCCATAAAAACTAAAATAAAAACACAGGGTCATGACATAAAAATGAGACACTTGTGCTTTCCCATCTATCTGTTGAAATGAGAGGAATTTAAGGAATGGACATTAGAAATTATTCAGGAGCTATTAGAGAAGATAGATTTTTTTTTCTGAAAATACAACTAGGGAGTGGGATAAAATTAAAGTGGAGTTTAAAATAGGGTGGAATTAAAGGAAAGGGAGATATAATTAAGAAGTAACAAGATTATTTACAGGGACTGAGAAATGTTAAAGTATTGCAAAATAAGGGGACTCTCACCAAACAAGAAGAGGAGCAAATACAGAATGTTAAACAGAAAGTAAGGGATTACCTCAATAATATGTATAAGTTTAGAAAGACTACTGTTAAGCAACTATTTTTTACTAACTAGTGT
The DNA here is from genome assembly GCF_019279795.1 of Protopterus annectens. Lineage (NCBI taxonomy): Eukaryota > Metazoa > Chordata > Ceratodontiformes > Protopteridae > Protopterus > Protopterus annectens. The sequence goes on along the minus strand of NC_056738.1, from coordinate 378,470,004 downwards.
AAGAAACTTTTAGCACAGTGACTATAACAAGGGATCCTGTCTGATTAGAAATATTTCAGCAATTCTATGACAGTTTGCATAAAGCAGAGAAATATGGAAATTAAAAAAATAGAATGGTGATGATGCAGAGAAAGCATTTGACAGAGTAAGCTCAGTCTTTTTGAGCAGAACAATGAAAGGATTTGCATTCCCCTATAAAAGTATAAGGTTGATTAGGAGGATATATGAAGGATCAGTGGTGAAAATTAAAGTGGGTGGGGTCCTCTCTGATAATCTGTGCTTGAGCAGAGGAACCAGGCAGCAGTGTACAGTCTCCCCTTTATTTGCATTATATTTAGAACCATTGACAAAGAAAATAAGGGACTCAGAAATTCCAGGATATAATTGGTATGGTAGTCAAGAGAAGCTGACGCTATTTGCAGATGGCATTATTTTATACCTGACAAAACCAGAAAAGGACATTACAGTGCTGTGGGACATATTGAGACAGTTTCAAACCTTTTCAGGATACAAAATTAATGAAGCTAAAACAAAGGCAATAGTAGTAAATTATGTACTCACATACGAATTGGTTTAGCAATATCAATATTTATGGGGACATGATAAAATTAAGTATTTAGGAGTATGGATTAAAAATTATTCTGGTGTGGCAGCTAAAGATATGTGGGAAGAGACTAAACAAAAGATAATACAAAAACTGAGAAAGTGGAAGCTTTGTCATATGGATATGGATAGTTTGATACAAGCAGTTAAAACATGTTTAGTCCTTTTAGTCTTATACACTGCTCAGACATATTTTTATCAACTGGGGAGAAGTTGTGGGTAGCAATTAATAAAGAGTTGAAGAATTTTATCTTGGAGGGGAAAACAGCAAGAGTCAAGTAGGATAACCTTATTCTTCCAGTAGAAAAGGGTGGATATGTATTATCCAAGTTGAAAGGGTATTTCAGAGCAACACAGTTAAGACTCCTATACATAGCACAAACAGAAAACTATAATTCCAAGTGGAAAGAGATGATTATGAAACAGAGGGGAAGCTCAAGTAACAGGAGAGACCGGAATTATGGGTACAGACATTTAAGGAGAACAACAATAATCACACACAATATTACATTCCTAAAGTAGCAGAATGACTTCTAAGAACTAAACCAACATGAGAATGGAGAAAGAGATTCTGCCGATAGGGATGACTGCAATTAGGGATACAGACAATAGGCAAGAGGGGGAGGGAATATATTGGAGAAAACTGCCATCGGAACCAAGGTACTTGCAGCAAATAACTAGAGGGGGAAAAATCATCAAATGGGAAGATGCCAAGAACTTATTTGGACTGCAGGCTAGAGATTGCTTTCCACATCAAGGACTGATATTGAAGTATAGACACACACAAATAAATAGGGGGTCCTAAACAAAAGACCAGCAGTGGCAGATTTTTTTTTAGTAGAATCTAGAACAGAAGTTGCCGTTAAGAAAGGAGTAATTAGTAAACAATATAAAATATTGCATGATAACAATAAGAATCAATCAGCAGAGGTTAAAAAGGCTTGGGAAGAAAGATTATGTAAGCAATTCACAAAGAAACAAAGGGGGCTTATATGTATGTCTCCAAAATATGCAACAAAATCTAGAAGATATAGAATCTTTGCCTGTAAGTGTTTACATGGGTATTTTCATACCCCAAGCAGACTTCATTTCCTCGGGTAGACAGCAAATGTTGGATGTGTGATGGGGAAAATGTTAGCTGGGAACATATTTTCTAGGAGCGTAATGAGCTGGCAGAATTTAAAGATTATCTGCAGACTACACTGTCTGAGATACTGGGTAAACAAATTATAGTAACTAGGGAAATGATTTTTTGAGATATAATACAGAATCGGAATTGCCTAGACATATTACGGACTTGCTGAGTCTAATTATGATGGCTGCCAAAAGCAATTACTAGAAAATGGAAATCAATGTCTAAACCAACTTTACTAGAGGTAGTGAAGATAGTAACACAGTTAAAATGGCTGGAAGTGGTATCTTTAGAAAAGGGTGTGAACAAGTTACATAGGAAAAATGGGAAATGTGGGATCAATACATGCAGAGGAGGAATGAGATTTAAAAGAAGGCAGGACTTGAATGAGCTATGTAATGGTTGTTTAACAATGACTGGATATGTTAAAAGTGATGTATAATGTTTGCAGCTACAGGTGTGTCAGCATGGTTTGGAATGTATAATGTTTGTAACTGAGATTGTGTCTCTGCAGTTTATTTTCATTTATATAAATGTGTAACATGGGCTATGTAATACATGATAATTTAATAAATATGTTTCTTATCAAAAAAAAAAAAACAAAAAAAAACACAAATCATGATTTTTGCCAGGTCAAAAATTTTAATAGTTCATAGATAGCTAAATTTCATTTATATGTGTTGGTCATTAATGACTCGTATATAAGACTGATGTTATTGTTTATGAAACATGGTTAAAGAGCAAGAATCAGAAACCAGTTATGTCACCGTATAAATGTGCTATCTATAACAAACATTCTAACAAAAAAATCTGGAGTAGGTATTATGACGGGGATTAAAGATTGTTATGAGATTTGTGATTATTACATCTTTGATGATAACAGCAATACTCTATAATTTGTAACTGTGAAAATGAATACAACCGTGGAACACATTACATTTTTTGGAGTATGTAGATAACCAAAGTGAGGTGCTGATAACCTAAAAGAATCTATACATTTCTTGGGTGAAACACAAAAAAAACGAAAATAGCTGGGATCTCGTATTTACCAGAGGCAAACTGGAATAATATTAAATGTACAGCATCAGTAAGTAAATTATTTATAATGTGTATACAGGAACAATTGTCGCAGGTTGCAACAAACCTATCAGGGAATAGCACACACAGAGATACTCCCCCAGATTCAGCAAGCCCCGCACAGCGTGCACGATTAGTATATGAGGTAATGTTGGCAATATGGTGGCCGAGCGATCCACGTACTTGCTCGTCTGATGTGCACGAGCGCTCTTGCACCAGTCCTGCACGTTCCCAGCCCCTGTATGCAAATTACCCCATTTGCAGGTGAAAACCATACAAATGAGGTAAATCTGCTATCCAGGAAGCTGTAATCAGGCTGTGCAGGACTAGCGTAGTCTGCAGAAATGTACTCGGTTAGTAACCGAGTACATTTCTGCAAAATCCAAAAAGGAGACATGACCGCTCCAAATACAGGCTGCATATCATTGAGGAAGCATGCCAATGGCCAAGTATAAGGCCATTGGCATTGCAAACAATACAAAATGTAAAAAATACATTTTTATTTTATTGTCACCGATCATGGCTGTGTAAGCATAGGGCAGAAGCGCGCAAATGGGATCGGTGGGAAAAATAAGAAAATAAACCTAAAACAAGCATTCTAACTAAAATCAGTATTCTGCCATGCAAGCCAATGGCAAGGCAAAAGACAACCTGGCCAGTGAATAGTGGTTGCTAGGGGAGGAGGCTCAGTGTGACACATGTAACTATGTATTAGCAGGCAATCCTATGCAAATGAGGGGAAGGATAGTGAATCCCAGTTTTCCCCAGCATGTAAGGCAGGTCCTTACAGTGTAAGAGTATGAATAGCTGAGTGCAAGAGTAGGAGGTAGGTGACAATCATGGGTGGGTGTGGCATACTGTAAGTGGATAGGAGCTCTGTGACTCTGGTGTGCCCCTAAATTAGCACAGCTAAACTAGGGTGTGTGTCAAAACCTGCCTAACACTCTCTACAAAGTGTAAGAGGGTGTGTGCTCCATGCACCGGGCTTTACAGGAAGAAAAATGAAGTTAAGCCAGGAGGTAGCAGCAATGTGCACATTTGAGCACTCTGTTTGCGCGGAGGCCACACGGGCTCAAACAGGGAGGCAATGGGAAGGGAAAACAGCAGTAGGAAGGTAATCAAGGAGAACTAGCCTAGCTGGCAGGTGAAATGTATCAGAATCAGTCAATTACACAGGCAGCAGCCCAGCCCAGAACACTACTATAAACTAAGCAAACACTTTCCCCAATGGTTTTTCCCACACTCTACATTACCGTGTATACAAGCAGGGAAATTTTAACAAACAAACCTACAAAATGAGAAGGGCTGCAGCAGGCAACATAGAACAACATGTGCAAGAGACTGAGGGTGCTGATGATGTGAATGCTGCCGAACAACCCACAGTGGGGAGACGGAGAAGAGTGTACAGACCCAGGGTAACCTACCAGGGCTACATGAGCTGGAGATAGTGGAGCACTAGAGGGTGGACAGAGACCTCCTACAACAAGTCGTTGAGCTGTACCAGCCACACCTGACACACCAAACTGACCGAGGGGAACCCATCCCAGTGGATACCAAGGTATATGTAGGCCTAGGTATACTAGCCACAGGTATCTCCCAAAGCGCAACTGGGGATCTCCCAGGCATTGGCATCAGCATCCAGAGTATTCCACCAGTTCCTGGATGCCATGTCAGCACATGCTAGTGAGCATGTATATTTCCTCAACACCCATGAGGTGTTGACCAGCAATATGCGTATCATCCACCAAATAGCAGAATACCCTGGGGTAGTGGGTGCTATAGACTGCATGCACATATGCATCAAAGCACCACCCGGTGAGCAGGGTAGGGCCTACATCAACCGCAGGGGCACCCCCTCCATCAACTGCCAGGTCGTATGTGATGCCCAGAGCATTATAATGAATGTGTGTGCTGGCTGCCCTGGAAGCTATGACAATTCCCACATATGGCATCTGATGCAGCTGTACCAGAGATTTGCCAATGGGGACATCCCCTAGGGTCACCTAATGGGGGATGCTGGGTACACACTGGAGCTGTGGCTGATGACACCAATCAGAAATGCACACACACCTGAATAAGAACGCTATAATGTGGCACATGCACAGACCAGGCATATAATAGAGCATGTGTTTGGGATGCTCAGGTCAGGGTTCCAGTGTCTGGACACATCCGGTGGAGCCTTACAGTATTCACCAGCTACATGTACCCAAATTGTTATAGTATGTGCTGTGCTACACAATATGATCCTGCGGAAACAGCTGCAGCAGGAACAGCATGGGACAAGGCCACACAGCCCCCCACCCATGCCAAGGCCTGCACAGGCACAGAGTGACCTGGAGGAGGAAGAACCTGTGCCTGCCCCAGTAGGCAGAAAGAGGCATGCCCAGTATGCCCTGGCCTTGGCAAAGAGGCAACGCATAGCACATGCACTGACACAGTAGGGTCCCAGGGAATGACGCCTCTCTCTGATTCGCACATACAGTAAAAGGGATGCCAAACCTGACACCACCTGTGCTCAACCATGTATAGGGAGTGTACTATGTGCATCTGACATAGGCAGCCCTCAAGCACTATCCGCAAGTCTGGCACACCCACAAGGTAAGTCAATCAACCTACCAGTTGCCAAATGGAGTAGAATGTGTTGTCACCTGTAGCTATGGTATGGATGTGAGCATGCAAGGGAATTGGGTGGCTGAATGTTACGGCAACAGACAGTAGGCACCCATAGTGGCATCCTGACATGTGTAACATATACTGGAATCACCATAGTAGCCAGTATGACACAGGGTGACAAAATCCACTGCAGGAAATGTGTTGAGTGACGTGTCTCCATATGACCCACACATGCCAGTCAGGATGGTTCACATACCCAACAACTGTCGCAGCCAGCAGGACAGGGGTAGACAAACCCAAACAGGGCCTGTGCCATTGCCCCAGAATGATGGCTGTGGTTAACTGCACCGCCAGACCACAGCAGGGTAGGAAGTCAGACAATAATATGTAGGGAAACCAAAGCCATGATCTGTAGTACACTGGTGTGCCTCTAATACGCATGATAGTTAGTAATACAGAATGAAATGGAGGTACATGACATACCAGTACAGTCATAGCAAATGTGTACAAGTGTCACTTGTGCCCCCCCATCCTACATAGCAATGTAATAACAGTCAGGTGTGCCCCCCAACCCTGAGTAGACCTGCAGAAATAGTCAGGTGTCCCCCCCCCCATCCTACATAGTAATATAATAACAGTCAGGTGTGCCCCCCCCCACTCCTGTGTAAAAATGTAAAAACAGTCAGGTGTCCCCCCCCCCCGCTATACAGAAATGTAGTAAGCCAATTGATCAATGGATACCCTGCAGAGCACAGCATGCTACCTGTCCGTGTACAACACAAAGGTCAGCACTGCAGCACAAACTACCTGGACATGATCCACACATCCACTACAAATGGCCATTCTGGGCATGCTCACACACATAGACATATTAAGGCAATGTCGGTGAACAACATATTGAAAGGTCATACTGGACATGCTCGCACACTTAAACACATGAAGGCCATGACTGCAAACACCAGTGGACCAGACATATCTGGCAGTTGCAGATGTTAGTGCAGACTCTCGTCAGTATGCACCACTCATGCCTTGCACAGACAGTGGATAGGAATACAGACATATATTTCAGGACAACACACTATAATAAGCCAGGTAGACGTACATAGATGTGTGGAAGAGGGTGACTGTGACAAGGAGCCATCCAGGCCTGTCCCAACAGCCAAAGGGCCCCAAACACATGAGGTGCACATGTCACTCACTGCAGATACTAGCCACCAGTATCTGTTAGCATTACAGACTATGTGGTGCATGTGCCATCTGTGCAACATGACTGTACAAGGAAGTAGTCATCTAGCAGCTGTATATATGTATCTGTGACATGTGACCCCGTATGTGCCCGCATGTGGCATGCCAACCCATACATGAATGGGTTATGGCCCATGCACACACCGCCCTCCCCATAGCCCTACTATGACAAGCCTGCTGAGGTAATCCAATGTGAAATACACCTTTGGGAGAGTTGTAGCCCAGTAATCTCCATGGCACATCCCATAACTGTGTACTGCTGTAGTGTGATAAACTAGTCAGGTAGGAGGTCTAACCCTAGACTTGGGCAACTGTGTGTGTGTGTCTGTCTGTCTCTGACTGTGTAGAGAGCAATGCTTTTTAGGGTACTCACACTCCTTACAATTCATATACTCCACTTTGGCAAGGCTGCTGATGTCACCCACCTAGAAATACACCTCTGGGAAGGTTGTAGCCCAGTAATCTCCGTAGCACACCCTGTAACTGTGTACTGCTGTAGTGTGATAAAGTAGCTAGGTAGGTGTTCTAACCCCAGACTTGGCAACTGTGTGTGTTTGTGTGCGTGTCTGTCTGTCTCATTCACATTCATATACTCAACTTTGGCAAGGCTGCTGATGTCATCCACCTAGAAATACACCTCTGGGAAAGTTGTAGCCCAGTAATCTCTAGCACATCCTGTAACTGCGTACTGCTGGATTGTGATTTAGAACTGTGGCAGGGTTTCATCCTCACTCATGGCAGTTCTGCATGTTTTGTGTGTGTTTCAATGTCTGTATATGGAGCAATGCATTATAGGCTAGTCACACACTACATTTTGCTTTGGCAATCCTGCTGATGTCATTCATTGTGAAATACAGCTTTGGGGAAAGAGTTCTCTTGTAGTCCCCATGGTGAGTCCTATCACAGTTCCATGCTGTAGTGTGATATAGACCTCTGTCAGGGGTTCTATACCCACACATGTCAGTTGTGGATGTTTTGTGTGTGTCTCACTGTCTGTGTAGGGAGCAATGCATTTTAGGCTAGTCACCCACAGTACCTTTCAAATGACCTACTTTGGCAATCCTGCTGATGTCATTCATTGTGAAATACACCTTAGGGAAAGAAGTACTTCAGTAATGTGCATGGGGTGTACTATAACTGCGTAGTGCTGTGGTGTAACAAACTAGTTAAGTAGGGGTTCTACTCCCAGACACGACAGGTGTGCATGTGTGTTTGTAACTCATATCCTGTGTAGAGGTGGTTGTAAGTGTGCGACACCTGTGGCCAATGTGGAGCGGGTTTTGCATATTTCTTATATGGTGGCCCTACTATATATCACAATGTCCACTGCATAGGGATAACAGATGTGATATAGCTGAGAGGCTGGTGTGCAAAACCATACCCACACATGTGACATCAAGGCCAGGCAATTACAGTTAACAACCCCAGTATTACCCAGAGCACACTCTCAACCCATGTTTCATATACACACATGTGCCTAGGCAACAGCCAATATGCGAGTAGTACACTGCATATTGACCACTATAAGTAACTATGGAGTGATAGTGGGCTATAGAGGGCATGTCGCCCTGTCCAATATACACGTACATGCTGACAATGCACCTCCCCCATGTTCCCCAATGGGCACCCGCACCACCTGTGGTGCCATCACGTGACCCACAATGGACATACCATGCCTGACAACATGCCCTGTATGGACAGATGCCACTGACACCAAGGAATGATGTTAGCATGCTATTAATGTAGGTGCAGAGTAAACCTGGTGCCCATTACCAGTCCCCACCACAGGTGGGCAAGACTGGCACATATGATAATCTGTGTTCACAACATGGGCCAAACACCCCATATACAGTTCTGCATGTCAATGCACATGCATGTGGGAGATGTGCACATCCCAGACACCGTCCATGTCATGGACTAAGGAACACAAACATGGCAAGCGATGCACAGCATTGGGCACACACAATAGTTACCCAGTTAACTGGATGGCCTGATGCCAAGGTATACCCATCACCTACCCTTGTATAGCCTGCTGCCCCAGTTGACCATCACACACCCGTACAGACATGCACCCATGCATGTCAGTACTGGCACCCTGTGTGTTTGTCTGTGTGTTGTATGTTGCATATGTTCACATCCACACTCAGTAGAACCCCCATGGGTATACTGAAGCATGCTGTCTGATGTCAGACACCTCCTCATACCCTTTGCCCATACAACCTCTGTATGACCCATGTGATGCATGTGATACCTGCACAGTGATGTGTTGTGGCAATCCTGCTACTGATGAGTTGTACTCCTGGCCCTGCCAAGTGTGTCGATGTTTGCGTGTCCCTGTGAGAGTGTGGCTGTGTTGATGCTGGCACCTGTTCATGGAGACAGGCAAGTGTATGTCACCTACCGTATCCCAGTTGCAGATGTCACTCACCATCACATATATGTTCTGAGGGCTCCACAACAAGTAACCCATGTGGTGCATCCAATAACTGCATCGAACTGTGATAGCACTACATAGTTGTCAGGGGTTTGATACCCTGTGCTGGTAGGTGTGTGACACAAGCTCTAGTTTTACTCTATCACCCCTCCCTGACATGTCTTTGCCTCTGTCTGCCTCTCCCACTCCCTCGCTGGTGGATGTGGAGACCTACACCTGCTTTGCTTAGGCAGCAGCATGTGTATTTTAAGTGATGCTCATGATCAGCTGATGGCCTCTGCATGAATTGCAGCCCTCCCCTAGATGATTGCATGTGGAACAGCTGTGGTAACATTCCCATAGCCAATTGCATGGCAATGCACTCATATATCTAGGAACATCATGTTGGTGATGGCCATTGTCATTCATTGTGAGCAAGAGCTAGATCTGTTGGTTGGCAAACAGCATCTGAGATGGATTGGTAATTGGCCTCTAACAACATACACTGTTGAAACAGAGCAACACACAGGAGGGGGATGTGCCTGACTACAGACTGTAAGTGCTGCTATACTGCATGTGGCGTACTGTTGATTTAACAGTGTGTGTGTGTGGATATGGCTGTCCTACATGTCTCAATACCTGCCATGTCAGTTCCATGTTTATGTGGAATCCCCATCTGCAGACAGGGCAGTGTGTTGTGCCTTTGGTTTCATGTGTTACCAATGGAGCATCTATCTGTGGACTGCAGATGGTAGTGTGAGGATTGCAGTCTGTAGATGGTGAACACCATGACAGTTACTGGCGTCTTATCCCTCACAGGACAAATGTTGCCATAAACCCTGTTACAACAGTAAATGTATGAAGTTATCACAGCAACATGTCATTATTGGTCCTGTGTATGTGCTGCCAACCACAACTCTGTCAACCTGTGTACATATGTCATGCATGACGTGAGTATGTGCTGTACACCATAATCAGTGTCATCATATCTGCTAACAAGCCAGTGAGATATCAGACTGCTTCACATGTTATGTACAGTAGGGGTTATATTTGATGACATAACCTGGACATTCTGTGGATGTTTGTACAGTCCTCCCCGTGTGTGGGCATTACTGTTACAGACAGCAGGTAGCAATACCTATTACAGGAGAACCGGCACACTCAGGGCAGCTACATATTTGTAGGTTAGCCTCGAAATTGCTTAACTTGTGTACGCAGTGCTTACCGTCGTGCAAACACAAACCTCCGGTTACATATGCCTACAGATAGTTTGCATCAGATTTGCTGAGCCTGTAAACTTAAACTCATACAAACCACCAGTTACATATGCCTACAGATAGTTTGCATCAGATTTGCTGAGCCGGTAAACTTAAACTCACACAAACCACTGGTTACATATGCCTACAGATAGTTTGTCAGATATGCTGAGCCTGTACACTTACTCACTTACCAGTGCTGACATATGCTTACTACAGGTTATTGCTGCTTAACCTAACTACTGCTTCATGCATTATGATGCCAACACCTCACATGTGCATTTCCTGCAGTACTCCAGGTTATTTATATATATATATATATATATATATATATATATATATATATATATATATATGTTATTTCATGGCCGCAGTACTCCAGTTCATTCATATATACATTATATTATTCCGTGGGTTATGCAACATACATATTACCCATAATGTGGTTTGGCATGGGAAATGGTATGTCTCAGTACCTTCCCTGTGTCCCCCCTCCTTTCTGGCTGACATCCACAGGCCGGTCCCATTAGAACGGGTTCATTCAACCACGGTACGCCTTGGTCCATAATGTCATGCCTATTGTGACAACTGGGGAGAGATGGGCGAAGGCTGCCAGCCTAGTCAAACAGAATTTGATACATAATTCTATTAACTGCATTAATAAATGTAAAATACAGGCATGTTTTCTTGATAATAAATGTAAAATACAGGCATGTTTCTTGAATGTAGGAAAACACTGTAAAATGTGAACTTCAAGATTGTTGCAACATTGCCATCTGCTGTAAGGAAAACCAAGCCAAGTATTTCAAATGTGTCGTCTTAAGTTGGAAAGATCTTATGAATCTCTTTAATGTTAGAATTTGGCTCCAGGGCGGCTGGATGAAGATTTCATGCCCATTGTTTTAAGGCTAAAGTTTATGACCAGAATTTAGATATGGAAGGTGCTTTATTGCTCTGGTTTCTGCTAGCATATACATGTGAAATGTCTTCTATTGTAAATTTCTGTGCAGGTGTTAGATTGCTAAATAATGCAGTTTGTGGCCTGAGAACTCAGACCACATGTTAAGATTATGCAATATGAATACTGGGAAAACCTGAGTGTCAACAATGATGCAATTTTGAGAGGGCCTTCGAGACATGTTTGTTGGTAATGTTTAAATACTATTTCTCACAAGAAACTGAAAGGCATTTTGACTTTGGACATCTAATTTACCAGCACTCTGCCTATGCTCACATGTAAGTTTTTAGCACCGTGATTTCTTGTAGGAGTAGTTAAAGCTAGTAAAGATAAATTGTGTATTTTTCTTTGAAATCAGACCTGTTCTACTGTATTTTAAGTTTTTGTGTGATCTCTAAACTCTTGGATATCTAAGTGGTGTAGTAGTTTTGTCTTGTGTTTTAATTTATTATTAAATATTTGCAAAACCTTCTACCTGTGGCTGATATGTGTAGAGATGAGCTCTAGAATACATTGCGTATTTATAGAGGTTATTGTAATAGGCCACTCTAAAGTAAGCCTTGACAGTTGGTCACATTACCATTGGATATTAATATTGCACAGTAATAATTGCACACCCTTTTAAGGGCCTTTTCGTAGCTGATATTATTAACTGGGTGGTGGCAGTAATTACTACTGTATAGTCTGGGTAAAGGGGCACAGTTGGATAATCTGTGTCAGCCTTTCCCAGGAGTGTCTGTGAAGTTGTATAAATACTTATGTCAAAATATGTGTGTGTTGTGTCAGCTACTTGGCAGGGACACAAAGCACTGGTTGGACAGAGAGGGTACTGGAGGTTTTAGCTTGCCCAGTTAGGCTGAGACCTGGACCTTATAGCTGTGGCAGTGGGGAGTCTTATTTGGGACCTGGTGAGCAAGGGAGCAACCAGCCACAGACTGACTGTGATCTCTGTGTGCACTTAAAGGAAATTGTGCTTTACTGTGTGTATTAGTTATCCTTTCCTCTTCTATGAGAAGACCTCCCTGGTGTTAGTGGTGAGGATTGAGGCTACTTGATTGCTGGGCCAGGGCATGGTCATCACACCCATCATCCCTCCCCGTTCCCTCTCCACATCAATCATCCTTCCCCCGTTCCCTCTCCACATCAATCATCCTTCCTACAGGTTCCAGCTGAATCTATTTATTTATTGCATTTGTTTACCGGGAAAGTCCACTGGGCCTAAAAGAGCCCATTTTCAGTGGAGGCCCGGGGAGAAAAGCTACAATGAGATACAGAAAAATATAAACATTAATTAGTACAGAAGGAGAAACAGTGTTACAGATAGTAAATATAGTAACACATACAGAATATATACATAAAAGGAGGAATCTAGTTTGTTTGATTACAGTAATATATACAGAAAATATACATTCAAGCAGAATTCAATGAATTCAATCAGAGTGGTATAAACAGAGATATATAACCACACCACTACACGTTGCCCACTCTCCACTTCTCGGGACCCTTTGTGTAAATTGTCCCAACCCATGGATCTTCAGGCTTTCCACACATGTAGTCCGCAAACATACGTTACCGCCTTTGCTTACCTTTGAGGCATGGTATTTTACCACAAGGACTCTCTTTAGCCGAATTTTTGGGGTCGTCCCACCGGGAATGTAGATGCATTTAAGATTAAACTTAGCAGGTTGACACTGTCTCCCCCACTGGTAGTATCCTGCTAGTAGTCTGGGAGGCAGTGCTGTGCTACGCTTCACGGTGCGTATTATTTGATATGCATGATATTTGCCTTTTGGCATTGATTTCCCCTTCATCACTTGTTATATATGTGTCTTGTATCCATGAGACATGTATGTACACTGCATGGGGTCCTGGGAACTTCTACACTTAATTACAATAACACCTCACATATGGACTTACTGCAGTACTCCAGTTCACATATGTATGTTCTTTTAGTCAGTTATGGCACATATGACTGTATACTGATACCTTTCACAGGTTCAATTTGGTTATACTATGGTGAGGACATGTTTACTACTGCCTCATTCTTCTGTACTTCTGTGATGGCTTGGTGGATAGCTACTGGAACTATGGTGTATAGGGTCCCAGGTTCATGACCTGCATGGCTTTTTATTTTGTTGCTGGGCTGACAAAGGCCCATTGGATACAGAGTGATTAAGGCACTTTAAAGCAGTTGTCAGGCCTTAAGCCCACTTACTAGTGCATACATATGCTTACTATTGCTTATTTGTGCTTACACCTGCTTACTAGTGCCTTATTCCATCTGACACTGATACGTCACATGTGCATTTCTTGTGGTACTCCAGTCCACACACTATATACATACATATATATATATATATATATATATATATATATATATATATATATATATATATATATATATGCTATTTAGTGGGGTTTGCAACAAAACTATTGGTTATAACATGCTTTGCCATGTAAAATAGACTGTGCTACAGTGGGACTCGAACCGGGAGTGCCTGCTCATTGGTCGGATGCTCTACCCACTACACTATTGCTGTTCTGCTTCATTTGCATATTTCTACCATAATGTCATACCCATGTTTCCTTCCCCCGGCCCCCGAGTTCCATGTGCACAGCATCCATCCATTCTCCAGTTGCTAGCCCAGCCATACCACACCTCCACACATTTCTCTGCACGTCTCGGTACTCCTCCAGTATACTGTCTCGACCCAAGCTTCTGCAGGCTCTTCATCCATTTAGTCCATGTAAGTATGAGCCTTCCCTTGATCCTCCTCCAATACTGGTGGAGACATCGATGTGACTCACAATTTTTGGTTCATCCCGCCAGGGACGGACCTGTTGTGTCAAGAGTAGATGTAGCTGGTCTACACTGTTTCTCCCACTGGTAGCATCCTGCCAGGAGTATGAGAGGCCGCAGTTTGCTCACACACCTGGCCAGCCTCATCTCCCGGTTCCACAGAACTGACGCCCCAGGTGTGACATTTTGTGCATGAAGCATGCCCACACTCCCCCACGGCGTGCACCGTTTTTCATTATTCTCTTCAGTGTTATGCAAGACTACTGTTCTCACAATATGATTGGATAGGCACTGTTCTTTGATACACATAGACTGCTCAAAATATGGTGATTGAGCAATGTACACATGTTTGCAGGTATTAATCTACATACATTTCCTATATTGTTGAATGACTGTGCTGGATGATATGTTTGTGATAGCAGCTGAATGTGCATCTGCCATGCTTAGTGGTAACTCACTTAGACTCTAGTGTGCAGGTTCGGGGGGGTTGCAGCCTAGGAGTGCAGATTATTTTGTTAATGGGCTCGATGAGAGCTGTTGGCTACAGAGTGACTAAGGCACTGTAGAGCAATTGTAGGTGGGTATGCACTGGGTTGCGCAAGGCTCAGCATTGCTGACCTCCGGTTGCGGCATCTTACACTGAGTTAGCTTCTACATTGCTTAACCAGTGTGGGCATTGCTTATCGCTGCCCAAACAGGCTTAAACCTGCTTGCTCCTGCATACCCTGCACTACTTCATGTATTTAGTTTACATTTGTTGACCGGGACAATCCAACTGGATGCTTGTCCATTTTCAGTGGTGGCCCGGGGAGTAGAGCTCCACAGTAAACCCCAACTACTCATTACAAGTAATACTGAGGTGTTCACATTCATAGAGAGTAACAGACTTAACATAGGTACATGCCACATTCTTCATGCTTAGTTTACGTTAACATGTCAGTATTATACATGCTTAGGTCAGGTTTACATGTCAGGTATGACTGTTGACAAAGGTCAGTTTAAGGTGCAGCTGGAGTCCAGTTTAACAGTTCTGGATAGGTTACACTCAGGTATTTGGGTTAGGTTTAGTTATTCCATGCCTATGTGGTAGAGTATAAGAGAAGAGTGAAGGAGTAGATAGGTAGAGGGGGAGACATTGTAACTGTTGGAATAATTGGTAGGGGAGCAATAGGGATGGTTCGACGGATGTTGGGATTTGTATGCGAGGCAGGACAAGAGGTGTTGGTTTCACTAGTTGATGTAGGGGTATAGAGTGTAAGTTGGGGGGGGGGGGGTTCGCCAGGTGGTGAGCATGTGCTGATCCATGTGTGCTTGTGGTGTTCCTTCATGTGTTATTTACATGTGTCCTGTGGGACAGCTGAGGTAATGCATGCGGGTAGGGGGTTCTAGATTCTGCCAATATAGTTGGGGAAGAAGGTGTCACCTAATTGTAACTTTAAACATTAATAGAATAAAACATAGAACGTTGACAGTCCCAATGTCTTGAGATGAAACTCACCAAAAAAAACGGCAATTCAACAGCTGAAAAGTGTGTACGAAAGCCAGTGGAACAAATGAAACAAATGCCTTCAAAAACCAGTGATATCCACAGCCAAACTCTCAGTAGTTAAATACTTTTTTTTTTAAACTTTTTTTTTAAAAGCCAGTGGAACAGATAAAACAAATGTCTTCAAAAACCAACGGTATCCTCAGCCAAACTGTAATTTTATTAAACGAAACACAGAATAATCCAAAAGGTTAAGCACTTTCACTTGCTAAATGGCAAGCTTCTTCAGAACAAGTTGAAACAAACCTCTCAACACTTAAACTTTTTGGTGCCAAAATTCAAAATACACAATGCTTCATATTAAAGGTATAGGACACCTAAAAATATACACATAGTGCAAAACCTATTATTATAAAAATCATGTCTATGCTAATCACAATGTAAACAAATACAATATATAATATGTATTATAAAATATAAATCTAAACCTTAAAAATATTTTAGTATTAAATATTTATATGTACAATGCCTGGGTAATACAGAACAAATTATTACATATTCATCCAAACTGTCCTATAAAAACTATAAGAATCTAAACAACAATACAATATACAATGACCAAAATATATATCTTGTCCTAAATCTGCCCATCTATAAAAATATTATAACAAAATTGTACCATCAATATGATGTGAATATATATGAATATAAATAAATAAATATAAAATTTGGTATACCTGTTTGTGTCTTATAATCACAAATTAACTGTTGAATATGCCACTAAACCCAAATTCAACCCATAGCTAGCAAAGGTTTAATAGAAATAACGTCATTGAGTCCTGGTGGGGTTGAAGCATCCAATAAAACCTGCCACCAATGCTCTTTGTATGATAACAGGCCCTTGAAGTCTCCCCCCCATGTCAATTTGAACACTGTCAATAATAGCAAACTTGAAATAGTGCCTGTCTCCACATTTTTAATATGTCTAAAAAGAGCATTCTTTTCATCTTTTGTCCTGATACTATATAAATGAGAATATATCAGTTTATTAAATTTCCTCTCCGTTTTTCCTATATAAAATCCTGAGCATGCCATGCATTTAGCCATATATACAATCATCTTAGTGCAACAATTACCTTGTTTGAATATTATTTTTGTACTATTTATATTTTCCAATGTTATACTTTTTTCCTGAAGAATGTGACTGCACTGTTTACAACTATCACATTTTTTAGTATGAGTCATAAGATATTGGTTTTAAATTCCTTTTCTCTAAATATTTCTTTATGTTGTACCCCATCTTGTACACAAATCTGGGTCCAGTCCCTAAAATACTAACTAATTCCTCATCAATAGCAATAATATTCCAATTGGTAGTCAAGATGTTCTTAACTTTACCTATATATGGTCCATATTCCAACACACAATATTTCCCATATGATGGACTATCTTCTAGGGAATGTACTGGTGGATCATCAGTCAGCCCTGATGCATAATATAAGCCCAACAATGGTTTATAATTAAATGTCCATCCTTGAATAGTTTGCTGACTAACCCTAGCCATCATCTTGTCATCATACCCTCTTTCATGGAACATAGTCATGATATGTGCCACTTCCTCTATCATGTCTTTGTATACAGAAGTCATTCGGATTGCATGTATGATCAGTCCTTTGTAAATGTTGATAAACCTGTTCCTGGGATGATAACTGGAAAAATCTAAATAACTGTTGGAAAAGGTATTTTTTCTATAAATTCTTGACTTAAACCCAGATCTCATTTTAGAAACACATGTGTCTAAGTAGGGTACACCAAAATCATTGCTATAGGAAGTGAATTTTAAATAGTTGCTACTCTGATTGAGATATATTAAAAACTGGTCCAACCTGTCTGAACTCCCTTCCCATAATATATATATCATCTAAATAACGTGAATAATATTTAATATATTGCATAAACTGGCTCTTAAACACCTTAGTCTCTTCCCAGTCTAACATAACCAGGTTAACTAAGATGGGAGCACATGCTGCTCCCATAGCAACGCCCCTGGTTTGTCTAAAGAATTCACCCTCAAATTGAATGTAATTATGTTCAAGGACAATTGACATCATGTCCATTAATAAGCATGCTTTGTCCCATTCAAGGTCTGCATATTTATGTATGCTGTTAGCAAATGCCTCTAATCCATCAATTTTAGGTCTACAACATCTATGGTTGCCAAATTACTTCTCAAATATGTAGGATATTTCTTCAAAAATTCCTATGAATCTTTCATCATAGGTGGAATCTTGTTGTAAGTATGTTTCAAGTGAAAGTCAATAACTGAACCCATAGGGAAGATTTTGGAATAACTACCCGAAATAATAGGTCTAAATGGGGGGTCTATATAATAGAAATGAGAAAGGGGTTGATAGGTAAGTGGTGTTCATGGGGCACAAAGAGGGAGAGATAGTAGGGGAATTATTCAGGGATGTGCAGGAGGGCTGAAGGGAAGGTCCACAGCTGGCTATTTCTTCTACAGCAACAGCTATGCATATACACTGCATTTGGAGGTTGATTTGGACACTCACACCCCTGGATGGGGGTGAGGACTACAATAATAACTTGTGATGCCAATTAGATCGGCTTACATGCCTACAGTGGGGTGTTGCAACCATGTGTTCTTTGGTGTTATGTAGTGGGTTTTGCAACAACACATCTGGTTATACCGTACTTTGCCATGTAAAATAGACTGTGCTGCAGTGGGACACATACCAGAAATGGCTGCTCGTTAGGGGGCAGCTCTGCCCAATTCACACATTTGCTTACATCCCCGGGGTGGTCCAAATAGAACTGCTCCAGCCAACACCTGCACACCTCGGCCCATAATTTCATACCCATAGTCCCCCCCCAGCCCTCCTCTACAGCACTCATCCTTACTCTGGGTGCAGGTCGGGTCTAACCACACCACTACACACTGCCCACTCTCCACTTCTCAGGACCCACCTTGTACGTTGTCTTGACCCATGGGTCGTCAGGCTTTCCCAGCCTTGTAGTCAGAGTACATACATGCCCTGCCTTGATAAATCGTTGCACGGACAGGACTCCAATCATCAAAAATTTTTAGGGCATCCCGCAAGGGACGTTCCTGCCTCTGTTGCAAAATTAGACTTATTGGGTCCACAGTGTTCCCCCCACTCATGTCCTGCCTGTGGTTTGGGAAGCAGTGAATTGTTTACTTTGTTTGTTTGTATGTTTCCCTTGTCTGGCTGGAGGGGGTAATGCTACGTGTTATACGTATGTTGATTGGGCCCCTCAAACCCATTGGCATGGCCTGTGATCATACATATGTCATTCTTATGTGCTGTATCATATCATAGATATATATCTGTGTGTGTATATATATATATACATATATATATATATATATATATATATATATATATATACACACACACACACACACACACACACACATATATATTATATATATATATAAAATATACATTGCTGTATATATATCTGACGTGTATGTATGGTTGTCTGCATATGTATATATCTATATGTGGGTATTTATGTGTGTGTATATATATATATATATATATATATATATATATATATTTCTATGTGTGCATACATATGTACTAAAGAGAATGAGAGGTATATATCTATTTAGTTATGGGTATATATATATATATATATATATATACAAACACACACACACACACACACACACCTCTACATATGTAGCTACATGTCCTGTAATGTAGACTGGTATTCCTGGATACTATGTTTTGTGTGCATACCGGCCAACCTTGTGTGCCATGTAAGCTTTGCAGTACCTACAAATAAAACCATTAGTGTAAACAGAGTCACACGTGAAATCTTTTGTTAGTACCAGGGAAACATTCATCCCATGCGGGACAACCCAAAAATTGCGTATTCAACTTTCATCTAAAACCAGAGCTACAAAGGTACCCATGGCTATGTGCAATGGACTACAGCGTGTGCCAGACCTAGGATACTTGGGTCGGGACAACATACAGGATGGGTCCCGAGGGTGGGGGGGAGTGGAGAGATGGCATTGTGTGGTAGCTATGGGCTAGTAACCAGGGAAGGGATGGTGGCTGCATGTGTGCAGTGGGGGGGGGGGGCTCTGGGTAATGAATGTATGGGTCTTGGATGGGCCTGTACTGGTCGGCCTGCCTAGAGGGTAGGGGAGAGGGGAATGTGATGTCAACATGTTAAAAATTGTAAATATGTGTAGATGTTGGCATTTGCATGTATATATGTTCATATATTTGTGTATGTATATATATATATATATATATATATATATATATATATATATATGTACATGTATATATATGTATATATATATATATATATATATATATATATATATATATATATATACACACACACACATACTTATACATGTATGTATGTATATGTATATATATATATATATATATGTATATATGTGACTACATCTATAGATATGTTGTATCTGTTTAGATAGTAATATATTTACACACACGTCCATCTAGATGTAGGTATACAGTCTCTGTACTATTGCATGACTGGGCTGGAGTTATGTTTCTGACAACATACAATTTATGCATATCTGGCATGGCTTAGTGGTAAATCATTTCGTGTATGGTGTGCATGGTCCTGGGTTCCAGCCTTGCAGAGGCTGTTTATTTTGTTGCTGGGCAGAACACCAGCCGTTTGAGATTAAAGCACTTTAAAGTGGTTGTAAGCGGGTTTGCGCAAAGGTAAGCATTGTTAACTTCCAGCCACAGTTTCTTACACCCATTTAGCTTCTCCTTTGCTTAATCTGTGTAGGCAGTGCTTACCCCAGTGCAAACGCACTTGCACATGCTTACTAGTGCTTACGTAGGCTTACTACTGTCTATCTGTGCTTACACCTGCTTACTGCTGCCTTATTTATTATGATACTGACTCTTCAAATATGCATTTTCAGCCATACTCCAGTTCATAAATATGTTATTTAGTGGGTTTTCCAATACAAATATTGCTTATACAATGCTTTGCCATGTAAAATAGACTGAGCTACAGTGGGACTTTAACTGGGAATGCCTGCTCGTTAGGTGACCACTCTGCCCACTACACTATTGCTGAGATGCTTCATTTGCATATATCTTCCTTGTTATCCAATTCAGTCTTTTAAGCTGCTTTAACTGTAGCTAAGCAGTGAGCACACACACGCACCTATGGTTAGCTGTACTCGGAGTTTTAGAGAACAATATAGGGGTTTATTTTGCCTTTTATGTCCTGTTGCTGTCGTACACATGGGGGGACTGTTGGTGGGGATGTGTGGAAACCTATGAGCGGTCTTGCTCATTTATTTTCACTTTCTGCTGTTCAACATTGAAGGGGTGTGTTTATTCTGAGAGCTCTAGTCTCAGACATGTCCCCTGCACTCGTACACGCTCCATGTAAGCCTGGGAGCTCGGGCAGCGTGCCTTCATTAATATGCATGGCGCGCTGCTGTCCTGCTCTTAAATGGGTATTTCTGTGCAGGACTAGACTAGTCCTGCATGGAAGATTAATAAATCCGGGGGACTGTCTGCTTTCCTAAGGAGATATTACTTCATGTCGTTTTACCACCTTTGATGTGCATTGATCATGGAGTTATAAAAATTAAACTACTGCTGCTGAATTCTGCCAAAATTAAATCTAAACTGATGCACAGAATATAAATATCATACTATGAATGTTGACATATGTTTAGTTGGCACCGTTTGTAAGAAACGTACAGATTTTCAACAGCTGTGCAAGATCGACCATCTCTGGGGTTATGGAATATACCCCTTCCCCTGGGATTGTACAATCTTGGAGTAAGTATAAGTAATTAGTAATTAGCAAGGGATTTAGGAGTGAAGCTACTCACATGGGGGATGCAGGGGGTGGGTCTTACTTCCCTGTAAAAATGTTTTTGTATTCTTCCCTACATTTTTGTTTGCATGTGGTTTGGGGTGTTGAGCTGCTGTGGTCAATGTTATTGTCATTGACTGTTTCGGTAAGCAGTGTCATATAAACACACACACACACACACACACATATATATATATATATATATATATATATATATATATATATACATAGACATATATATGTGTGTATGTGTGTGTGTATATATATATATATATATATATATATATATATATATATCAAATAAATGTCTATAGTCATGATTTAAGCACATGAGGTCAAGAAGGTATATTTCCATTAGAACAAAATAATATGGGAGATAAAAATTGAAAAAAATGGAAGCTTGAAAACTGAAATAAATATACTGGAAACATTTCAAGAAAATTTCTACAAAGATATTGATTATGTTAGGAAAGCACTATATTGCAGATGTACTGATACAATCTTATTGAAAAGAGTTTGGCTCCATAGTAGGGGAAGGTAGTTTGTGCTGTTAACATCCATGTACATTCAGATACTGAAATTAGATTATGTTGTCAAAGTACTATGCAAACTGAACCCAAGCAAAGTACGGTGAGGAGACAGAATTATTGAAAATAACGTAACACTTCTACATGAACCTTTGCAGTACTGTTACATCTGTTATATATTAGATTTTTTTAAATATGAGTATATTACTCAATACTGAAAAGATGCACTTTTTAAACCGGTCTTTAAGGGAAAGTGAACTAGGATGAACCCAGAGTCATACGTATACCCAAAGTGTATGTTCTTATATTGGAAAAAATAATTAAAATTTTTTTGGATAAATTGAGTGGGAAATGTTGGATGTTTAAAATAGGTTTATTATTGCTTGTATCATGTCTTGTAATAATATATTATACGACTGTCCATTAATTTTTCTAAAATAAGCACTCTGATTGGCCAGCCCAACCAGCGTGCCAGTTGTAAATCTGAGAATATACCAGCGGAAAAAGGCCCGGACTTTTTTCCATTGTTATATTCTGTAAGTTTTATTTTTTTTAACAAAAAAAAAAAAAATATCTGTAATCCGGACTCTGAACATATGAGAGAGACAGGATGGAGAAAATACTAGGAAAATTAGCTACGTTATTTAAAACTAAAGACACATACCTAATTTTCTTTGTATTTCCTCCATTCTGTCTGTCTTCTACTCCTACACTGTTCACTGTTCAAAACCTTTTTTATTAAAAAAAAAAAAAAAAAAAAAGGAGCAATGGAGACCTTCTTTTCCCTGTTGCTTCCTTTCCAAAGCACTGATGTACTGGGTAAGCATCGGAACGCAAGTCCCATACACATGCGCAGTACATCAGAAAAAAACCCAGGATACCGAAAAAAGACAGAAGGGTAGCACGGAGGCATTATACAAAGACATTATTTAAGAAAAGTAAGTTTTTTCTTAAATAATGTCATTGTGTAATAGCAATAACCCATGTTTGGGTGTGGGCAATGCTGGATTTACCCACGGTTGCTTTGTTTGGTCACTCGGGCTTCACGCTTGTGACTGAACCACACCAACCGTGGGTAAATCCAGCATTACCCACACCCAGGAATGGGTTATTGCTTAAATATATAATCTCAGCTACAAATGAGAAAGTGTCATGAGATATAAAGTTATGTAGACCCATCTTCAGCCATTGATTGGGTTGCTCACAATATAGCAATGAATAATTTAGAACAACTAAGCATTACTATAAGCTTGATAGGACAGATAGCTCCATGGCTTACAAGTATGACATGGTAGATATAATTAAGCAGTTGGACAGGCCAGATTCTAGTTTACAGTGTGGGTGTCTTACAGAGTGTATCCTGGGCTCATACTTGTTTAGATTGTATCTTTGTTCTTCTGAAGTGCTTTACACTCTGTACGCAGATGACTTAAAATGGGGGAAATTATTACACCTATTATGGATAGGGCATGCCTGCAATAGAACATATTGTCCAGTTGGACACAGGAGAATAAAATGCTGATAAACACACAAAAAACTAAGCACATGAGCTGTGTGAAACATAGATTGAAGGGTGAACATTCAAAACAGAATACATTTATTGTCAGTAAGGATTCATTAAAGGATCTAGCTGTATGGGTAGATCCAGCTTTGATTATTTTCTTGATCATATTCACCAAATGGTAAATGATAGTTTATAAAATATTTAGAGTCTAGGAAACAATGACTGATGAAGTCATTGTTTGTAATTTGCATTAGACCTAAAGCAGAGTATGGAATAATGATAAGGAATCATTTTAAGAAAACTGGCATGAGGAACTAGAAAGAGTAGATCAGAAATACTGTATAGCAGGGGCATCAGTGGATGTGAAAGCTTAGGTTAACGTGAAATATTAAAGTACTTAAACTTGTAAAGTGTTTCATCTAGATATTTAAAGGATACCTTATTGAAGTATAAAGGGAATAACAAGCTGAGGTCTTATCACCCAAAGTGGATGTCTTGTCCATCAGAAAGGACACCTTGGGAGGTTGTGCCATATCAGCCTCCAACATGGTAGAGGAAGAGGGAACATCAAGGGAATAAGGGTGGTCCAAGAACTTAAGTCACCCAGCATAGACATTTGATGACCATACAGCAACAGAAGTTTCAGGGGTTGGACTTTTTAAACTTAATTTTTGCCAAGGGAGGGATGTCTGGAAACATCATACCCTGTGTCATCTGGTTAACACACTGATTTTCTAAATAAATCTTAAAGATAACCTACTGTGTAAAAGGTGTTAGACACAAATGAGTGCTAAGTATAACCAGCCTTATAATTATGGGCAGCTCCAAGACAAAATAAAGACTTAGAGTGATTGTTCCTGCATGGAATTTGCCTCCTGCAATCACATTTTCCTCTCTTCAATGACACAAACAAAATATTCTTTTCATAAATAGAAGAAATAATGGAAGGGTCCACAACAGGGATACTTATCTGCCCAAGGAAATGGAAAACACATGGATCACATGTGTGACAGACTAAAGTTGAAACAAGAGTTCACTGTTTGGGTTGGCAACAATAAAGTTCAGATGTGTTTTGTGAACGTACCGTCTCTATCACTTTCTTGCTGAAGTTATGCACTGGACATATGTCATGATATGATGGTATGCTGTCTGGATATATTGCACAGCTATCCTTAGCAGGATACCCCATCTGTTAGTGATACTGCAACAGTGTTCTAAGGAAGGACATAATGCATACTCTAGTAAAAAATACAAAACAATTTAATAGCGCATTCTCTAAGTACAGCAATGAGAGTTATGATAATGATGCTCAGCCTGTTTAACATTTTTGCATGCATATATGTATATCACTGCATATTGGTAGTGAATAATATACTAACCCAAATCTCAATTACTTCATATCGTTTTTGTTTAGTGGTTGTGACTCATCGTCATCTTGTATCCTATACAGAATGCACTTCACTGTTTTTGGTGAGATACTACTGGGTAGCATTTCAGAGTCCCACATTACAGTTGATGCCAGGCTATTACTCCTTTCAAATATGTTTTACCAGACTTGTCCCCTAGAGAATTTGCATTCAAAGGATCATCATGAAATAAATAGACTTTGTGATTATTGTTTCGTTAAAATGTTAGTCTCAGTTTAGCTTTAGTATGAGTAAAACATTAAGTATTGCCCAGTGTCACTGCATCTACCCCATCACTACCACCAGTACTGTGTAATTTGTGCACTGGGTCTGTTGTACCTGCCCCATCATTAGCACCAGCACTGTATACTTTGTGCACTGGGTCTATTGCATCTGCCCCTTCATTACCACCAGCACTGTATAGTTTGTGCACTAAGTCTATTGTATCTGCCTCATCATTACCACCAGCACTGTATGCTTTCTGCACTAGGTCTGCTGTAACTGCCCCGTCATTACCACCAGCACTGTATACTTTGTGCACTGGCTCTGCTGTACCTGCCCTGTCATTACCACCAGCACTGTATACTTTGTGCACTGGGTCTGTTGTACTAATTTTCTTTGACTGTGACCATGATTTCTATATCACAAATTTCCATGTTCCACCATTCTGCTTCATGCCTGCTCTGTTCATGCTTTATTCCACTTGAAGATCTTAGGATCATCTAAAGAACTGCACCAGAATCTTTCTATATAGTCATTGATGCTAACATATAAATGGACCAGTAATTGATTATATATCACTGGTAGTTGATAGTAAATAGGGTCTGGCCCCATATCTCTGATATACAGAGACTGTCAGTAATGCGTAAACTAACATATTCTCCACGTAACGTCTAAAAACTTCCCAACTAACACACCTCTGCTAATAAATGTCCATGACACATAGGGACACAACTTGGTTGGATTGCATGGGTAGATTTATAAAGGCCCGGGTGGTCATTAGCCTAATATATACCTATGAACTAATAGTTCTAGAAACTTCCTAACATACAGCCTGTTAATAAATGCTAATGACACTTAGGGACACAACGAGGTTGGATTGCATGGCCAGGCTTATAAATGCCCTGGTGATCATTAGCCTAATATATACCTATGAACTAATACTTCTAGAAACCTCCTAACATATACCCCCTGTTAATAAATGCTAATGACACATAAGGACACAACTGGGTTGGATTGCATGGCCATGATTATAAAGGTCCTGGTGGTCATTAGCCTATTATGTACCTATGAACCGTTGTTAAAGTGAGGCTGAACTCCCATAATAAGCCAGTTGTAAGTCCAGTGCTAACCCCCATTTTCACTCTCTTTGAATTTAAGTTTTTTTTTTTTTTTTTAGGCCTGATAACGATGCCAGCTTATTAGGACATCATCATAATTTGAGACATTTTCAGCTCCCAAATGTGTTGGCAATATGGTACTGTTAGCTCCTTGACCAAAGTCCACGTAAAGTATCTCTTGCGGTCATCTGACCAAACAATGTTCTCATTTTATCTACACTGCCCAACATGAGGAGTTACTTTGCTTCTTTCTAGTCTCACTATTCTCTCCTTACCCTTCTATCTCCTCCTTCCCTTAGTCTGTACTTATTCCTTCTGCTGTGAGCCTCGCACACTTATTTAATATTGTCTTACTTGAACATATGCCTTTTATTATTTCTATTTTTTGTTACATTATTTTCATTCAAGATAAATGTATTAATCATTGTTCTTTGTTACATGTTATGCTTTTATAGATCTTTGCATGTAATATTTGTGGAGCTTTTCTCCCCGGGCCTCAACTGAAAATGGACTCATTCTAGGCACAGCGGACTTTCCCGGTCAACAAATGCAATAAATAAAATAAATAAGTCTCACAGTCATACATGTCAATCAGCACATGAACACTAACACAACAATAAAACAGTAACAGCTGTGGTTACTTGTAGCAACAAAGGGCACATGCAGCACAGGAGGCTCTCATAACTTGGTTCCCCTCCCCACAAATGGTGCAACCCTGGAGGATGTTTATATTAGTTAGAGGGATTTGTGTGGAGCAGCCACCCGCAACACCTAACACAACCATTACAGAATCATTTGAGAAACAGGGGAGTTACTCATAAAAACAAAGTATGTCACAGAGTTAACACTTGAGTAGTACAAATAACCAGTCCTAAAGAACATTAACATTGAGGTAAAAGACTTCCTTCCACCACACTATTTTAAGATTCCCAACCCAAGGCTGCATAGTTTTTGGGATAAGCATATAATTACTTATTGCTATAAGCTCTGTAATTCACTTGGTACAAAGTTGTGCAAGTTCAGAGTGGGCTTATTCTAGAAGTAGGACTGTGGGTGGAATATTCCCTACATGGGGTGCAGCAGGAATGCCGCGGTGTATTACTGTTCTTTCTTTGCTTTTATTTGTGAGGTTATTATTTCACGTTTATTTTTTATATCACTTTTCAACAGCTTGCAGCTGCCCTTCGTTTGTTTGGTATTTTGTTTTTCAATGACATGTGAGTCATGATTATAAAACACCCTTTTATAGGTCTAATGCAAACCCTGATTACTTTGGGTGTGGTGTTTGTTAGATAGGAGGAGTGCATTTCTTCCACTCTCTGAAACTTTGTAGTGATGACAGTGAGATTTTAGGTTGCATATGATTTGTAATGCAATGTGGTGAGTTGCATAAACAAGCAGAAAGGAAACAAATGCTGCGACTATCTATGTTAAAACAGCTTTAGGAGAGTTCAGATTTTACAGATGTGAACTAAATTCACCTAAAGTATTCTTGAATAAGCTCACTAAAATTCTTTCTTGGTTGTACCCGTGCTGAACAGTTTTACAGATGACCTCCCTGAAGCACTGTTTGTACACCAGGACCAGAGATAATTCTTTAGCAATGTGGAACATAGTTTGTCTTTTCCATGTGCCTCCTGTTGAAAGCTGACTTAGCTCTTGAGTGCTTCTAATGTAACAGTGCACCTTTTTTTCTGTCACATAGGTTCATAGGTAGGTACTAGGCTATCTGCCCGAGGGCATTTTTAAGCCTAGCCAGAGTGTGTTGGCTTTCGCCGCCTCATTGATTAATTAACTGAACCTCTGTCAAGCCAAGCCAATGAAGTGATCCCAGGGGTGTATTTTCTGTTGCACATCAGATCAATGAGTAGTAAAATCCATTACATCTTTTTCCATTATATGTACACTTATACAAGTGTGTTGCAGAAAATATTTAAATTTGTGTCTACTTCCAAAGTGGGAAAAAAAAAACAGAGAGCAGTGGTTAATGTAAGCAATTCTTCTCTACATTCCAAAGTGCAGTGATATGGTTTTACTATCAGCATGGGGCTGTAAATAAAAGAGCACACAGAGAAAACTGTTAGCATTTCCTGAAGTGTTAAATTACCCCTCCCCCAAGGTACTGAAACCTGAGCCCTCGGACCAAAAGCTGCCTAAATGTAAACAATAGGATCACATGACCTACCAGTTTAATCAAAACAATGAGAACTGCAGGGAATCTTGACACTCTCCCTTTAAGAGTTTTTCCACAAGTATCTGCTTTATATCGGTGCTGCGGTAGCGTTGCCGCCTCTCAGTAAGACGCTGTCCGGTTCGATTCTCAGCTAGAGCGTCTTCTGTGTGGAGACATGTGTGAATGGGCGTACCTTCGTTGAAGGTTGTGCATCAGGGCTAGCAACTCGGCATGTAAAAATCTACTGTTAATCATTAGCGGACCGTAGTTCCGCTGTTGCGACCCCTAACCGGGAAAAGCCGAAAGACACAACAACATCTGCTTTCTACTCCCCCTCCCCCCCCAATTCTTCCAGCACTGAAGCATTAGCCACTGTCACATAAAGCAACATTGATACCACTGGTATCTTCAGCATTTCTGTTGCTGGATCTGCCTTTAGAGAATCTTCCTTACCCTTGTATCTATGGTTTTACTGGAGGCCTTTCAGGTGGTTTAATACAAACTACCACTGGTGAACTTCCTGGTATTTCCCTTAATGGTGCATGTTTGATGTTGACCTACCATCTTATGCTATTTATAATAAAGTTTTAGGAGACCTTGCATCCTCTTCTGTAGTTTGGATACTCAAATGCATCATCTCAGGCCACTGACATAGTCATCTCCAAAGGAACTTTTATAGGGGTATTGTAGAGCTCCAGCTGGAGGAACCCGTAGAACTTAATACAGCAGGGATTAACATTTCAGTGCATAAAACATTCTTTGACTGCTTTTTCCACTCTCGGTCTTACAAAGTACTGCATCCTTCTGCCTGTATATTTTGTTTTTCACAGTGAAAGATTTGTTTGAACTAAAATGGCCCCAGACTACTTATAGCTAGTTTTTAGATTTTTCTTTGTTTTTAGGGAAAATTTCTTTTATTAGTAAATTTTCTATGATTATTAAGCATAGCTCCACTAGTTCAACTACCAGAGTTGTTCGCTTAAATAGTCTGTACTGTTCTTTTCATCATATCTTGTGGTCAGGCCTAGGCCCTTTCAGATCTGCTTATGGCTTTTATAGCATCTTATTGGACTTCCAGGAAAATAATTTCTCTGTCAAAAGGTACATCAAATGACTTATTTGCCTTGATGTCAAACATAACACCTTTTCTTGCATTTATTTAAAATATAATGATGCCCCTCATGCTGAATGAAGTAGGTAGGCTACAAGACCTTTTTCATCTGAATCAGAATCTCAGCTGGCAGAGAGACATAAAAAGCATGCTTTAAAAACAAATCATCTAGACAATATACAGAGGACTTGGATGAGGAAGGGAATGCCATTACTACTATTCAGAAGCCCTGAAATTTCAATAACTTTTTACTGCTGACATACAAGATTAGGGCTGGCTAGCTCAGACTCTTGTCTTTCCCCAAAGACTGTTTCAAAATGTTTGTAATGCCACACAGAAATCTACTTGGGTACCATTAGTGGACAGTATGAAAGCTGTCACTCACATTTCCCAGGAGCGTAGCTCTCAACCTCCTACCACAAGAAAATACTGGACAAAACCAAAAATAATGTGGGGACAAAGCTCAAAAAATAGGGACACATTTTAAACATTGCTCTTACAAACTTGGAAAGTTGCTAGAATAAAAGGTCTTGTTACCATGCATTTTATAAATGATATGAAGTCTGAAACTCAAATGCCTGTCATTATTTAGGTGCACCACAGTAATCCTGACTACCTTCCCTCAGAGGTGTTCAGAGGAAGAGTATTTCTTCACACCCCAGCTTAGTCACCATAACCAGAGAGGCTTGGACAAGGGAAATGGTGAAAGGGCTGTTATTTTTCTCTTCATATCTGTACTGTTATTGCCAGTTGTACTGCTTGGCCTAAAACATCCATGTAAGGAGAGAAGTATAAATGCTCCTTGATAAGAAGGCAATCCAGGAGGTCCAACTGAACCTCAAAAGACTAGGATACTATTTCAGAATATCATTTGTTCCAGAAAGCACAACTGACCACAGGCGAATACAGGACTTAATCACATTTATCTCAAGAGGCTTTTCCTTGCTTACCTAGAGAAAACTGGATGTGCTTTTTGAATTTTAAAGACCCTCATTTGCACATAAAGACTGTATAATGAGAAACAGTTATTCAAAATTGCATGTACTCCCTTTGTTTTAAGAAATATATAACAGTTTTAGCAGCTCACCACAGATTACAGGTTACCAAAGTGATCTTCTCCCTCGACAGTTGGCTGCAGGTAGTTGTGATGAAAGACAGTCTTAGTCTCACAGAGGGAATATTTCCTTTGCATGTTTTACTCTTTAGTGGTGATAGTGTACTGTGTAGAGTCTTATCTCCTGCCATTGAGGGTTTTAACCCTGACCTTTATAAGTTGTTTTCTGGATACCAGGACTTGTTGGGCATTTTTGTCTCTTAAGAAAGTTAAGGATGTGTTAACAGTTGCTCACTTTCTCTTATCAGTCATGTCCCACAGACAGTGTATACTTCAGAGCACTTGGACTTATGATAGCAGCTACTGTAACGGTATCTCATGCCACATATGAGACAGTCCTCCAGTGAACTCTCGATGCAAATGTAAAGCTGTGCAATGCTCTCCCAGAGCCTGGTAATATAATGGTCTTTTTCCAAACCATTTACTAATGAGGAAGCATTTTACTCTGCAGACATCAGTGGCCACTATCACAATAGATGGATCTGCACTTATGTGGGGTGGGGCATTGCTAGGGTTGGATGGTCTAAGAACTATGACCTGCATACCTCTCAACTGTCCCTGATTTTGACTCAAATTTTAACTCAAATTTTAACTCTGTCCCTCTTAATCCCTCCTAAAATTAGTGACTTTTGGAGGAAAGGTGGTGAATTACACTTAATGAATAATGACAATAATTAAGAGTTATAAACTTCTTTTACTTCAGAAAATGTGTATTAATTCATATACTCTGATTCTGTCAATGTTTCATGTTAATAGCACTAATATTCTAAAAGTGTCCTTGATTGTCCCTGATTTTTTCTTGACTTGTCCCTGATTCTGTCAAAATTTGTCCCCAACTGGTTGAGAGGTCTGATGACCTGACCATAAATTTTGCTTGCATAAATGTGCCTAGGAAGGGATGGTAGTAGATGTATTTCGTGTTTCACTGTTGCAGTCATCACATTTGGTTTATCTGCTTGCAGTAGCCCTCAGTCGGCCTAATTAACAAACTCTTGGGTCCTGTGTCGGTTGCTGTCCCTTCTTCTGTGACGTCAGGTCATCAGGGGTATAAAACATGCAGCCGATGCCATTATATCAGTCTTTCTTGCCGTGCAGTGCCTGAAGCAGAAGCAGTTAGCAAAAGTGCCTGTCGGCTAACTCCTGTTTTCAAGTTTCAGAACAGAAGTCTTCAACTAAAAGCTAAGTACCCCATTGGGGAAACTTTTTCTTGCTCTAAACTGAAGTCAGTAAAAGTAAATAACTGCATTACTTGTGGAAAGCAAATACCTCATAAAGATTTTCAATCGTACTGTATTCCTTGCCTTGGCCCTGACCACGACATACCTCGCTGTCGGTTTTGTGCCTTATGTAAACCACAAACTATCCGTCGTCGGTATATTTTTGCTGCTAAATATTTTGGTGCTTGGTTCAATTATCCTGATATGTCTTTGGTAAGCCATCCGATTACTGACATGCCGAAAAAACGCAAAGATAAAGACAGACAGGCCGCCTAGGTCCAAAGCTGTCGCCGACACTTCTCCTAAGCCAGTTGCCAGTTCGCCGGTACTCAGTGAGGTGCTTTCGCAGCCCCTGATACCCGCTACTTCAGATTTGCAGGCCTCTACTGAGACTCATTCAGAGTCCGGTATGCCGCGAGATGCTTCAACTGTGGAACCTGCGGATGTCTCTACCTTGGATGGGTCCGGAGCCGCTGTGCAGGCACTGGCTTCTGAGGGTGTATTCAGGCCTACTGACTTGCGTATTAAACCAATGCAATCTTTTTCAAGGCCTAAACCTCGA
Source organism: Protopterus annectens (assembly GCF_019279795.1). NCBI lineage: Eukaryota > Metazoa > Chordata > Ceratodontiformes > Protopteridae > Protopterus > Protopterus annectens. The sequence goes on along the minus strand of NC_056738.1, from coordinate 378,437,587 downwards.
ACCATGTCTAGAAAACTGATGCCCAGACTGCATGGTCAGGCCTCTATGCCTAAAAAACAAATAAGAATGGCTGAAGATCTTATTACTTTAATCAGGGGAAGCCAGCCTTCCCCCCTGTAACAGACCTAGGACTGAGTTTGCTTATGATACTTCTGACCAGGATTCTGAATTTTCTGTTTCCTCTGATGACCAGGATTTACCCTTATCTACTTATGAGGATTCTGATGCTTAGGACACTATTCCCTCTGCCCCCCCCCCCCCCCAGAGGATTTCTCCTTTGGTGAAACCTTGCATACTCTCAGGGAGCATTTTCATTGGGAAAGTCAGGATTTCTCTGATTCTAAAAAGAGGCTTAGGGATTTCTTACTCCTGCCCCAGCACAGGCCTTTAGCCATACCTCCTGTACTAGACATTGTTAATGATGCCTTTTCGGAATCTAGCTTGGCCCCTGATTCTTTACCCCCTGCTCCCAGAAAACCTGATAGATATTACAGGGTCCCTGACTCTCACAAGTTCCTTTCTAAAAATCCTACTGCGGATCCTGAGACCATTTCCCAGGGACCCAAGGGCATTAAAGCTACTACTGCCAAAAATCCTACCCCCTCTGATAGAGATTCCAGGGCGCTGGATAGATGGGGTAAAAAGGTATACACCTCTGCAACTTTGGCCATTAGGGCTTTAAACTGTCAGTTTCATATGTTAAAGTATCAGCAGCGTATTAATGGATTGCTTAAACAGAAAATGATGCTGATTCCTGATTGTGCTGAAAATAAGGATTTACAGGATTTACTGCACTCAGCTGAACAAGTTGGAAAGCATACTTTGCAATGTGGTTTTGATTCACTACAGGCATCTTGCAGGGCTGCTGTGACTGGGTCTGTACTTAGAAGGCATGCTTGGCTTAAGGAGCAATCCGTATAAGATCATGTTAAAGTGAAATTACTGGATGCTCCCTTAAATTAGGGCTGCCTGTTTGGCAACAAGGCAGAAGTTCTTAAAAAGATGGAGGAAAAAGCTAAATCTATGCAAACTGTTAAAGATTTTTTTGCAAGTACAACCTCCAAGGTTTAGTAGGCATTGGCCTTCCAAGAATTGGTCCTTTCCTGCCTCTTCCAGACCTTCTCAGTCCAAACCCAGATCCAGCAGAGCTCCCAGGCTTCAGTCCCAGGGTATGCACAGGACTAAGCAGTGGGGAGCCTCCACTTCCAAATCTGGGAGTAATAAAACTCCCCTGTATGGTAAACTGTCTCAATGACTTATTTTTAAAACTTCCAAGCACTTCTCAACAGATTTACCCCTTGGGGGGAAAGATTGCTGTTCATGCAGAGAACTGGGAACTCATTACCCAGGACAAATGGGTTTTAATTATAGTGTTCCAGGGATACAGATTTCACTTCCAAATGTTATCAATACCACGCAGGTGGCCAGATCTACCCCCAAATCAGTGGGCAGAGGCCCGAAAGCAAGTATTTTCTCTCTTAAGCATGGGGGCTATTCAATTGGTACCAGAAGAGGAAAAGAGACAAGGTTTCTACTTGAGACTTTTCCTGGTACCCAGGAAAGACCATTCATGGCGTCCTATCCTGGACCTGTCTACTCTAAACACCTTTTTGGTGATTCCAAGATTCAAGATGCTGTCTCTTCACCAGTTGCTCCCTATGCTAGGCAAAGATGCCTGGTTGGCAATACTAGATTTAAAGGAAGCATAGCTGCACATCCCAATCAGGGAATCTTGCAGAAAATTCCTACACTTCAAAGCAGGCTACTCGCACTATCCGTTCTCTGCACTGTCCTTTGGCTTATCTACTGCACCCAGGGTATTCGCAAAGTGCCTAGCTCCAGTTATTGCATTTTGCAGGCAAAGAAATATTCAAATATACCCATACCTGGACGATTGTCTAATTCAGGCAGAAAGCCAGGACATACTTTTGAATCATCTGGCTTTTGTACAAAGGGTGCTAACTTGTCTGGGGTACACCATACACGAAAAGAAATCACACCTGGTACCCTGTCAACAAAGTATATTCCTGGGAGCAAGCTTGCATACAACCTCCCAGATGGCTTTCCTCATGCCAGAGAAACAAATTAATTTGACAACCTACTTCAAACAAGTGGCCACAAAAACCCTGCTATCTGCAAGGCAAATACTACAAGCTTTGGGGTTCATGGCCTCCTGCATTCTTCTAATTCCATATGCAAGGCTGCATATGAAAAAACTACAATGGTATCTAAAAAGCCTATGGTGTCAACATTCTCAGGATCTAGAAGCAATGATTCCTATCATACCTTGCCTATGCATAGAGTTCCTTTGGTGGGCAGAGGCCTGCCACCAAAACAAGGGTCTACCATTCACACTGTCCCCTGCCACCCAAATCCTAACAACAGACTCATCAAATTATGCATGGGGGGGGCTCACCTGGCAGGGAGGTGCATTCAGGGAAAATGGAACCCAAGTCAAATGCACCTGCATATCAATCAAAAATAAATGTTAGCTGTATAGCATGCTCTGACAGCTTTCAAGGAACACATTCTTCCAGGACAATTATTGGTAAAGACGGACGACACCACTGTTATGTTGTTTATAAGCAAGCAGGGAGGTACACATTCTTACCCCCTCTGCAGACTAGCCATGGCATTGTGGAACACAGCCCTGAGCTACCAAGTGCATCTACAAGCTCAATTTCTTCCAGGAAAACTAAATACAGTGGCAGATGAACTGAGCAGAAACCTCATGGACCCACACGAGTGGAAACTGAAACCAAGGATTTTCAACACGTTGACAAGCAAATGGGGGAGCCCAGATATAGACCTGTTTGCCTCCCCCAGAACTATCAGTTGGACAAATTCTGCACAAGGACTCCCCAAGCTTGGAAAGTGGATGCTCTGCCCTTCAGCTGGAAAAACCTTTCAGTTTATGCCTTTCCTCCTCTGCCTCTGCTCTCCAAAGTACTACTAAAGATCAAGCAAGACAAACCAAGGAACATTTTGATTGCACCAGACTGGCCACGCCAACACTGGTACCACCTCTTGCTCATTGTGTCACCGTTGGCCCCATGGCATCTGCCTCGGACTCCTACCCTATTGTCTCAGCAGAAGAACTGGATTCTGCACCCTCTGTTTCAAACACTGAACCTAGCAGCCTGGCTAATTACGTAATCTCTTCTTTACCATCCCTCAGTAAACCAGTGATGGACATCATTTTAGAGGCAAGGAGGCCTAGTACTAGAAAATCTTATGCTGAAAAATGGAAAATATTCTGTGCCTGGAACCAATCTCAAGGCATGAGCACAGCAGTGCCCAATTTACCTCATATTTTACAATACTTAACTGAGATGCTTCACAAGGGCCTGTCTTTCTCCTCCATCAAAATTCACGCCTCAGCCATTTCAGCTCATTAATACACAGAACGTCCCCTTTCCTCTCATCCACTGCTCAAGAAGTTCCTCAGAGGGGTCAAACATTTACGACCACCCAGGAGAGCTCCAACCCCAGCCTGGGGCCTTAACTTTGTATTGGAGAAACTCACTCTTCCTCCTTTCGAGCCAGCTGCTACTGCAGACTGAAAATTTCTTTCTTGGAAAACAACTTTCCTTTTAGCAATCACTTCAGCAGGAAGGGTATCTGAATTACAGGCCCTTATGGAATTGGAGCCTTTTTATCATCTTTCCTGTGGACAGGGTGTCCCTCAGGACCAGTCCCTCCTTCATGCCCAAGGTGGTATCCAGTGTGGCCCTTAATCAGTCCATTCATTTGCCAACCTTCTTTCCTAATCCACAGAACAAAGGGGAATGGATACTGCACTCCTTAGATGTGCACAGACAACTTAGATTCTACTTGGACAGGACTAAACCTCAAAGGAAATCTGAACAACTGCTGGTGCAGAGGGGAAGGCTATTTGAAAGCAAACCATTTCCAAATGGATAGGCTTTTGCATTCATTTCTGCTACAAGCACCATGGAAAACCTATCCCAAGGGGGATCAGACCACACTCAACCAGGGCTGCAGCTACCATACAACCTTTTTCAGAGGCGTCCCTACCAGGGACATCCTAGAAGCTGCTATTTGGAGTTTTGTGCATACTTTCACCGAGCATTACCATCTGCCAATTTTTTCTAAATCCGGAGCTGGCTTTGCCACTGCAGTCTTGCAGGGCCTTATAGCTTGTCCTAATGCTATCTAAATTCCTCCTCCCATCCATAGCTTTGGGAATCTACCCAAATGTGATGACTGCAACAGTGAAACAAAGAACACAGTACAGTTGTGTACACTTGTCGATGTTCGAGTGTATTCACTGTTGCAGTCCTGGTTACCCTCCCTCCAGCCTCCTTACTTCTGACTATACCTCTACTCCTTTTCTATGCTCAAAAGCTTTTTGGTGTATTTGCTTTTTTGTTGGAGGTATAACCTTATATATTTATAAATTTAATTGCTTCCCATTAGGGGGGGCACCTGACATCTGGGGCAAGAAAAACTGATGTAATGTCGTCGGCTGCATGTTTTATATGAAGACCTGACGTCATGGAAGAAGGGACAGCAACCGACTCAGGACCCAAGACTTTGTTAATCAGGCCAACTGTGGGCTACTGCAAGCAGGTAACCCAAATGTGATGACTGCAACAGTGAATGCACTCGAACATCTACATTTACGGTAAGTGTACACAACTGCACTTTCTTTCTATCTTGGGTCTCCTTTTAGTTTCTTCATAAACATTTTTTCTCTCTCTCTACCACTTCCCCTTTCCAATCAGCATGGTAAATCAACAAGCAGTGGAATTCCCTCTTGCTTCTTATGCAGAGAAGCAGTGAAAGTTTGAAAGTGGGCCTTCAAGATTTGTTGCTCTTCTAAGCAATTCTCATCCCAGAAGCAGCAATTTGCTTACCTGACAGATGAACCCATTTCTGATGCTCCAAAAATGGTCACTGAATCTGTTCATAGTTGAAAAAATGTTCAGGAGATGTGAGCATTTGCTTAGCATCTCTCACAAAATGTCACAGATTACCTTCCATGCTTCTGTTACTAATTGTCAAAACACAATGCTGTCATGCGATTCTTTAGTTTGGCATCTACTTTACACCTTTCTCTGTTTCCTGTATGTGAAAGTTTATTCAAAAAGCAAAACTTTTCCTTTATCTAGCAGCCTTCTATCCCTGACATATTCTGTTTTCTATGTTGCAGCCCTTGGTGATATTTAAACCATCCATCCAGTTCTTCATGCACTCAAGCTAACTACTTAACTACTTTAGTTTTGCTGGTAGCCTGATCTGCATTTTCCTGATAAAGTAGTTTCCTATTTTTTTATCCTCATAAGGGTGATCTAAATCCCTGAGTGGTGTCTATCCGAGGCGCTTTCTTGTATATTTTGCTGTGACAAGTATAGAAAAACATTGCATTCTTCAAGGTTACATCCAAGCTGTCTCTATGTAGTCATCATTCTTTTTTTAAATGACATTTGTGCAGCTTGGTAAACATTAAATATCTAGGCAAAGTGCAATGAAGTGGAAGTTACTCCAAGATGTAGGTCTTCCTTTGAGGCCACATTGATCAAGGCTATGTTTCATTAAGGCAGTTACCAAGGTATATAAGCTGTAGAATCTGTCCTACAGGCTCCTGCAGCTAGAACTGTCCAGTATTGAATGTGGAAGTTATGGGTACTTACCATAATGATAGATTTCTGTGGTTACATTTCTTACTGTAGGAATCGACCCTCCCTCCTTCCCACTGTCCCTTGCCTTATGCTTTAATAGTGTATTCATCATCAATGTGATTTTTCTTTGCTCCAGAATAGAAATGTTAGAGGATTCAAAGTGTTTTGGGATGTTTGGATGGACTTGGCACAATGGAAAAATGTATCTGCTCCAAGTGTGGGACAAGTCTGAAATAACAGCTCTACTCCTCAGTCCAGCATTATGGTAGGCACTCATAACTGTCAGTTCATTCATCTGCTAAAATACATTGGGAAGGCTGCAAACTTTCCTGTAGATGGCACTGCTAAATGAGGAAAGCAGATGGTGGATTATATGGATCTTTACCCAAAGCGATACGTGCTGTGTGTGGCTTATTTTGTAATATATCTTTCACAGAAGCCCGAAATACTCCTAAAAAATTATAAGCTTCTTATTGCAGATAAAAGTACCATATGTGTCTTGCTTATAGACATGTCCTTTCAGGTTCATCAAAACATCCATAGGACTCTTCGAGCACAGTGAGCAGTGTTCAGAATGAAAATTACTTCATTGAATTGCCTACATTCTGAGTCCCACAGGTTAGCTTATTTGAATAGAAATGCCTTCTTTTCATCCCCAATAGGCATAAGAGCCACAGTTTGTGTCAAATTTGGTGAGGCTCTTTGCTAATGTCCAAGACCAAAGCACCAGATGCTCTGCAGGCAACCGAAGTTCATATAGCAGCTCAAGCACCAGTAGGAGATGGTGGGAAAGGATGACAGTAAATATCTGTTGCCAGCTCACCTGTCCTAGAGGATGGAGGCAGCTCTTTCTGGCCATATGGATGACACCTAGATGGAGACTAGGTATTACATCTTTTAGTGCTTGGACCTAATGAGCTCATACTGCAATGACAAAAATGCATAGTAAGCCAAGGGGAGTTCGGTTTGAGGAGACATGCTTCCCTTCATAGGGCAATCCATAGTGGAGCTTGAAAGAATTACAGGAGGGAAATGGGTAGTCACCCACAGGAGAGCATAAGCCCATCCCAAAGGACCAACAAGCTGGCCCACTCCCTACCACCTATGTCTGTCCACAGTATGGATGAGCAAATTGGAATTCCTGGGTAAGTACAAATCGGTCATAGAACTTCCACCTTGACTGGGAATTCCCAGCTCCCACTACTAAGAAACATATGAGCATGATTGAGCACAGGTAGAGAACCAACTGCGGCAGGTTTAAAAACAAAAAGACTCCACATTCTGTACGAGTCTAATCCAGTACTGTGCAGGGCTTGGCTACTTATTCGCATGCCTTTACAGCTGTGTATGACATGTTAGCTACCTACAAAATGCAGTCAACCTCTTCTGTCTTACTTGGATGCCATTCATAACTAAGGGTGTCAATGTTTCCTTTAGCTGATCAACTTAAGGCACTTAGCACAACTTTTATATGTACTTTACTCTAAAATAATGGAAATTAAGGAGGTAGTTTCAACTCTGAGAACAGCAGCCATAAAGATAAAACTCTGACTACAGCCCAAGCTGCCAGAGTTTATTTAGTGGTTTCACAGAGCTGCCAGGGAAGGAGGGGCTTGGTATAGTAGGTTGTATGCAATAATAGCCCTTTAGAGGAGGGACATCACAACAGTGCACATCTGCGGGGTAGGCTTTTAACTTACTGTGTCAATGCCTGGTGATGGGCTTCATTAGCATGTTTACAGAGGTATGCACTCAGGAAAAAGGGTTGTGGTTTCCCACAGTTATGTGGGTAGACTGGCCTTGCACTCAGGGTGTAGGGTCAGGCCATACAGAGCACCCTCATTATTGAGATGCCAAAAATGGCACAAACAAGCCTCATGGTTTCTTTTTTCATTGCCCCTCATGACAGCTCATGCCCCTGTAGTGGGTTATCCCATAGTAAGGCAAAATGAATGGGCACAGTCTGTTTGGAGGACGTTTGATGGTTGACAGAGGGGGGGCAAAATGCACATAGAAAAGCAAAGTAATGAGGCTAGGGACAGGACAATAACCAGTGTTGATGAGACATTTTAAAAATGCTCCATATCCCACAGAATCTCAGACAACCAATTATCTTGTACAGAGATTTATACAGCCTAAACTGGTACTCATCAAACTAATTCTTGTTTTCATAGGACTGATGGTTCTTTATTATTTTTGTTGTCGTCGCTGCTCTTATAATTATTGTCATAATCAGTGTGGTACATGGAATGCAGCAATTACACTCCAAAATTAGGAGGAAAATACTTTAAGCACTTTTCTGACCAAAGAAACCTTTCACCACTGTTATCCTTTGTTATTTCACTAGAGCAGTAACAGAAGCTGCCAGTGAATAGTGACGCATTGTCACAACTTTGAAAGCTGTATTACACTTTACACTACCATATGCAAATAAAATGTGGCTATGTGAAGAGTCGTAACAGCTTTTAAAGCTCATCAGAGGGACAACTCACTTATGTCTATTGTCTAGCAGTGCTAAGAGTCACAGCTTTCAAAGCTGTAAAATATATACCACTACCTTTTTTCCTTTTAAATCTGCAGTGCATCAGGGCAGCTAAAACTGCAAATACTAAGAATTACGAACAGGTCACCAGCCATGACTATTTGTCAATGTGCTCTCAAACTGTATTTAACAAATCCACCTCTCATGCTTCACTCTAAAGATGAATTTCTTGAATCCAGTTCTCAAGCACATTAACGCATTAGTTATGGCTAGTGACCTAATCAGAATCCTCTATATTTTTCCTCCTGTTAATGTTTCACTTTTGTAAAAAGTTTGACTGCTTATGGACATGTATATTTAAAGAAGGAACTCCAAGAGTAATGTTCCATTAATACTAAACAATTAAGCATAAAGTTTACTAATCCTAACACGTAAATACTGTTCTAATTTAAAATGCTATTTAAGAAAGAAAAAAATGTCAGTGAGAACACAATCAGTAGTACTTTGTGATATAATCTAATGTTAATTGCAGTTGGACTTCTAATGCATTGAAGGATATTTGTATATCAGCTAACTTTGAATAATGGCAGAATGTTCCAGTAGTGGACAGAAGTACAAATGGCAACAGTTCTTACAGTACTGTGTTTCTTGCACTTTTAAAAAAGTGGGATAGAAAATGCAGGATATGTTGCAGAAGTGGTCGGCGGAAAGTGCAGGATTTTTGCAGAGATAGAAGCTACTGAATCCTAGAGGAGAGAGGTGAGAAGAGTAGTGCAGGTAGGTGTATTGCAGGATGGAGTAACCACCAAAAACAATGTGCTAGGATTATGGAAGACAGAGGTTCAAATTAAAAAGATAGTGGTTTCATAGGAGAAACACCCTTTTTATGCATCAAATGTTCAACCTGGATAAGTAGTGTTAGGTGACTGATCACATATAGCTCATTTTATACCGTGAACTTACTGGTACATTCTAGGTAAGTTGTCTCAGGAGACTGCCTACACATAGCTCATTTATGCAATGAACTATGGCTTCTGTTGTGTTCTGTATAGTTTTTGTACTACTAAACTAAGGTAAACTACTGCTGCTAATGGAAGAAAGTTCAGTATACTTGTAATGTAAAGGAGGTTGTGCCAGGGTGAAGTCTTCCTGTTACCATAGAGAGAGCGAACGTTTATTCAGTTAACACTTGTGATATAGGCAAGCTTACATTTATATAAAAGTAATCAACCCATATTAACAATTCATATTTGCAAACATTATGTATCACATATTTGACATTTGTTAACCGGTTTAGTCCAACTGGGCAGCAGAGCCCTTTTTCACCATAGACTCTAGGGGGAAAAGCTCCACACATAAACAAATACAAAAACAAAACATCATTCAATATTAACATACAAGTATATATAAACAGGAAAAATAGAAAACAACTTATAAATGAATGTGTTAGAATACAAGAGCAATATTGAGGGTTTAAACAGCCATGGCACATATTAAGTATATAAAATATAATATAAAAAGTTATATTCTAGCAATTGCTATCAGAGAGAAACTCAAAGTTGGTAGAATATCATAAAGACCTTAAATGAGTAGTTGTGGTAAAGTGTGCGAGCTGAGAGAGGAAGAGGAGAGAGAGTAGTTTAGGTGGGAGTGGGACAAGGACAGGTCCAGGAATTAGTAAATTAAGTCCTTTAGAAGTTTTTTTGAAGTTAAGGAAGTTGCTGTTTGTTCTTAGAGAAAGGGGAAGTTTGTTCCAGGCATTGACGATGGAGTGGCTGTATAAAAGTTTGCCAGTCTTTTTATTGGGTTTGTAGATGTGCAAGTGGTGTCGGTCTGTGCTGCATAGGTTACACTTAGGAGAGCAGGGAGTGATGAAGTCCGTGATGGTAGGTCAGTGGGAGGATAGATTTAAGATAGTGTGTGTGAGGTGGAGTTGGAAAGAAGGAGATGGTTATGTAGCTTAAGCCATTTGTAGATTTTTTAAAGCTATGCAGTGGTGAGAAATGGGAAGCTGTTAGCGAAGCTGGCTGTTTTGTTGCAGGTGGATTCAAGTTTAGCTAATATTTTCGATTGAATATTGGTGAGAAGAGGGGCTGCATAAAGTAAGGTTGGCAGAAGGAAAGTCTGTGCTAGAGAACTTTTGGTATTAGTGAGGTATTTTTATGTCTGTATAAGAGCCCAAGTTTTTGGTGGGTCTTTTTGATGGCTTGTTGAATATGTGTCAGACTTTATTTGGTCATCTGTGATTGCACCCACAAGTTTAGTATGTGGTTCAACAGAGATAAGTGTATCATTAGGAGACGATACTGTGAAGGTATTTTTGTGTTGCTGTAGTGATTTTGGGAGAAGGAGTAGAAGTTTTGTTTTTTTAGGATTGAGAAATAGTTGATTATTGGTCAGCCATTTTTCAACTGAATGGAGGGAATCTTGAGTAAGAGCAAGGAGGTGGGGAAGAGATAATATAGGAGTTGTCTGCATATTGTATTAGTGAGGAGTTTGGACAGAAAGTGCATAGGTTATTTGTAAAGATATTAAAAAGGAGAGGCCCAAGGATTGACCCTTGGGGGACACCTGTTTGGATTGGGAGGAAGAGGGAGGAAGCAGAAAGCCATTTAACAGATTGGAATCTGTTAGACATGTAACTAGAGAACCATAGTATAGTAGAAGAGGAGAGGTTAAGGGAAGACTGTTTTGAGTGCATTAGGGTATAGGAAACAGTGTTGAAGGCTTTAGATAGGTCAAGGAAGAGGCATGAGACTAGCTTGTTATTGTCCCGTGGTTTGGTGATATTCTGTATAAATAAAATGAGAGCTGTAAAAGTGCTGTGGTGAGGATGGAAACCATATTGGGTGGGAGTTAACAGGTTGTCTTGTATGATGTGTTTGAGAAGTTGGTTATGAATACATTTTTCTAGAATTTTGGATAAGGGGGGGGTAGTATGACGATAGATCTGTAGTTGGTTGGTTCAGTTGAATTGCCACCTTTTGTGGAAGGGTATGACAGGGTTTTTCCAGATGTCAGCGACTGTGTTCTCTTGAATTGACCTGTTTACTAATATGCAGGCTGGATGTGCAACATAGTTAGCTGTAACTTTAAGGAATAGAGGAGGTAAGTTGTCAGCAGAGGGAGAGCAAGTTTTCAGTTTGGTAAGTAAGAAGAGATTTGATAAATGAAGTAGGGACAGGTTTAAGACAAGACTGGGTAGAATTGGTAGAGGGAAGGGGCTCAGAAGAGAAGAAAGAGGTGTTGTCAGGTTTAGTTAACTTTTTGTAGTCAATGAAGAAGGAATTAAAGGAGGTAGTGCCTGTTGTTGAGCTGTTAGGACAGGGGCTGGGGGTAGAATGGTTGCCTAGATGTAAGAGTTTGTTGATACTATTCCAAAACTTCTTTGTGTTGAAGTTGGGGTTGGGGTTATCTAGTGATTATTGATAGTATTATTTTTGGTCCAAATTGACTTGTTTCTTGGTTAGGTTCCTAAGTCCTCTATAGGCTTGGAGATGGTGATGGGAGTTTGTTTTTTACCAGGTTTTTCAGGCACTGCCTCGTTTAAACATTCATTTATTGGTGGATTGAGTTAACCATGGAACAAAGTTTGTTTTTGTTCTTATTTTCCTAGTGGGGGCTAGTATTTAGAAAGGTGGTGTTAAATTTGGAGATAGCCTCATTGAGAGGGAGGTTGTAGAGGAAGGACCAGTTAATAGAGAAGAGAAGATTATTGAAGGTATATAGGCAGAAAATTAGACAGATTATTGGCTGTCTTTGTATTGGTGAGGCTTTAGCAGATGAAGTGCATGCCGTAACACCTGGGTAGGGAGATGGTCACTGAGGGAGTCAGGTAGAGTGGTTGCATTGTTATACAGATCTGGGTGAGGAGGTGAGGATCCAGTCAAGAGTAATGCTGTTAATTGTGTATTTATTGATACAGGTGGGAGAGATGATGAGTTGAGAGAATCCAAATACATTGATGCTAGTAATGGGAGAGTAGGAATTAAGGGAGTTCCAGTCAATATTGATATCACCTAGGGTGATAGTCTCATAAGAGATGTTTTGAAATGCCCAGGAGAGAAAGTGTTCAAGGGTAGGGATGTTGTTGCCAGTTGTGATATAAATGGCTACGGTTTTTCAATTATTTAATTTACAGGTAGCAATAAAAATTTCAGCTGGATGGAAATTGGAAGGAGATATAGGTAGAGGATAGAGAGAAAGTTTGTCAGAGTATATGATAGCTACACAACCACCTTGTTTCTTGTGTCGATCAAGGTAGAGGATGTTGTAACCAGGGAGGAGGATTTAAGAGTCTGTAATATGGGGTTGTAATCATGTGTCTTCTACATATAATCTTCTGTACAAAATAATCAATACAACATGACATAAATTGTTCAGTTTCTGCCATCTCCTAAACCCCAGTCATCCTCCAAAACATTTTTCTGCATGTATTGTTCCCACACTTTCCATTTTTTTCTCTATGTACTTTATTCCTACCCTTTTCTAAAGATCCCACTTCCTGTTCTTTTATCTTTAACAATTTTCCCTACTTGGTGTGGTTGGTTTAGACTTCGATTTCCATTTTCTAGTAGTTGCTTTTTTGGCACCCACCAGAATTAAACTTAACAAGGCTCTATCTAGGAAATTCCAATCTTGTATCCCAGCTCAAAAAAAAATTCCTTAGCTACAATCATTGCTCACCCAGTACTCCTGACAGAGTACTCTGCAGGGAATTTTTAAAGTTTGCCAACAGATTATAGTCCAAAAACATATGCTCCCATGTACCGCTTTCTTCCCCATTATATCACCAACATTTGCCATCTACCTGAGGGAAAATTCTTTGGAGTCTGCTTGGGGTATAAAGGTACATATGCAAACACTTCCAAGCAAAAATCCTAAATACTCTAGACTGTGTTGTATATTTGGGAGGCATACATATGTCTTCCCATTGTTTCTTTGTCATTTGCTTGTCTAATGTCTCTTCCCAATCTTTTCTCACTACCTCTAATTGATTCCTATAGCTGTCATGCAATATTTATATGCCTTACTAATTAGCCCCTTTTTAACATCAGTTTCTATTTCAGATTCAAGTAGAAACTCAACCAGTGGAGGACTTTGACATAGGATCCCCCTTTCCTTTTCTCTTTGCCTATACTCTGATATCAGTCCCTGATAGGGAAGGCAATCTATTACCTGCAGTCACATTGTCTTCTATTACCTTTCCCTCCCTTTTCCCAATACCTTGGCTCCTTTGCTAACTTCTTCCAGTAATTTCCAGCCCCCTCTTGCCTATTCTCTGCACCGCTAATTGCAGTCATCCCTATCGGTAGAATCTCCTTTCCCATGTCATCTTACTTCTTAGCATACTTTCTGATATTTTATGAATAAAATATTCTGTATTGTTGTTATTTTTAAGAATCTCCATCCAAAATACCAGTCTCTCTCTTTCTTGAGCTTCCTCCTTATTCATGATCATCCCTTTCCATTTTGAATTGTAGCTTTCTGCTTGTGTTATGTATAAGAGCCTTAACGTTATAGCTCTAAAATATCCTATCAAATCAGGTAATCCATAACCTTCTTGTTCTAGTGGGAGGATCAAATTATCTAACTTTGACTCTTGCCCTCTTCTCCTGAATAAATTCTTCAACTCTTTATTAATTACTATTCATAACTTCTCTGGTTGACAAAATATGCCTGACCTGTATGTAAAACTAAAAGGACTATAAACACTTTTACTGTTCATATTTTCCATCCATATCAATAGGCAAGACCTTCAAGTTTCTCAGTTGTATCATCTTCTTAGTCTCTTTCCACATCTGCCATAACAGTGTCTTTTTAATCCATACTCTTAAATAATTTATTTTATTATGTCCCCATAAATATGTGTATTGCTGAACCAATTCATGTGTTGAGTACATAGTTTACAGCTATAGATTTCATATTATCTTCATTAATTTTATATCCAGAAGCAAACCTGGAATGCAGAATGTTCCACAACACACTGAGATGCTCTCTGCTGTTTCTGTCTGGTACAAAATATTATCTCCTAATAAAGCCAAGTTGTTCCAGGACTTAATGGGGTTTTTGAAGACCAGATGGCCAACCTGTGAGGGGCCTTCAGTGTCAAGGGTTCCCTCTGCAAAAAGAAGAGAGGTCATCTCCTCCTGGGGATTCAAATAGTTCATACTCAAAGATGAAAATTGGCATATGTTGACCAGATGTCATCCCTTTCTAACCTAAAATCAGATAACAAGGACACATTGTCATGTGCTCCTCCTCCAGAGGATGTCTCATTTGAGGATGTCTTTAAATTGGAAGCCAGTGAATTCTTTGCATCCCAGATTATGTACAGGAATTTTCTGGATTTGTTTGAGCCAAAATCCTTGCCCATATCACTTGGCCTAGAAGGCCCAACTGATGAATTTAGTAGTGCATCTTTCAGCCAGTTTGTAGCTCCTGCTCCTAGGAAGCCAGATTGTTTCTATAGGATCAATGAATGCTGTGATGGCTCCAGCAGTGGTGTCCTCAGATGCCAGCAGGATATGTAATGTGGTTGGATCCAGAAAATGTATTCTGAGTTGAAGGGAGCAAAATCCTTGACTGATAATGGAAGATGACTTCCCAGGTTGTCAAGGCCCTTAACTGATAGTGTCTTATGGTAAAGTTTCAGGACCCCCTTTAAACAGCTGATATAAAAAAGCAGAGGGGAGAGGATAAGGGCCTAAGGAGAGAGATGTTTGAACTATGCAACCATAGTTCTTATGTTGCCTGCCATTCTTTGAAATGTGACTGTGGTGCAGTGTATGCATTAAACATTGCAGCTGCTATGAGGTCTGGGATTAGGAGGCATGCCTAACTGTGGATTCAGACCCTACCAGAACATGTTAATGCAGAACATCTTGATGCCTCCCTGGAAAAGAAGCTCCTCTTTTGTTCTCTTATGGGAGAATGTGTCTATAAAATTGGAAGAAATTGGGAAAACCATGCATTCAATTAAGGCACTTTCTCATTTCCCAACACCCATATTTTAGAGTGTACCTCAGTAAAAGATTACCTTTCTCTAGAGTAAGAAGGACAAGAGACAATTACAAAAGGTCAAAGAGGGCTGCTACAAGAGGAAATGGCAAGCTGACTAGAAGAGAAAGCCTGTGGAACCTGTGTGCCGTAACACTCCCAAATTCATAGCTATGATTCAGAAAGCCTGATTTCTAAACAAACAATTAGGAAAAGCACATCTAACTGCATGCCATTGTATGTAGCCACCTACTTTGCTTGTGGCTGACCATACTTTGCACTCTTTTCATCTGTTACCTTCCACTGGTTGGTTCCAATACCTTACTTTATTCTGCTCTCTCCTCTAGCTCCATTCAAAAGTTTGTACTTTTTTATCTTTTTTTTCAAAAATATACTTCACTGCTTTACTCTTTTCTTTACGTTTCTCCTGCTTACCCCGTAGGAAAACTGTAATCATATCCTCATCTCCTGACTCTTCTGTTAGCATCTTTTTCCATTCAAGGTGATAGCCAAAATACTGGTAGCCAAAAACATAGCTCACACAAGTAATTGTAAGAGGTTTATTCACATACATTAGCAATAAGGATTTAGCGCTTTCATCTCCCAACAGGAAACTTCATCAGAATCAACTGATCATCATGAATCATGATACTGATGAAGTTTCTTGTTGAGAGACAAATGCACTAAATCTTTATTGCTGCTGTATGTGAATAAACCTCTTACAATTACTTGTGTGAGCTATGTGTTTTGGCTACAAGTATTTTCGTATTCTGGAGACTGGCTTTTGGGATTGCCTTTATTGGTGCCATGTTTACCAGCTGGAGGTTGTGTGGTTCTTAGTTTTTAGAGTTCCCCCAGTGTTTTGCTCCACTTGAGACAAACAGAAGACAATAGGGATTTGTTGTTATGGTAAGTACATAAAGTTCGTATCTCATGCTGTCTTTTTCATCCTTTCTCAATCTGAGAGAGAGAGTCCACAGTCAGTAAAAATACCTCAGAGAGACCTAGAGGAGAGAGAATGTTCTGCAAGATAGTGGAACCAAAAATAGTTCTAGATGAGACTAAACAGTTTATAATGGAACACAAATATATGAGTATCCAACCAAGTAGTTGCAGCACAGATATCAGTAGAAACCTACAAAAAAAAGAAGCAGTTGAAGTAGCCACTACTCTTGTAGAATGACCTTTAGGCTTCACAAGTAAAGACATATCTTTTAAGGGGTATGCCAAGGAAATACAATTGGACAGACATCTGGATGGGTATACTTTGGAAATAGGATTACTAAATCTTGACTTTGAAAAGGATGCAAAACGTTTGTCAGATTTTCTGAAACTATTGGTTCTCTCCAAATAGAGTCTGACTTGTCTATGAACATCCAAACAATGAAGCAAATATTGTCCCTTGTTACTGAAATTTGGAAATAACACCGGCAAGTTAATGGGCTGGTTCAACTTAGACAATGAAACAACCCTGGTCAGAAAGGAAAGGCTGGTCCTTAAAGTAACCCTATCTTTATTTAAAATTGGATAAGGAGGTAGAGAGGATAATGTCTGATGATCAGACAGATTTCTGGTTGAAGTTACAGCCACCAAATAAAAAGTTTTCCCTGACAGTTTCAAAGATAGTGTGGCTGATGGTTCAAAAGGAGGTCTAGAGAGAACTTGCAGCAGAAGAGGAGAGTCCCAAGTATGCACCAGATCCTGAACAAGTGGACATAAAAAGAAGCTCCTCACAGTCCTTTTAACGCCTAAGAGCTGCAGTGGGGAGAAATTATCCTTGCCAATATGACAGTTAGAAATGTCATCCATTTGGAGCTTTATGGTAGCATAGCTAAAACCAGCCTATAAGGCCAGAATGGCATCTAATGGCACAAAAAATTGATCTATGCCCCTGGAAGAAGCCCAAATAGCAAAATGCTTCCATTTACTATTATAAACCTTTCTGGTGGATGGTTTCTGAGAGGATGAAGGGATCTGAATAACTCGCTGAGAGGATGGGAATCCTGGCCATCACTGGAGTTGGAAAATACATATGGTTAGCTTGAGGGAGTAAAGGTTTGGGAGGGGTAATTCAAAAGGATGAGAAATCAGACCCAGAACCTGGTCTAGCACCCAGAGTGGCTGAAGCAGGTGAGGTCAAAATGGAGGAGAACCAAACCTGATGGGGCCAGAATGGGGCAATGAGGATGACCGGTATTATGTAACGGGCTGTCTTCTGAAGAAACTGGATGATCAGAGGAGTTGGAGAATAGGTGTAAAGAAGAACCATAGCCAAGCATACAGGAGAGTGTGTGAAGCAACCAGAAACACACCAAGGAAGAAACAACAAAAAAGGATCCACCAAAGAACGATTTATTCCAAAAATGATTTCTCTCTGACGTCTCGGCCTGAGCCTTCAAGGAGTACAAATAACTAAAACTCAATTCACATATATATACATATTCACTAATTGAATCAAATAATACAATTAGTAATAAAAGACACAATTATTCAATTTACAAGCATTCTCCAATTAAAATCTTCATTAAGACCTTCAGGAAATAAGGTTTTAAACTTTAGAATAAAAATAGCTTCTTTTTGTTGCAACAAACATTTTATATTTAAACAATTATATTTACAATTTGGTATTTGTTCTAAAATGGTAGCACATAAACCATTGGGGTTACTATTATGACACTGTAAAAAATGTGTTGCTACAGGACTTTCTACTTTTTTGTTAATAATATCTCTGACATGTTCCAAGAGCCTTATTTTAAAGGCTCTCTTCGTCTCTCCGATGTAAAACTTTTTACACGGACAATTTAAGGCATAAATCACTCTTTCTGTACAGCAGTTAAAAGAATGTTTAACTTGAAAAGCAATGTTATTAATATGATCAAAAGAAGGAACTATAAACTTGCAAGCTTTACATTTGCCACATCTAAGTGTGCCTCTGCTTATAAGATGGTGATGTACAGCCTCACTTGGAAAGTTAAATTTACTTTTCACCAACATGTAGGAGAGTGTCCCTTGTGACTGTCCCACTGGAGGAATCTGGGCATTAAAACTGCTGTACTTCATGTTGGATGGCAAAGCAAATAGGCCACAATGGGAGGATGCCCCATCAGTTGAAAATCTGGGCTGCTATGTCTGGATTTAGGAACTACTCATGAAGCGGAAGAATGTTCCTGCTCAAACTGTCTCCCAGGATGTTGGATTTTTTCAAGATGTGCATTGCGATAAGAAACCATTGAGAGGATATTGTCAAACCCTCATAGTCTCTTGAAAGGCCTACAATTCTAGGATGATCACCCACATACATATCCAAAATATTGATGTGAGGATTGGCCTTGTACCATAACTAGGTACCTTGGACACATCCCTCATAATGTCCATCCCTGACCCCAGAAAAGAAGTGAGCACAGTCACCTTGGCCTGAGGATGGGGAAGAACAAAAGGCTGACCTGCCAAGACCAGCAGAGATTCCAACCACCACTAAATGTGATGACAACAAACATTTGAGTTACATAGGATGACTGAACTGCTAGATTCCACTGTAATGCACACGTGGAAGTATGCTAAAGGTGCCAGACAAACTGAGGTTTCCATATACCAATGAGATGAAGAACTGAAGTGGCAGAAGGTTTGTGAATCTGCAGGATGAGAGAAGACTGTAGACAGAGAATTCAGTCTCTATATGGTAGTTTGGTTGTCTGAAAGACTGTATCCAAATGACAACTGATAAATTCTAGCACTTAAACTGGTTCCAGGCTGGACTTTTAGTAGTTCACTGTTATGTCCAAGGACAGACACTGCTGGCACAAGGAATCTCAGGTTTTTTTAGGGGTGCCTTTGTGGAAACAGGAGCTAATTGTCCAGGTAAGAGAAGGCCTGGAAACCTTGCAGCCGAAGCCAGGCTGCCACTGCTGCCAGGCATTTGCTGAACTCCTGGAGAGTTGTGTGAGAGCAAAGGGCAGAGCCCAAAACTTTTAATGACTGGCACCTCAGCTGAAAGTACAGAAACCTCCTGGAATGCCTCACAATCTTTACGTGATTGTAGACATCCTTGAGATCCACCAAGTACATCCAGTCATCTTCTCTCGGAGGAAGCAGAATGGATTTTACTATAACATTTGGAATTTCTTCTGTTTGACAAATCAGCTTGCTGAGATCCAGGTTGTGTCTGGGGTCCTTCTTTTTCCACAGTACTAAAAGGAATCTGGAATAGATCTCAGAGCCTCTTTGGTCTGGTGGGACTTTTTTTGATGACTCTGTTTACAAGCAAATTTTCAATTTCCACTATTGTATCCCCTTTTCTGGTGGGATGGTACATATGGAAGAGATTTTAGGAAGTTATTTTGGCATGAACAAAAAGGAAATTGCATAACCTTTGGACATGACTCTCAACACCCATGGGTCTGATGTGATGGCCTCCAAAGCTTTTGGGTAGAGTGCCAAGTGATCCCCTGTCTGTCTCCAGCATGTGGCAGCTGGGTAAGCCTTTAGAGGAGCTATATGTGCTCCCCAAAAAAGCCCTAGTTTTGCAGACCATCCCTGCCTTGTGAGAGTCATCAATTACAGTTGCCCCACCTGCTGTGGAGGGAACCTTCACAAGCAGTGCCCTGGAAAGGTTCCTGCACTTTATGAAAAAAGAGGAACTTTCCATCCTTCTGGTTCATAGAGAAAGACCATTGAGGAGTAGAGAAGCAACATCAATGTATTACATCCTGCTCAGTCCTAGTCAGTTTTCTTTGACTTTTTCAGCAGTTGGAGCTACTTTGGCTTCTGCTCTTATGTCCCAATTTCTTCATCTGTCTCACAGTGTCAGACAGCTGAAAGAAGCTAGAGACAAGGAAAGCGTCTCAGGCATGTCATCTCATCACCTCTAGTTGCTCAACTGCTCTGCCTTTATTGCTCAGGTTTCTGTGCCATACAGTGTACTGGTTGCACCACTATTTTATACACCTTATTTTTTAGCTTCTCTGACATGTTTCTGTCATTTACTACACCTAATACTCTGTGCCAGGTGGCTGTAGCCCCTCTGATTCTACCTTTGACGTCCTCATTCAGACTACCCTTCTTCACCACCACTCCCAGATACCTGAAGCTGTTAAACCTGTTCCACTACTTTCTCTTCTATCTCCATCTCAGCTTCTTCTAATGTCCCCATTTGCTGCCATTACCAGTTTCTTCTGATTTCCCTATTTGCTGCCATTACAACTGTCTTATCTATACTCTGTTTCATTCCATGTGCCTTCAGTTTTGCACTGTATTTCTCTATCCTTTGCTGAACTTCTTGCTCAGGGTCTGCCTGTATTGAACATCATCTGCATACAGCAACTTTGTTGATCTGTCCCCTCTAACCTGTTTGTTAATGTAGTCCATCACCAGTATGAACAACAGTAGGCTCAGATCTGAACCCTGATGCACAGTTACTCCCACTTAGAACCCTTCTGTCAGGCTGAGCACTGTTCATACTTGAGTCACTGGGTCCTTGTATATAGCACTAATTCTGCCAATGTTTCTGTGACTTTGAACCACCAGAGGACTGCCCAAATCACCTTTCTCTGGATCTTTTCATGTGTTTTCTCCAATTTTAGGAATATTTAGCTGTACTCTTTCCTTGTCTCTGGCTTCTTCTCAACTATCTGTCGCTCTGCAAACATCTGGTTGTTGTGCTGCATCCTGTTCTCAATCTGAACTGCACATCTCCCATCTTACTTTCTTCTACTCTGCATATTCATTTATTAATCAGCCTCTCCAGAACTTTCAGGCAATGTGACAGGAGTTTGATAACCTCTGTACTGTCCACAGTTGTGAATGTCCCCTTTGTTCTTTTACACTGGCCCTAGTATGCTTATTCTGCAGTCATCTGGAATATGCCTTTCTCTCCACACTGCTATGAGTACCCAAAGGAACCACCTCTCCCCTCTCACAGGGATTCTTTATTATATCTACTGTGACCTCATCTGAGCCTACTGCTTTCCCTCATTTCATTTTCTTCTGTGTAGTTCATAGCTCTTTACTACTTCTATGGTGGACTCTTCTCTCATCATAGGCTCTGTCTGGGGCAGTACAGCTTCTGTCTGGTTTTCTTCACTCAGAAGTCACTGGAGGTATTCCTCTGATCTACCTTTGATGTCCTGTGGAATGGTGAGCAGATCATTGCTAGCATCCCTAATGAAAGGTGTCTGACTGTCATCTTTATCTATCTGTCTTTGCTTTGTAACCTGATATAGTTTATTCGTGCCATCTGCTGACTCCTTTCCAGAAGCTGGTAGGGTGCCTCTCATGCCCTGTTCTTTGCTGTTGCAACTCCTTTCTTTGTCTCTTTGTTAGCCAATCAGTATTCATTCCTAGCCTGGTCAGTCTTTTCCATCTCCTAGTTTTCCTGCACTCCTCCTTTCTTTTGACGACTTCCTGGACTTCTGAATTCTTCCACCACTTTCCTTATGTACCTTATTTCCAAACTTGGCTCGGCTACATTATCTGTTCTGTTGCCCTCACATATACTGCTTTGAGGCGCTGCCATTCTTCAACCTCACTTAATGCCTCTTCTTCAACCTCACTTATTGCCTCTTCTTCTTGAGGTGCTAGCAATCTCAGGAATTTCTTGAACTATAGTTATTTCTCTCCAATCAGCTTCCAGGTCTTCAGCCTGGTCTCTTTTGACCATAGAACCTTTTCTGACTACTACTTAGAGATGATTGTGGCAACCAGAGGTTTATGCTGTGGGCTGGGGATCACTTTGCAGTGTCTGATTCTACCCCAGTGACCTTTCCTTACTAGGACGAAATGTACCTGAGTTGCATGTTAGCCATTCTTGTATATAATACTGTGACTGTCTCTTTCTGAACCATGCTTTGGTTACTATCAAGCCATTTGCCAAACAGAAGTCTAAAATGCATCTCCTTTTTTTTTATTCCTGTTCTCTCACCCATGTGGATCAGGTAGTCTCTTATCCTGTTCTGTCTGTCCCAATATGTGCATTCAGGTCACCCAGTATAAACACCAATTCATGTTGTCCTGCTTTATCTACTAGGTCCTGCAACTGTTGTCTGAGTGCAGTCTTTTCCTGACCATCATAGCCCTGCTGTGGGGCATAGGCTGAGATTTTGTATACTGCCCTATCATTAGGCTGCAGTCTGATTGCCATGATTCTGTCACTAATTCTGATTACATCACTTACTGCCTTCTGAACTCTTTACCTCATTACAATTTCCGCACCATTTCTAGCCTGTCATCCTGCTCCTGAGTAGTAGATTCTGGATCCCAAGCCACGTGGCTTTGCTGTACTGCCCTTCCATCTTGTTTCCTGGATATATAGGATGTCCAGCCTCCTCCTTACTGTCATGTCACCCACAGAAGATGCTTTAAAGCAGTCCACAAAGTTACATAAATGCATCCAGGCATGACAGTGCATGACAATGCCAGTGCCTGCTAGAAGGGATGTCTCAATGGCCACCTTTGGCAACAGCCTCATGGAGATGTTGGATATGTACTGCAGGGCAGACAACTGAAACACAAGAGTCTTCTGAGCCTTCTACGTCTTGATGATCTTTGACACTTCCATGACAAAATCTGGATGAATGCTATTCAGATGTGGTAGATAATTCAGTGCATGCAAAGCAAAAGTGGATGAAGTATAAATGTGCTTTACCAAGTGATCAAAGGCCCAAGAGACTCTGTTGGACAGATGGACTGAAGAACACTCTTCAGAGATGCCCTTTTTGGTGGAAGCCATCATCACAGCGGCCCTTGCTCTAAGGAGGCATAATTTTATCTGGTTTCTTGGGGGCCAGTTCCACCACATTGGGTTTTCCCAAGCCCTTCATGACACCAGGTCTATAAGGGTACCTGGGTGGAACCAACCAGGACGCTGATTGACCTATGCCGAAGGCCTGCAGGAATGCTGATTCCTCTGGGGAAGGGGCTTCAGTAGTCCATCCCCACACAATTTCAAAAGGATGCTGATTGACCTATGCTGAAGGCCTGCAGGAATGCTGATTCCTCTGGGGAAGGGGCTTCAGTGGTCCATCCCCACATAATTTCAACAATTTAAGCAACTCACCAATTGAGACATCATCATGGGGGATTTGGGAGAGCCTCCTACTTCATCAAGGTCATTGTCCTTGATGAGGGAGCCTTCAAGAGAATCCAAGTTTCTCCTCTTGCTCTTGGTCACCCCATGCAGCTAAGGCTGCAGGAGGAGACATGGAAGAAACTTGGGCCCCTGCATGTAGGGGAACCTGGAGAACCAAAGACTTAGGCTATCCCAGAGGCAAGTGATGTAGATCCAGAGTCACAGAAAGTTGGAGAGATTGGGGTGGATGCAATGAAACTCCCAAAGGTCCCATCTCTGAATGGGGAGGATTCTCTTCATGATGTTGAAGGATGAAGCTGGTCAACTGGACACAATGCTCCATGGATCTGAGGACCTGAGCAAGACCCTGGTGCCCAGTGCCAACACAACTGACTCCGACGTCAAGATCGAAGCCTGGCTGTTGAAAACAGTCCCAAAAGGTCTAGCCTGATTCCTCTGCTTCGACAGCACTGGAGTCAAGAATGTCAAGGTTGGAGTCAGTGCCTGTAGTGATCAAGCCATCAGTCTAGCCAAGAGGGGGGCAGTAAATCTGGACTCAAAAACCCTGGAGCAGTGGGAACTGTGGGGGGAGGAATAAGAATGCTGGGATCCAAAACCTCAGGCGTAGGTGCCAAGGAGGTGGGAATTTTATTTATTTGTTAATTAATGTATTTGTTTGTTTGTTTACTGGAGTAGTGCACTGATCTCAGCGGACTATTTGCAGGCACAACCCGGGTGAGTAGGATCACATAAGAAATGAAAAAAACATATTTACAGATACAAGGATATGCTAAAAACAAATGCATATATATGCAAGAATACGCCACAACACATTTCAAGAGGCAGTTAATGTCAAAACATGGATGGAAAAATGGAATTATGCTTAGCAGAGCTTTATGGATAAGATGTGGCCATAATGACTGAGGTGGCTTATCCTACAGGGATAGCAGCATATCATTATATAGAGTGGTATGAAGACGTTAGAAGAGGCAAGTAGGAATAGTTGCAAGAAAGGATACCATGGGGAGAAGACAGAGAAAAAGTCAGAGACATGCAGGGGAAAGAGGAGTAGAAAGGAGAAGTGTGAGAGAGATGCAAAGAGAAGAGGAAAGCAGGATGAAAAAGAGATGAAGGAAAGATGTTGAAAAAGAAGAGCTAAGGAAAGGAAGGAGGGATAAATAAAAAGGGAGCTGTGAGAAAGCTGCTGGTTTGGTTCATGTCATGAGTGCAGAGTGTGTCTGCTTGCTGTTGCTTAGTGTTGGTCTGCTGCTTTAGCTTAGTTGTAATTACTATAATGAGAGAGAGAGGAGAGGAAGACTAAAGATATAGAGGGAGAGGAGGGATGGACAGTCAAGTAGGTAGTGTAGTAGAGTTTTGGATGGATTTAGGATGAGATGAGGATGAGATTGAGAATTATATGTGGGGATTTTTGTGAAAAGTTTCTGAATGAGAGGAGACAATTTCTCAGGAGAAAGGGCTTTGTGAATTAGTGAACCTAGTAAGAGGTTGACTCAAATGTACTGGAAACAATTTAGCTTTGGTGACAGCGGTGTTCATTATTGGAAGAGTTTGTAATGAATCAGCAGATTTTATTAGAGATGGTTTGCAAGATGGCGGCTTTTTCTTTGTGGCTGTAGGTATGGGATACCATATTTGAGATGATATGATATGATATATGATATTTGCCCTTGCTTTTTTTGACTGCTTTGTACAGAAGAGGTTATATCTTGTTTGCCCCATTGTGTTGATCTTCTTGTATGTGTTTTGAATTTGTAGTTGAAAGTTAAGCAGTTGGTCTAAATTCCACCAAAGTATTGCAGCAGTCAATCTCACTCTTTAAGGACTCATTATTAGAACAATAAAAACATATGAATTGAGCACTTTCATCCTATAAACGTTACTTTCATCCCTATAAATTATAAATAGGAAGACGACTTCAAAAAAAAAAAATGAAATAGCACAGACATTAAATAATTATTTTATTTTAAAAAATAATTACATTAAATAATTTAAAATGACAAAAAAAAAAATAGGTGCAGACACTAGGCTAAAATACACACACACACACACACACACACACACACACACACACATATATATATATATATATATATATATATATATATATATATATATATATATATATATACAAACTGTAAATGAACTAATTGAAATTGGTTGCCATTTTATTTCTTTTTCTTCTAACTTGGACTTAAATCACCACCTCTGGAGTTGGTCTTGATTTGCTGTAAGATCCCAAAGTTAAAATTAATAAAATTAGGACAAGTGATAGAGTGTTTATATAAAGCATTGTTGGTATTATGTTTACTCATCTGGTACAAAAGTTCATATATTCTTTTCCTCAGGGGTCTTCCGTTTTGCCCATGTGAAAAGCTGGGAACGACAAACATTTACCTAGGTAAACTACCTCCTTGGATTGACAGTTTCCTTTCTTAACAGGAATTGAGCAAATATCATTCTCCACTATTAAGCTATCACCCTCCAGGATATAGGAACATTGTCCACATGCTCCACACTTATTTGTACCTTTCTTTTGTGAACCTTAGAATATTGCACTCTTTCAAATCTTTCTTTTATATTGGGACCTGTTTTAAAAACAAAAGAAGAGTGTGGTCCACAGGCAAGAGAAATTAAAAATATGTTTATACAAATTGGAATGTCCTTAAGGGTAACCCTGAAATTTACAAATTTTTAGGGGTTAACCCCTCTTTTGTTTTTTAAAGGGTTTTACCCATAAGCTTTGCTGCATTTGGTATTTTGTTTTAATAAAATAATAAAATAATTTGGGGGTTTCTTTTTACTTCACTAAAATACATCAGATCTCATTTATTGCTTGAATCAAACAGAAGCAAGGGCTCTGATCCCCACTTTATGATAAGTTTTTTTTTAATCCTATTTTTCTTATAGCATTAGCTTGTGGTTTGGGGTCTATATCCCTTTGCCAAATCACTTATGAACGAATGTCTATTTGTCAAACCTTTTTTCATAAAAACCGTTAATCATTGAATGGGAAATTTTTTCCTAGGGCAACTCAGCAGTTGGCCACTATCTGGAATTTGCCCTTTTCCCCACTGTAGTATGATCTTGGAGTTGGTATATTTAGTTGAGGAGGCATGGGGGCATAGACCCTCACCTGGGTAGGTTTTAAATTTTATGATTTTTTTCACGGTTGCTTGGTTGGCCTAGCGTTGGTTTGCCCTAATTAAAATTTTGATTAAAATGGTATTTGATAGTTAGCGGCTTTGATAAAAAAGGATAGACAGATAGGTGTTCGCTCATTAGTGATTTGATGAAGTGATATAGACCTGGTGCTTTGCACCTTTCCTTCCCTACCTGTTGTCTTTTTGGCAACTTTAGGTAATATTTCAATATTTAGAGTTACATATTGACATAGTTATGTGTTTATATCTGCATAGCATTAAATGTTAGTTTTAGCCTTTTAGGATTAAAAGTCTACCATTAGTGTTAGTTATAGAGTTTTCCATTTCAAATTTTTCTTCTATATTTAAATTAGTGCTGTTTAAAGATTAGTATGTTTTGTGTATGTATGGGACGTGTGACATTTTTCTCACCTTTCCATATGGATGATAAAAGCTTGAAAAAAATGTTCCAAATGTGACCCCAAAATTCCTCTAAAAGACCCCAACTCCCTTTGTGTCTACTGCTTGGGAACAGCACATTTGGACACAGACTGCGAAGCCTGTGTCCCTTTTCACTTCAAAGTCTTTTAAAGTAGAAGGGAGCAGTTAATTTCAAAGGTTCTTCTTCTAGTGCAAAGCTCCTTGACTCTGATTTCCATTTTGTCATTCAAGTCTTTCCAGTAGGGAGGTGCCTCCATCTCATTTAGAAGTGTCCCAACCACCTACGTATACTGTTTTGGACTCCACTCCTTTATGTTGACAGAGACAGTCAGTTGCCAAAAGCCACAAGGAGGTTATCTCATTGAGTTCCCAGTTTGATTCAGACCCATCACCAGAGATTCTGCAATGATAGGTACATAAGAAATAGACTTGCAATCGGAGGAACTTAGATTCATCACCTGAATATGTCATGAAAGACATAGCTTTGGATGAAGGGGAGGGTTTCCCTAGATGATCTTTGGCAAAATCCTAGAACTGATGAATCAGAAAGGGGGATGGCCCGCCAATATACCTCTGCCAGAAGTATTCTGAGGAAGTCTTGATTGAAAGCGCTCAAGTATTTAATTAATTTGCATTAAAAATTGTGGATTTTACTGCTGTGGTTTCCTTGAATCATTGTCAAGCCTTGGATTAGTGTTATGTTTTGGTTTATTTAGGTTTTGGTGCTTGCTCCTGCTGGCTCTTCAGTGTTTGTGTTTTTACTGTATTCCTGATGAGAGCAAATTGAATCCAACTTGGCCCATAGAATTCATCAAATCCCACCTGGACACAACAGCTCAAATGGCCACCTTACCACAGTACAGGATGTTTTTTCATTCAGCAGGTAGCAAACCAAGTATTTTGTCATCCATCACCCCTAGCGAATCTAATTCTGAAACTTTGGCTTATGGATTCTGTGATTGCCTTGACCAGTCTTTTCAGATTTTACATGAGAGTTCTTCAATGGTCCTTCTCAGTCCAGTGCTCCCAACTTTATCTTTCACCTCCAGTAGCATGGATCCTTCCCTTTTATGGTGGGTAGGGCATTATGAAGGGAAGACTGTTCAATGTACTTGGACACTATTAGAGATCAGCCATAAGTTCAACATCCTGGCCAGGTTTTTGGACAACGCAGTACGTATCCTTACGGTTTCACAGAAGTCTAGCACAAGGAAAGTATATCAAAGTAAATAAAAAGATTTTCCTTTTGGGCTGCACCCTTTCCTTCCATTTTAGAGTTTTTGTTGGAATTGTTCCAAAAAGGTTCAAGCTTTTCCACAATCAAAGTACAGCTTGTAGCCATTTCTAATTTTCACATATGGCACAATGAAACTCCTATAGCCTCTTTAAAGGTCTCTAAGACTTTTCTTAGAGGGACTTTCCTTCTTCAACCCCCAATAAGGTACTCAGTTCCTCCATGGTTTATTACATTGATGCATCAAGCCCTTACACCAGCCTCCTTTTGAACTAGCAACTTCTGTAGATTTAAAGTTCTTAACCAAGAAGATCTTTTTGGTAGCAGTTACTTCTGCAAAGAGAATTTCAGAGTTGCAGGCTCTTTCATGCAAACCACCATATCTGTTTATTCATAGACAGTTTTTTTTAAAACCAAATTCCTCTTTATTCTAAAAGTGGCATCTGAATCCAATGCCAATCTAAACTATTCCATTAATCTATCAGTTTTCTTTTTGAAGTTTTCAAAAAAAGAGGAAATACATTGCATTTGCTTGATGCTCACAGACAACATTGATTCTCTCTACAGAGAACTAAAGATTTCAGGAAGTTAGATCAATTGGTTGTTGCATTAATTAAAGCTAAATTGGGATATGGTGTTTCTAAGCTCATTCTCTAAGATGGATCTCGAATTATTACATTTGTTTATGACAAATTGGGTTTATCATTAACCAAGGAACTGACAGCTCATTTGACAAAGGCTGTGACAATTTCAACCGTTTTTCAACATAACTTTCCAGTTGATGTGATTTGTGCTGCTACCTAGTCTACCATCCATACTATTGTGTCTCACTATAAGTTGGATGTACAGTCTCAATCTTGTATCTCATTTGCCTCTGCTGTTCTCAGGAATATCCTTCCTTAATGCTGCCCAGACAAATTAGTGGCTAGTGAATCTGTCCCAACAGTTGAATCAGATGAAACTCACCATAACAACAAATCCTGTTCTTTTTTCATCTGGGTCAACATCCATCCCTCCTTCCTCTTTCCATATTGACTCCTCCTGTACCTTGAAGAATGGATGCTACTCTGTAAGAGTTTTACTAATGTAAACTTCAATAGGTTGGTTACTTTACATGGGACTCCCTTTCAGTACTGAAATCATATAACTTTATGTAGGCAAACTCAATATGAGGTATTTTGAGAAAAGAGAGGGAATTATAGGTAGAGTAGTAGTCAGAGCCCTGGATCCAAAGGTTTATTGGTGCCAAGACTGGATTAGAGTCCCAACAGTTGAACCAGTTGAAAATAAGACAACACAGATCTATTGTTATGGTGAGCACATAGCTGCCCCTTGTGCCAGGTACAGTATTCAGTGCTTCATCCATTTTTATTTCCAGTTTCTGGCTGGCAGAAATGTGTTATGTATATTTCTCCTTTCCACAGAAAAGTCATGGCCACTAAATACTTTTGTCCCACAATTAGTAGTACATATGATTGTCAACCATCTTGTAGAATTCTCTTCTTTGTTTCAAATGTTTGAAGCCTAATAATGATAGGTCATGGCCTAGACAGAGCATCCTCACCAGTGTGCCATGCTGTTCTGGGGCTCTTTATAGTTGTATTATTTTGCTGTCTATTCCAGTCTACTTTGCTAGCATCTCCTGGATAAATTTAATGCATTCCCCTTCCTTAAGTCTGTCTAACATCCAAACCAACTTCAGATGTTGCCTTTGGACACAATCCTCCAAATCTATCAACTTTGCCTTGATGTAGTCTAGTCAGGCCTCTGCCACTTTTGCTCTGGTTCTAATTTCCACATTTTCCTGTATTAAGTTCTGCATTGCTGTGGATTATTGATTGGCCACCAATTTCCCCATTTCCCACTTTTTCTCAAATGTGTATGTGGTCTCATAAAGTATTTTTTACTCCTTGCTTTCATGCCATATTTTCCTCAGTGTAAATGCTTCCTCCCCTCTCATCTCCAATGTAGATCTCTTACCTCCTGGTATGGCCATATTTTCAGATCTCTCCACTTATTTTTCCCCACTGATGTCAGTCCTATTTGAATTTTCTCACAGTTTCTTACTTTTCTTATACATTCATCAGTCCTGGGAGCTTGCACAATCTTCTCTAGCTGAAAATATAACATCTAATTCATTTTTAAGATTTGTATGCCTCTGATATTTCCATAACCAGGAACACTGTAAGTGGCTTCTGCTCCTTCTCCTTCAATTCCATAATGGAAATCCCCAGTCACACCATATTCTATTAAGAAAAGTGCTGTTCTTGGAGGCACTGCTGGATAATTAACAGTAATGGGCTTTCCTTCTCTCATTATTTCAGGGCAATCGTTGGGAGCAAACTTCAGTTAAAGAATCATTCCTTGTCTTCATATATATGATGTCTTGTATCCTTATGGACCTGCTAGCAGTGATGCATACGAGGAAGATGACACCTGAGAAAATAGTGCCGACATGTCAATTCTCAGCTTCTATGTTTCATCAAAAAGTGTTGTTATGGTGGACAAATCAAGTTTGCCTCAACATGGGAATGCATTTTAATATAATCCAGGGGACACAGATGACCACCCAACACTCCTCATATTAAATGAGGGGAGTGAATGAAGGGAAGCTGAAGGACCAGAGATCTTGAGATAAAACCTTAAGAAGGAAGAAGATAAACATAAAAGAGATGATGGCAGTAATCCTAGCCACCAGTGTATTTAAGTCCATACAACAGCAAAGAAGTCCCAACATCCAAATGGGCAATATTGTGATGATGTGGTGTATCAACCAGCAAGAGTGGGGGTTGGGCAGGGAGGGGAATGGTGTCCACTCTTACCTGCTGTACAGGCTAATGATACAGCATGGGAACTGGCCCTGGAGACCAAACTCTCCCATCCCAAACAAATGTGTTGGCAGACCAGTTGAGCAGAGCAAAAGTGGCTCCACATTAGCAGTTGCTCAACAGGGATGTTCTAGACATAGTTCACAGGTGGGCTGTGCCAGATTTAGACCTTTTTGCCTGTACAAAAAATAGGCAATTGAACCAGTTTTGCACCAGATGACAATAGTAGGCAGATGCACATGTATCCTATTACCTATGAAGATGTATTTTATACTGTTTCCTTCCAATGATGTTGATCCTCAGAATGTTGAGGAGGACAGGCCAAAAATATTACCAGTTGCCCATTTTGGCTGAGACAATATTACTTCTCCCTTCTGCTGAGTCATGACAAGAGCAGGCCATTTAAATGGATCCATAGTCTATCCCAGCTTAAGAACTTTAAGGCTAAAAATGTGGATATCCCTTTCAGGCACATGTTTTGTGAGGATGTGGCGTGCATCTTGAGGAACTTCAAGGAAATAAATACAAGAGAATAATACTTAGCTAAGTGGAGAAAATTCTTCCTTTGGTGTCATAACTGAGATCAGGACCAATTTCTGCCAGGTGGGTTCCCACTTCTCTGTTGGACTTCTATGAAACAGGCCTATCCTATGCCTCACTAAATGTACATGCATCACCCTTCTCAACATGTCTGCCACTGGATATGTCTTTGTATTCCCATTTACCAGGTAAGCGATTTCATTAAGGGTGCTGCATTTGATGGCACCCAAACATTAAATCATTCCAGCATAGGATCCAATACTTGCTTTGGAGAAGCTCACCATACCCCTTTTTTGCACTGCTGCCCACTCTTTTGATATGTCTTTGTATTCCCATTTACCAGGTAAGCGATTTCATTAAGGGTGCTGCATTTGATGGCACCCAAACATTAAATCATTCCAGCATAGGATCCAATACTTGCTTTGGAGAAGCTCACCATACCCCTTTTTTACACTGCTGCCCACTCTTTTTGAAGAGTCCGCACAAATGACTGCTTTCTAAATTGTCATCATGTTCAAATGACAGACCTGGGATTAGAAAGTATTATATTAAACTGCAGAACTGTGTGATATATAACAAATGGGATAAGTTATGAACTGCTAAAGGAATTTTAGTCTGTAAAACTAAGTTTGATTTTCCTTATTTAAGCCTGAACAAATCATTTAATGATTTCAAAGTTTTTGGGTTACCCTGAAAAGAAAGAATTGCGCCCAGCTGAAGTCACCTGATTAACATGAAGAGTTCTTCAGTCCCAGATTCACCCCAGATAAGCTGCACTGTATGTGCATGCATTTATGAGCATATCAGTCTGTACTACTCCAGAAACATGAGTAGTGAGGCAGGCATCCCATGGCAGATTTTACCATTTTTTATCTGTAGCAGTTGTTTCAAACAATCATATTTCTTAAGTCCAAAGTGATTATGGTAGCTGGTAAAATATTGTACCTTTTAGAAAAATAATTAAAAATATCAGTACTGAACCTGTCAGCTTTAAGAAATATTTCAAAATATGAATACACTCTAAATGTTATAGTTCTTTAACAGAGTGACCATAGAGGATGGAGATGCCAGCTACTGTTATTTAATGAAATAGTATGTTGAACTGTATTCACTTGCAAATTAGGTTTTAGGAAGTCAGCTTTTCTTTCATGTAATCATACCGTTGTAGATGTCATGCACTGCTTCTTACAGGTTCAGCTCATCGTAGCAGTTCTAAAGACATCCTATAGAAGGTTTTCATGGTATTCTTCTAATGAAGGTATTTTTTATTAAATTATAATCACTAATAATAAACTGGAATAAATTAATCTTATGAAGATCTCTGGTAAACAGTAATTGAATGTATTGCATTGTTTCTCACAGCCCAATGTCCAACCATTACCTTTTAGTATTAAGGGTATTTTTGAGAGCAACAAGGTGTTACTGTACTTTAGTACCCAAGTGGCTTACCTAATCGTTGCTGATCAGCAATATTCAGAGTTTTTATAGAACATTATGATGTTACAGTCTGGTAGTGCAGGGAGGCATTAAGTCTTAACATAACGGTTGTAAAATTTGCCTGTCCACATTGATGATAAAACATTTTTTTGATGGATGGAAAAAATGCAAATCCTTAAAGGAAACAAAAAGCCTATGATCTGCAGCTACTTTCCTGCTATCCTGAATGCTGCAGCCAGATAGCTAGATTTACTTATTTGGCTGTTACTAGATTTATGCAAGTGTTCTCTTTTATTGAATACATACAGGAGCATTTTATGTGTCTAGGTCAGTTTCTCCTCTCTTTTTGTATGTCTCTCTGTCCTCTGTGTGTGTCAGTTTTTCTCTTTTTCTGGTACTCAGTTCTGTGTGTAAGCTACATTTTTCCCACAGGGTAACTAACAATAACTCTAGCTCTAGAGCTTAGAGTGTCAGAGAACCTTTATAGGCATCACAAGAGTAAGAGTATTTAATCACTATGGCACATCTACCTGAGTTTAGCAAAGCACTACACCTTTTTTGATGTAGGTGAACCACTATGCCAAACCCAGGCAGCGTGATGCACAGACTGTACACATAATCCACCTTGTGCTGAATCTTTGGAATAAAAGCTGAGTGTTACACTTTGGCTGTTTTATGCACACATTATGATGCAATACTGTTGGGGCTGGGATAGAGTGGGTAATAGCACCACTAGTTTACCATAAAGTATGAATGCCAGAAGACATACAAGTAAAACAGAGCAGAACAATTAAAGCCGAAACTGCATTTATGTTTTCCTTGCAATGGAAATGATATTAATGGTAATCAAAATTAAAAACAAAGGTAATTATTTGGATTTTGGAAGGTGCAGTGTAATCAAAGTTGTAGGCTAATCAAAATAAAGAACAGGAGTATAATTTTTATATTAATATTGTTTTCTGTATTTATAACTATTTCTAATATTAATAAAGAAATGTTAGTTTGGCAAAATAAAACCATTGCCTCATTTGTAAAAATTGTCGTATTGGGCACAAAATTATTATAATTATAACAAGCATGCATTATTTTTGCAAAATAAATTTCATGCCAGCAGTTAAATATTACAGGTTATCTTTCTTATAGTCATCATAATATAATTTTTCAGCTCTGAAGAGAAAATTAATTTTATACAGCAGGAATACTGTGGTGGTGGTGCTGCGGTAGCGTTGTCGCTTCACAGTTAGATGTTGTATGTTCGATTCTCAGTTAGAGCATCTTCTGTGTGTCGACATGCATGAATGGGCATTCCTTCGTTGAAGGTTGTGCGTTAGGCCCAGCACACCAGCACGTAAAAATCTACTGCCAATCATTAGCGGACCGGAGTTCCGCTGTGGCGACCCCTAACCAGGAAAAGCCGAAAGACAGAAAGGAAAGTATACATACATAAGGAAGCAGACCTAATGCTGTCCTAATAACTAATTGCTAGGAATGCATTTCTTAATGCAAAAGATACTCACGGATATTACAGAATAGGTGCCTAGTGGTTTTGTGTCCTTTATTTTGTATGTTAGTGGACTAATATACAACATGATTTCAAGTTTATTAGAGTAGAAGTAAAGGTGCTTGGTATGACATCTGGACAGAGGAAGGATGACAAGGCAACATGGTGGTGGAATGAGGAAGTACAGGAGAGTATACAGAGAAAGAGGTTGGCAAAGAAGAAGTGGGATTATCAGAGAGATGAAGTAAGTAGACAGGAGTATAAGGAGATGAGGTGCATGGCAAAGAGAGAGGTGGCGAAGGCTAAGGATAAGGCGTATGAAGAGTTGTATGAAAGGTTGGACACTAAGGAGGGAGAAAAGGACCTGTACTGATTGGCTAGACAGAGGGACAGAGCTAGGAAAGATGTGCAACAGGTTAGCGTAATAAAGGATAATGAGAGAAACGTACTCACAAGCAAGGACAGTGTGTTGAGCAGATGGAAAGAGTACTTTGAGGGGTTGATGAATGAAGAGAATGAGATGGAGAGAAGGTTGGATGATGTGGGGATAGTGAATCATGAAGTGCAATGGATTAGCAAGGAGGAAGTAAGGATAGCCGTGAAGAGGATGAAGAATGGAAAGGCTGCTGGTCCAGATGACATACCTGTGGAAGCATGGAGGTGTTTAGATGAAATGGCAGTGGAGTTTCTAACCAGATTGTTTAATGAAATCTTGGAAAATGAGAGGATGCCTGAGGAATGGAGAAAAAGTGTTTTGGTACCGATTTTTAAGAATAAGGGTGATGTGCAGAGCTGTAGTAACTACAGAGGGATTAAATTGATCAGTCACAGCATGAAGTTATGGGAAAGAGTAGTGGAAGCTAGGTTAAGAAGGGACGTGATGATTAGTGATCAACAGTATGGTTTCATGCTGGGAAAGAGCACTACAGATGCAATGTTTGCTCTGAGAGTGTTGATGGAGACGTACAGAGAAGGTCCAAAGGAGTTGCATTGTGTTTTTGTAGATTTTGAGAAAGCATATGACAGGGTGCCTAGAAAGGAGTTGTGGTATTGTATGAGGAAGTCGGGAGTGTCAGAGAAGTATGTAAGAGTGGTACAGGATATGTACGAGAGTAGTGTGACAGTGGTGAGGTCTGCGGTGAGAGTGACGGATGTGTTTAAGGTGGAGGTGGGATTACATCAAGGATCAGCTCTTAGCCCTTTCTTATTTGCAATGGTGATGGACAGGTGGACAGACGAGATCAGACAGGAGTCCCCGTGGACTATGATGTTTGTAGATGACATTGTGATCTGTAGTGAAAGTAGGGAACAGGTGGAGGAGACCCTGGAGAGGTGGAGATATGCTCTAGAGAGAAGAGGAATGAAGGTCAGCAGGACTAAGACAGAATATATGTGTGTGAATAAGAGGGAGGATAGAGGAATGGTGAGGATGCAGGGAGCAGAGGTGGAGAAGGTGGATGAGTTTAAATACTTGGGGTCAATGGTTCAGAGTAACGGTGAATGTGGAAGAGAGGTGAAGAAGAGAGTGCAGGCAGGATGGAGTGGGTGGAGAAGTGTGTCAGGAGTGATTTGTGACAGACTAGTACCTGTAAGAGTAAAACGGAAGGTCTACAAGAGGGTAGTGAGACCAGCTATGTTATATGGGTTAGAGACAGTGGCATTGACAAAAAGGCAGGAGTTTGAGCTGGATGTGGCAGAGTTAAAGATGTTAAGATTTGCACTGGGTGTAATGAGGGTGGACAGGATTAGTAAGAAGTATATTAGAGGGTCAGCCCAGGTTGGAAGGTTTGGAGACAAAGAGAGGCAAGATTACGTTGGTTTGGACATGTGCTGAGGAGGGATGCTGAGTATATTGGGAAAAAGATGCTAAGGATGAAGCTGCCAGGTAACAGGAAAAGAGGGAGGCCTAAGATAAGGTTTATGGATGTGGTGAGAGAGGAAATGCAGGTGGTGGTTGTGACAGAGCAAGATGCAGAGGACAGGAAGAAATGGAAACAGATGATCCGCTATGGCGAACCCTAACGGGAACAGCTGAAAGAAGATGAGAGTAGAAGTACTAGGCACAGGTAAAAGAGGAGGAGATGAAGGTAGTAAGTAATTGTCACGGCGTGTTGGCATTGGGTAGCTATGGTTGAAAACAAGGGGCTGCTGAAACAATGTGAATGAATAAAAGGTGCATTAAGTATACTTCATCAAAGCAAATTATACCAGGTGTGTAATTTAATGTTAATAAGTGTATGTTTAGATAAAGAAATTTTAGCAGTCTAATCTGTTTGACACTGAAGGAGGACATGTAGTCTAAAATATTTGTCTAATATTATTATAATAAAAGATGATTGTGGTGCTGTTGTGTGTCCTTTTGTTTGTTGTTGGATTGTTCGGTTTAGAGGACAGCAAAATGTCGTATGTGCAGAGGGAGATTGTCTGGTATGATTGTCTTTATCCATTTGGTTAATGTTTAGAAACAATTCCTATATGCTATGTGGTCATACTGTGAAACTCTCCTAGATAAAAAGCTTTCTGTGTTAACCCAGTTTACTGGTAGTGAGGTTCCTGGGAGAAGAAATAGTGATAAGTTGACATTAACTGACCAAGTACCAGCCATTAAGAACTTTCCTTTATCACTTGCAGATAATTTTCTCCTTTTATTACTAATCAGTTTTCAGTATAAGCAGTAGAAGGTTTTATAAGCAGTTTGAGACTAGTCTTAACTTTGACAGTTTTTCTGTTTGCGTTTTCTATCCCTCCCATGCCTGCTAATTATCAAGATGCTATCACAGGCATCCATTCTTTTCCCCAATGAGGCAAGAGCTTCAGTGTGAGGGCCACTGGAGCCCAGTTGTCCCTCTATCCAGTGAGAATTTATTTATTTATTTATTTTTTTTATTTGACATTTGTTAACCAGGTTAATCTAACTGGGAAGCAGAGCCCTTTTTCAGTGGAGACACAAGGAGAAAAGCTCCACAGATAAACAAATATAAAAACAAAACATCATACAATATTAACATGCAAGTGTATATACACAGGAGAAACAGAATACAGTTTATAAATTAATGTGTTCGATTACAGGAGTAATACTGAGGGTTTAAACAGCCATGGTATATATTAAGTATATAAAATATAATATAAAAAGTTAGATTCTAACAATTACCATCGGAGAGAAATTTAAGGTTGGTAGACTATCATAAAGACCTTAAATGAGTGGTTGTGGCAAAGTGTGTGAGCTGACACAGGAAGAGAAGAGGGAGTAGTTTAGGTGGGAGTGGGACAAGGACAGGTTCAGGAATTAGTAAATAAGTCCTTTAGAAGTTTTTTGAAGTTAAGGAAGCTGCTGTTTGTTCTTAGAGAAAGGGGATGTTTGTTCCAGGCATTGGCGACGGAGTGGCTGTATAAAGGTTTGCCAATATTTTTATTGGGTTTGTAGATGTCTAGGAGGTGCAGATCTCTGCTGCATAGGTTACACTTAGGAGAGTAGGGAGTGATGAGGTCCGTGAGGCAGGAAAGCGGGAAGATTGATTTAAGATTGTGTGTGTGTGAGGTGGAGTTTGGGAAGAAGGAGTTGGTTATATAGCTCAAGCCATTGTAGCTTTATTAAAGCTATACAGTGGTGAGAGCGATAGGGAAGGTTGGCAGTGAATCCGGCTGTTTTGTTGTAGGTGGTTTCAAGTTTAGCTAATAGATTGTATTGAATATTGGTGCGAATAGGGGCTGCATAAAGTAAGGTTGGGAGAAGGAAGGTCTGTGCTAGAGAACGTTTGGTGTTAACAGTGAGGTATTTTTATGTCTGTATAAGAGACAATGTTTTTGGTGGGTCTTTTTGATGGCTTGCTGAGTATGTATGTCAAACTTTAGTTGGTCATCTATGATTACACCCAGAAATTTAATATGTGGTTCAACAGAGATAAGTGCATTATTAAGAGAAGATACTGTGAAGGTATTTGTGTGTTGCTGTAGTGATCTGGGGAGGAAGAGTAGACGTTTTGTTTTTTTAGGCTTAAGAAGTAGTTGATTAATAGCCATTTTTCAACTGAAAGGAGGGAATCTTGCGTAAGAGTAAGGAGGTGGGGATGGTTATCAGAGCACGAGATAATAGTGGAGTCATCTGCATATTGTAGTAGTAGTGAGGAGTTTGGTCAGGAAATGTGTAGGTTATTTGTAAAGGTATTAAAAAGGAGAGGTCCAAGGATTGACCCTAGGGGACACGTGTTTGGAGTGGGAAGAAGGGGGAGGAGTCACAAAGCCATTTGATGGACTGGAATCTGTTGGAGAGGTAACTGGAGAACCATAGTATAGTAGAAGAGGAGGGGTTAAGGGAAGAAAGTTATGAGAGGAGTAGGGCATGGGAAACGATGTTGAAGGTTTTAGATAGGTCAAGGAAGAGGCATGAGACTAATTTGTTATTCCATAACATGGGTGTCAACCATGTAACCATAGGAACATTTTTTAAATAGGACCATAATTCTACTCCCTTGGTGGTGATGTAGGCACCTGCTTCACTGTTGGAGATACTAGCGCTATCCTCACTGGAGCGCACACACACCCACATATCTTTGACTCAAAGCTAAAACATGTGTTGCAGTACTTAAGGACCAGCCATCACCTCTCCCTTTTGCAGTTTTGGCAAAAAGCAAGGGAGCCATCAAATCCCTTTATCAGAAGGGCATGTCAACAAAAAGCCACAACTTTTGAAATGTGTACTCTACATTTTTCTGTACATCTATGCTGTTTGTGTAATTTGCAGTTCTGAAACTTTTAACCCTGCTTTATGGATAACACATGATCTGATTTTGTTAATCTTCACTCAATCCTTGACAGTGGGTTCGGTCCCGAATCACGGAACTGACTCAGCCATATCTTCCAGCTTACACGCTGGCACTACCCATAATGCTCCTCTCTTAAGTTACCTCAGATCTGGTTTGCTGCTTCACAGACCAGATGCGTTAGTTTCCTTCTCTCAAGCCTTGACTGTAACAGTGAGTTACTTTCTAATTTTCTTAAATTAGTTTTTTGCCTTTCAAAAAAAAAAATATTGTCTAATTCCTCTTCTTTCACTATCTACTCACTCCTCTTATCCATAAAGTAGCTGTTTATTCTTCTTTTTTTCCTTTCCTACTGCTGGTACTTTTTTCTATTTATTTCTTA
The DNA here is from genome assembly GCF_019279795.1 of Protopterus annectens. Lineage (NCBI taxonomy): Eukaryota > Metazoa > Chordata > Ceratodontiformes > Protopteridae > Protopterus > Protopterus annectens. The sequence goes on along the minus strand of NC_056738.1, from coordinate 378,398,115 downwards.
CTTCGTTACCTTTCTAGGTACTCAAAAATACCATAGTTGGTATCTCTTGTCTTTATTTAAAAAAAAAATCCTTTCCTTTCCCCTTTTCTCTCTTCTCATGTGACTGTTTGACATTTGCTTACAACCATTATAACGGCTGATCAACAAAAGCAACAACCTTCCCCTGCTAAATCTGTCAAAGGCACCTCAGGGTTTAAAAGGTGCCAGAAATGTGAGTGCAAGATGCCTATTTCCGATGGGCACAGCTTATATGTGTATTAACTGGGAAAGATTCACTTGCAGGAAGATTGTTTGATTTGTCATGGGTTTTCTATGTGAACCCTGACTGAAAGAAAAAAAAATAATATTGAACAGATTCCATAAATCAGGATTTGACAAGGCTTTATCTGATTTCACAGTTGAAGCTAGCACATCTTCATAATCTTCTGTTTCAAAGAAAAGGCCTTCTTCGGTTCCATGGTCCTCGGAACCATCTAAGGAAATGTCTACATCATCCTTGGTACTGAAGAGTTCTCAGCACTGGAGGATTTATCTTGTTCCAGACCTAGGTTTCTTTCAGAACCATAAACAATTTCTTCTGCACCGACAGATTCTTTGGTGCCGAAACTATTACAGCTGCCAAGGGCTAAATACTCTCCTTCCACTGACCACTTTAAAGACAGGCCACCAAACTCCTTTTCTGAAGTAAGATCCCATAAATATCCTTCCTCATCTTTTATTTGTTCTACTAAGAGTCTTTCTGAGGCTGACATATTGAGACTGGTGGATCAGCTTCTGACGGCCAGGAGATTATCCTCTGTTCCTAGCCATGCTGGCCTTGGAACTGGCCTAGCTATAACTCATCCATACCCTCTTCCTCCAACTCCTGTTGAGACCTGGAGCCCTTGGTTCTGACTCTCCCGGCGTTGACTGTCTCGGTTCCAGTAGCATCCTCTTCTCCGGTTCTGTGAGTTGTCTTAAGTTCCTCCGAGCCTTTGGTACAGGAGGTCTCCTGGGGTTGTGACTCTCTGGTTTGGTCAGAGGGGCTTGGATCAATTTCATTTCCTTCAGTACAGTCCATGTCCTTTGGTGCCTCAGCCTTTGTAGGATCAACCCGGGCTTCTCTTCCAGAGGCTGTCTCCTTGGTGTGCAGTGTGAGACCCTGGTTCTGAAGGGGCCTGTTTCAGTTCTGGGCTCCCATCCCTCTATTGGGGGGGGGGGGGCAGCCTTTAGGATAATGGAGAAAGCATTGTCCATTGGGGATTCTGTCTTTGCCATCCCTGTTGGGACAGATTTCTGCTTCTCCTTGGCCTGAGCTACCATCAGTCTCATCCTCAGGACAATAGGGCACAGAGGTCCCAGGTGACTCCCACTTTAGTGGTCTCCTCTTTGGATACTTCCCCAGATTGTCCCCCCAAGGAAGTCCCTGTGAGGAAGAAGTGCAAGAGGAAACACCTGGACTCCCTGGAAGAGTCCTTCACTGAATATACTAATTTTGATGAGGAGGAAGGTTTCCCCAGGTCAGCCACTGATGTTTCCTTTGGGGACATCCTAGAAATCCTGAAACAGAGGTGTGTCTGGTCTTCTATTCAACCTTCCTTGGAGGAATCAGTATACCTGGAGGTTTTTTGTGCCCATACCTCTACTTCTTGGATCTCTCCACCTGCTAATGATCTTATTAAATTGATTGCTGAGGGTGTGTGGAAGATTCTAGGAACAAAAGAAGTGGGAGACTATGGTTTAAAAAAATCCAGAGGGCCTTTTCAAGACTCACGAGGCAAAGACTTCCCCTGGGACAGAGGGGGAAGCAGTTGAAGACTCCATCCTAGGGGCAGAAATGGACCGCAAAATCAGGGGTTCAGAGAATCTTTCTCTGGAACTTCCAATCAGCATCCCTGAATAGGGGCCCAATTGCCTTCCTTTGGAGACAGTCGTGGGCGATTATCCCTGCATCAACCTGCGTGACAATTGATAACTATAGACAAATGGGTGCAGGGAATAATATCCAGATGTTACAAAATTCCACTTGTTATGAGTCCAATGCCTCAAAAAAGACTCCCAGATTTTCTACCCAATCAAAGGGAAGCAGCAATCTTAGAAATTCAAAAACTGCTCAACAAAAGAGTCATCCAAACAGTCCCACAATTCCAAACAGGATCTGGGGTTTACTCAAGATTCTTTTTAGTCCCCAAAAAACAGGGGACTGGAGACCCAGTTTGCATCTCAGCCAGTTTAACAAGGCAGTCCACCAAACCAAATTCCAGATGGACTTGGTTCAGTAGATGCATCCTTTCTTGGAAAAAGACAACTGGATGTGCTCTATAGACCTCCAAGACACTTATTACCACATAAAAATTGAAAAAAGTTCCAGGGGGTTTCTGCATTTCCTGCTTTGCTCCCATCATTTCCAGTTCAGAGCATTGCTCTTTGATCTCACCACATCCCTCAGGGTGTTCACCAAATGTATGGCAGTGGTTGCAGCTCACCTCAGACTACAAAGTTTTCGAGTCTTTCCATATCTTGACAACTTGCTCCTCACCGCTACCACCAGGCATCTTTTAGAACAAGCAAGAGACTACACCATAAATCTTTGTACATCTCTGGGCATAATGATAAACTTCAAAAAGTCCAGCCTTCTCAGCAACTGGATTTCATTTAGAGACTTTCAGGCATTGCATCTCTCTCTCCAGAAAGACTTCAATGCATCAGATTCCAAGTCAGACAAATTCTTCAGAACAACAGGGTTCCAGAGAAACTTGTTCTTCAAACATTAGGTTCTATGGCTGCATCAATCACTCTAGTTCCTCTGGCAAGGTTTCATATTCAAATCCTGCAGTGGTTACTAGCTTCACAAAGGTCTTTGATGCAGCTAATGTCTCATCTAATTGTGATCACCAACCATTACAAACAGGATCTCAAATGGTGGCTGCACTACAACCAAATTCTAGGTTGGCCATTTACTCTTCCTCAGCCCCAAGCCATAGTGACCACAGATGCTTCCCAGATAGGGTGGAGGGGGGGGCAGTCCAAGGCACGTGGTCCCAATTGGAGGCCAACTTGCACATCAATGTTCTGGAAATGAGGGCAGTGCTGTTAGCGCGGCAAGCATTCCAAGATGCCCTTCCTTTCGGGACAGTAGCGATTCAGACAGACAACATGTTGGTAGTCTGGTATATAAACAAACAAGGGGGAACCAAATCTTACCCACTTTGTCATCGAGAAGCACTCAGAGTTTGGCAATGGGTTATTTCTTCCAACCGCTTTCTGACAGCAATGCACATTCTGGGAAGTTACAAATGTGATTGCGGACAGGTTGTGGCGAACAAGATTTTTCACCATTGGGGCCAACCTTACTGTGACCTTTTTGCCTCTCCCATGAACAAGTACAGAAGTACTTTGCCCTAATCCCCCCCTCTGTGGGAGTCACCCAGAGACCCTCTTCTCCATGAGTGGCCTCCTGGTCTGCTATATGCCTTTCCCCTGACTCCTCTCATATCACAGTTCCTAAAGAAAGCCAAAAGGATGGAGAATTCAATAATCCTCATTGCCCCCCTTCTGGCCTTGACAAGTTTGGTTTCCCTTCCTTTGGCCTCATTTAATACAGAAACCATGGATTTTGGACCCAGCTCCAGATCTGCTAACTCCCAGAGGGCATGGTTCATCTGAATCTCCAACATCTCAAACTCACTGCATAGCTTCTCCAATTCCCATGATCGCCAGGCATCCTTTACTCTCCTCTGCTGTCCAACAAATTATTATTGCTCATCACAAACCTCCTACTAGAAAACTGTATCAAAGCAAATGGGAGAAATTTGCTAGATGGACCTTGAACAAAGGACTAGACCCTTATACCAGTCCCATTCATGAAGTTCTAGATTTTCTAAATACACTATTCCAATCTAGTTCCTCTACATCCACGATTAAAGTCCATCTAGCATCAATTTCAAATTTTCACTCAGGCCTGAATGACTCTTCTCTAATATCTCAAAAGCTTTCTTAAAAGGACTCATGATGCTTAAACCTCCATTTAAGGAACCAGCTCCCCCTTGGGATCTCACTGTTGTTCTTCAGGCCATTACTAAGACTCCCTTTGAACCATCAGCATCCTGTGACTTTTGTCCTGGAAGACTTTACTCCTGGTCGCTATCACTTCTGCAAGAAGAGTATCTGAGCTTCAGGCCCTATCCTGCAAATCACCCTAGTTGATTTTTCATAAAGATAGAGTTACACTCAGAACAAATCCATCTTTTTTTTACCAAAGGTAGTATTTGAAACCACCATTAATCAGTCTCTACAATTACCAGTATTTTTTCCTAATTTTTCTAACAAAGGAGAATATGCCCTTCATTTGCTAGATGTACACAGACAACAACATTTTTATCTTCACAGGACAAAGGATTTTAGAAAATTGGATCAGCTATTTGTAGCATTATCTTCCCTCCATATGGGTAATCCAGTTACTAAGGTTACCTTAGCTAAGTGGCTGAGAGTCTGCATCATGTTTATTTATCCTTCTAAAGGTCTTTAACTTCCCAAACCAGTTCAAGCCCATTCAACTAGAGCTGTGGTGACTTCAGCAGTTTTTCATGCTAGAGCTTCTCTAGATGACATCTGTACAGCAGCCACATGATCTTCTCATCATACTTTTATCACTCATTACAAACTAGGTCAGGTCTCGAGGGGTCAAGCATCCTTTGGCTCTATGATGCTTAGGAATATTCTTCTGTGAGACCTCCCAAGGCTAAAGTAGCCAGGGATTCTGTTCCACTGTCAAGGATTGGATGAAGATTGACAACATCAGATAAAGAAGTTATGTCTTACCATAATGTTCCATCTGTGTTGTCGATCTTCACCAATCCTTGACATCCCCACCCTCCTTCCCTCATCCTAAGACTTTTTGTAGACCAGATTAGTCCTTAGTTAATTTCCTTTTCAGGGCTAATATATGGCCTCGGTCAGTATTATCTTTAGTTGACCATTTTGTTTTTTCTGCCTTTCTAGCTACTAATTTCTTGAGCAAACTCAATCTGAGGTAACTCCAGAGATGTGCATTGTGGGTAGTGCCTGGCTCGAGTGTTTGGAGAAAGCGAGTTGGAAGATATGACAGAGTCTGTTCCGAGGTTCAGAACCAAGCCCACTGTCAAGGATTGATGAAGATCGACAACACAGATGGAATGTTATGGTAAGACATGACTTCTTTTTTAATTTGATTTGCAACTAACTGTACATATCTGTGAATATTGTGGGCTTGTTGTGTATCTATGATCTATGTGCGTCTGACAAAGGCCAGGTTGAAGCTGAAAGGTGTCCATAGACCCAGCCCAACATCCAGTTAGAAAAAGCTAAATAAATGAAAAAAATACATATATGTATGCACTCATACATAAATCACTGTTATTAACTATAACATTTCACATGATTTTAGAACTTTTTGTAAATTACCTTTTAGACAAACCTGAATAAACATATTACAATAAGAATAGTCCTAGAATGGATATACAACTCCAAAACCTCTAAAATAGCTTTTCTATATATATATATATATATATATATATATATATATATATATATATATATGTGGGTGTGTGCATATGTATGTATATAGATGTGTGTGCCTATATATATATATATATATATATATATATATATATATATATATATACATATATATATAAAATGTGCCGCCTCTTTTTAAGTTGAGTGCAAAAAACGAAGTTGCACATTTCCCTTTAAACTGTAGCAAACAGGTTGCTACAAGTGACTCCTACTACACAATAACAGCTAAAGTGCTTCAGTCTTTACCACAAAATGATGCTGATCAAATCCCCTAACACTTTGCCCCCTGAGTAGCCGACCCATTCATCCCCACACTAGATATGCCTCTGATGCATTATATTTATGTTTGTGTTTATGTGTGTATGCAAATTACTTTCTGTCAGAAGTGCAAGACGAGATAATGCGAGTCCCAGTACTTGAAAAAATAATCTGTGATTCAGCCAGGAAAAACAGTGACTTCTGACGCATACTGTTGGACTTTTCATGTGATGTTGCATCTCTGATATGAGGGACTGTGTCCACTATACTACTGTTACCTTTGTATATTAATTCCTCAGATAATCAAAAACATTGGCTTTGAGGGATGAAGCCCTGGCTGTGAACAAGTGGCACATATTCTAGAACCATAGTTAAGTCATCCCCAGCAACTCATACTTGTGAAAAAGAAGCTTTTCAGCCATTAATGTAAATATAGTATCAGCATTCACTTATTAGGTCATTACATCCTCGATGATTCATAAAGCTGTGCTGGTACTGTACTCCCACACCATCAATACCTTCCAACTGCATCCACTAATACCTTGAAACCAGGGAAGACACCGCCCAATGTTCAGTTATCAACACAGACACCTTAGGAATCAGGATGGGGGAGTGTAAGCTTCAGTGGCCAACAGCAACTTTCTCATCCCAGGGGGAAGAAGGCTGATAGATCTCAGGAACTGGTAGCACATAGCAGTGGCTGGGTTTTATCTGTTGTCCAACTGTAGAAGCCTTGTTGATTTTGCTCTGTGTCAGGAAGGAGCCTCTCTGCTGAGCTGGGGAAAAACAAGGTGTTGGTGTAGGAGTACATACCCACACATCTTCTCCCTGACCAGCCAAGGAGAAGGAAGTGTAGGGTGCTCCACAGGAATTTCAACTGGTTGGCTCCCTCCAGACTGTCAAAACTGGGCAGAATGGGATGGGCCAGAATAAATAGATTATATGGGGTCTAGTAAGTGAAGGCCATAGAACAAATGTTTTGATTGGGCGCAAGTAGTGGAGCCATCAGGCAGGTCTACAAAAATCCCCAAGATCCTTTCTCTTTCTGTGTGTGTATGCACACACACACACACACACACACACACATATATATATATATATATATATATATATATATATATATATATATATATATATATAAAATAATATACATACATATACAGATATATGCATATGTGTGTGTGAATATACACACACAACTCTGAGATGTGTACCTCATGGAGAAAATAAATTCTTTTACAGATTTTAGCTTTCATCACTTTCTCTTCAGACATCATGGGACTGAGTGACATGCGACATGACGGTTAGATACGTCACTGTTGTAGCACTTCCCATAACACACTCCTTGGTACATAGTCCTATGCCATTTTCCGGACCACAAGGTTCTGGCAGGCTTTGGTGACTTCCAGTTTTTGTGGAAAGGTAGAGTTGATCCATTTTTACATGACCAGGATGGAACCCATATTGCTTCTCCTGATTCAGATGTTCAAATACAGGATGGCATTTCTGTCCTTGTAGTTGAAGAAAGAGATGTGTCCTCATTCATTTTTTGATCCCCACAGGACTTGTCCCATTGACCCCTAGGAGGATGAGGTGTGGGCATCCTCATGCTAGGTGAGATCCTGCCTGGGAATCCTAGTCAGTTATCCATTCGTGAGTGTAAGTTGGGTGGTAGGGAATGTGCCAGCTAGTTGGTCCCACAGTTTGCCCTACCCTCCTCATTAGGAACACGTTGTCCCCCCTGGAAGCTTTCTGAGCTCTGCTACTGCTGTCTTCTGAGGAGAAATGTGCCTTCACACTGAGTTTTCCTCAGGTCCCAGTGCAAATGGACTTGCACAGCATGGGCTCAGTAGGCCTGGTCTCCACTTGGGTAGCACCTGCTAAGTGTCACCTGTATAGTAACTCAGAACTGCCTCCTCCCTCCAGGATAGGTGAACTGGTAGTAGCTTTTGACTCCCTTCCTCCCTGGCCAGCTTCTACAGCCACATGAGTCCTTAACTGAAGTCAGGTCACCTATGCCATAGATAAGTAGCTGGCAAATTGTCTTTATATTCTTGACATTAATTTGAATGCATTCAAGGTGTGTGTAGGACTCTGGAGAGGGTGTGTCTTGTCCACCTCTTTGTGTTTGTGATTTTCATAGGCAGGATATCAGGGTATAGTTAAGGTCTGAAAAGTATCCAGTTTAAAGACATAAGGGTTACATCTCTGCTCTTTACAGCTGATGTTCTCTTACTCTTAATGCAAGTCTGATCTCTAACATGGTCTGGAGTGATCTAGTTCATTATTCTGACAGCCACTTTATTGAGAACAGCCACATTAAATTGAATCTGGCCAACATGCTGTGAAACGACATATCAACTTGTAAGCTTAATATTGACAGGCTGCAAATCAGTGAAAAATGAACACTTTTTGGAAGGGAGCAAGTCCATGCATCCCCACATGGAAGACTATATCTCCTTCGCTACCTGCTGCTTATATATACTAATTCTGAGATTGTGCTATCACAGAAGGGGAGTGATCCAATCCCTGTATTAAGAACAGTTCCACTCATAATATGAATTAGAAAAACTAAGTGATGAATTTTTACAGGCAATTAGAGAGACAGTTGACAACTGTTAGCCAACTGTCCCTCAAAATATGAACTACAACCCATTGAAGTGATGTACCACTGAGTGTGAAGCAGAAATGATGAAAATCACTTTCAAATCAGAGGTCATAGTTCTATTCTGGAAAAGAGTGAACTGCTGTGTGCAAGTGAAAGGGGCAGCAGTTTCCATGGTTTGAGAGGATTACGTATTGTGGGGTCTTGTTTATAAGAGAAGTGGCAGGGGATCAGATGACTGGCTAGAGATGGGAGCAGCAATGAAAGCACTGCAGGTCTTGTACCAGAGTGTGGTGGTGAAGCAGGACGTGATTCATAAAACGAAGTTCATAGTATACCAGTCAGCCAATGCCCCATTATCAGATGTGGTTATAAGCTTCGTTTAGTCAACAAAAGATGAGTGCATGGGCAAACGTTGGCAGAAATGAGGTTCCTTTGCAAAGGAGCTGGAAGCTGGCCTCACTGTGTTTGAGAGAGAGTGAGAAGCTTTACAACCCAGAAGGACCTCAGAGTACAGCCTCTGCTTCATGACAACTTAATAAACAGCCTTGAAGAAGAGACTTATTTTTTACTGAGCAACAGCGATACATTAACACCCTGTTAGACAGTGCTTGCTCCCCAATAGGGCGGCAGTTCCAGTTAACCCATTATCTTATAGGAAATAAGTTACATTCGTGAGCAGCTTCACACCATCAATGGTTTACATAAATATTTACTTACATGATATAAATGACAATCACAAAAGGTAACTAGTCAGGATACACCACGAGACACCTTCTTCAACGAAAAATCTTTATTCCAGTGAGTAAAACAGATAGAGATAAGCGCTTTCGCGTGCTGCTGGCACGCTTCTTCAGATCAATGTCCATAAGTTTCATCTCAGTTCATTATATACCAAAGCGGTATTGCTAATCACATCATTAAACAATTCATTGTGCAATTAAAGCCTGTCACTAATTGAATAATTCATTGCTGAATCAAACAACTAAGCATCTTGGTTTGCTGTAGTGGTTGGCTAAACACATCTCTTTCCTTGTCTCTACATGATTTAATGGATCACTACATTTTCGTGTTTGTTAAAAACCTTAACACATTTCTAGTGTTTGAATATTAAAATAATTAAAATGAAAAACAATCTATCATCATATAAATAAATAATCACAATACTTATGATTTAGTGAATAAATACATTTCCGTTGACTCCTTACACTTTTCTTGTGTTAATACAACGCAAACTGTCACCAAAAATATGTCTCATTTGAATACTGGTTGATACATCAGCATAAGTCTTTGATATAGTTCAAAACAATTACAAATGCATTCAAATCAATTCATTCAAATAAATTCAAATAAAGCAAAAATAAATATAAAATAAATATAAAATGAATTAAATATGAAATAAATTGTCGGCGCTGGTGCCCGGCTCATATAGTGTCGAGTATTTGATTATCTGACTTCAGCTATTCTCTGTAAATACTCTGGATGTCAGTTTATTTAATGGCAAAAGCCTTGCTACTATCATCTAAGCAAAAAGTTGATATCTCTAAATAAAACAGCCTATCTATCTAAAACCATTAAGCCTCGTTTTCACCTATATATAAAGTGCAATGTGCTGAATAATAGTAGTCACTGAATATCAGGTAGATTGACAAGTCTCAAATGAATGTATATATGGCAATAATCATCTGCTTGAGAGATAGTTATAATGTTTTTCAGGGACTCCCAAGCATAAATGTTTATGCCAGTAACTGCCATTAAGGATGGAGCGTGGATGTTACTTGCTGATTGCCTGCTCTTATGTTAATTGAGAGAGAGTGAGAAGCTTTACAACCACACAGTGAGGCCAGCTTCCACCTCCTTTAACCTGCAAAGAACATCCCCTCACTATTATGCCATACCTATTCTACTGTGTAAGTACTTGTTTGAAATATGGGAAAACTAAGTGTCCACCTAAAATCTGGGTATATTCATGAGAGTAATGCGCTCGTTTATTTGCAAGGTATTTCAGTAATGAGCTAAATATATGTATTCCTCTATTATATAACTCTCTATAAAATTATTAAAAAACACTTAAGTGGCAAAAAATACAAAGAATGTACTCAGAGTCTGGAGTATGTGTGTATAAGATGTGCTCGTATGATGACCATGTCAAAACCCTCTCCTCAATTTTATTCTAAAAACGGTTTCACTGATACATAATTGTTAATGCCCGGATCCCTGTGTGCTCCGGATCTAAAAATTCATTCCATCTCAAGCTTCGCTAGGGCTCTCTCATTATCACCCAATCTCGGGCTGATGTTAATATTTTGTAAGACCCTAAACTTAAACTTGTGCGTTGGATTCGAGATGATGTGTTTGGCTAATGCGTTTAACTCATTTTGTTTGCGTATATCGTATATGTGATTGTAAATACGCTCTCTCAGTTTCCTCTTAGTGAGGCCAACGTAAAAAGCTGAGCATGAATCGCAATTAGCCATGTAAACTAAGTTCATAGTGTCACAAATTGTATAATTTCTAGGGGTGAAGTGGAAATGTCCGTGTGGATGTTCATATTCCTGTATATGATTAATGTGTTGACACATGCTGCATTTCTTACATGGAAAGGTTCCTAATGTATCAAATGTTCTGTCTTGTAGTTGAAATATATCATTTGAGTTGTATGAGAATATTGTTTTCAGATTATCACAAGTCCTGAAAACAAAACTCGGACTTTCACCTACTACTCTCCTGATATCCTCTGTGATTCCAAGAATATTCCAATGTCTCTTTATAATCTTCTTGATTTCGTGTATGTCGTTCGTGTATTTTAATACAAAATTAACTGTTGTATTCTGTCTATGATGGGTGAAATGATACCCATCTCTTGCTTCCTTGGATCTTGTGTTAATCTCCCCTACAATAATATGTCTATTTTCATCTGGTATAATACAACTCCTCATGTCTTTAACTAACTTGCTTTTGTACCCTCTAGCTACGAACAGTCTCTCCATGTTGTCTGCTTCTGTTTGTAGAGTGTCTGTGTCCTTACATAGCCTGGATAACCTCGAAAATTGTCCTTTCATTATACCTGTAAACATGTATCTCGGATGCATGCTGCTGTATTCCAAAAGGGTGTTCCTCCAGCAGGCTTTTCTAAAAAGTCTGAAGGACAGTTTATCATTGATATCATAAAATAAAGTTAGATCTAAAAAATTGACCTCTCTATAGGAGTGTTCATATGTGAATTTTAGAAATGTAGTAGTTTTTTCTAGATATTCCACGAAACTGTTCAGATCTTCAACAGTCCCATCCCATGCCAAAATCACATCATCTACAAATCTCCTATAAATGCGTATGTTTTTCATCCAACTACTATTAAAGACATGTGCCTGCTCCCAGTGATGTAATACCAGGTTGGCGTAGGAGTTTGCACATGGGGTGCCCATAGCGACACCCCATGTTTGTAGGTAGTATTTTTTATGAAATGTGAATACATTGCAATTTAACACTAATTCTAATAACTGGTTTATTAGTATCTGCCTGTTCCTGGAGAAGTTACTGTTGGTTACCATCACTTCTCTCACTGCCTGCGTTCCATACTCATTAGGGATGCACGTGAACAAGTCACGGACATCCAGAGTAACCAGGAGCAGTTTCCCATTACTCTTTTCCAGAAGGTCAAAAGATTCTAGGTCTTTCAGCAAATGTTGTGTGTCTCTAAGAATAGTATGTATGTCATTCACTATTGGCCTCAACATTTTTTCTATAAAAAACGAGATGTTGTACGTGGCCCATTGTCTGCCAGATACTATTGGTCTCATGGGTATTGGTTCTATAGCTTTGTGTATCTTCGGCAAACCCTTTAGTACGGGTACTAGGGGTTCTTTAATATGTAAGAAATCAAACATCTCTTTACTCACTTGTCGACACATTAAGATGTCATACAGTTCTTCACTGACATTCATAATTATTCTCATCACCCCCTCAAGTTGCAGTTCTTGATAAGTGCTGTTCTGTTGTAAAGTTCTTTCTATAGTGGTTACATACTCATATCTATCAAGCACCACCACTCCCCCACCCTTATCAGCATTGGTGATCACTATGTCTCTGTTCTCTTTCAAGTTGTTCATGGATTTGTATTCAGCTTTTTCCAGGTTGAAAAATCTATTTTTGACATGTTTATTGGCATATAGCACATAAAAGTCCTTCTCACAAGTTTTTACAAAACATTCAACCTCTGTCGGCAATATCGGTGAGAAGGTACTTCTAGTCTTAAACACATTATCTACATTTTCCATTGAATTAACTTTGTTTCTAAAAAGCAGTCGTAACGCTACTTTCCTGGCAAATAACCTCAAGTCTATGAGAGTCTCTGACAGTCTGCTGTATTGTGAGGGTACATAATTCAGTCCTCTGTTCAACAACGAAAAATCAGATGCAGACAAATTAAACTTAGAAAAGTTAAAAACCAATAAAGTCAATTCCAATTCCTTTTGCTGTGTTTCTCGTACCTGGTCATTGAAGGTTTCCGTTTCCTCGGTCCTCGACTTTCGGATCTCCCCCTTGTCATTGGGTGTATCCTTATTAGAAAAGGGGCCTCCAAATTCTTGGTGGATGTCGCATTGTTTTTTCTGATGGTTCCAGTTCTAACGGAGTCATCTGTGGGTTTAAGTGCTAACTGATTGGGTGGCGGTGTCAGTTCGTCAGTGTTGGTTGTAAAGGTTTCTCTTCTATCATTAGTGGATACTGCAGAGTTGTTCATACTCCGATCCGTTGGCGCCAAACTTGAATCTCCTACTCCTCCCACATCCGGCTTCCTCTGTTGCGAGTGATACATGCGTTCACTCTGATTCACGTTGTTCTCATTGCTTCTCTGCCAGACAAATATATTACCCATTCTAAAGTCTTGTACATCCCTAGTCAGTTTCTTTTGTTTAATGCCTCTTAGCTTCTCTCCATACAACTTAATTTGCATTGAGATATCATTTAATTTCCGGCTGTATATTTCCGTATTGAATCTCTCCACAATAACTTTGTATGCTGCATCAATATCTCTCTACAATTCATTCTCTATGGGTTCAAAATAATCGAGAAGCAATTGTATGTATTTGTTACTTAATTCAAGATTTAAATCTTGCCATTTTTTGAGAAGATCTGGGTATTTTTGTCCATACGTGGGCATGCACAGGACGCGCATGCCTCTCGGGACAACCTTGAAATTGAGGCACGCTTGTAGGTGCTTTCTCTGCCACGACATTCTCTGAAACTTATACAGGTTGTTCTCAAGATCTCTTAGTAATAGATGAAAGTCTGTCATGTTATTTTCAGAGTCATTCATGGTCGGCATGTTAACCGTCATTTCAGGAAAGTCTAAGTTCAGCAGTGGATTACCTTTGATAGGCAAGAAGGCTTCAATGCCTAAAGGACCCATTCTGTGGGTCGGGTTGTAATCTAATTCAATGGTGGTGTTCTCCATAGCGTGGAAGTGGCAGCAACAAAATAAAAACAATAAAAAAGAAAACCAAATTGCCGCACAACTCCCTGAAGTATCCTGTAGCAAACGTATCACGAAATCACAAAAGGTAACTAGTCAGGATACACCACGAGACACCTTCTTCAACGAAAAATCTTTATTCCAGTGAGTAAAACAGATAGAGATAAGCGCTTTCGCGTGCTGCTGGCACGCTTCTTCAGATCAATGTCCATAAGTTTCATCTCAGTTCATTATATACCAAAGCGGTATTGCTAATCACATCATTAAACAATTCATTGTGCAATTAAAGCCTGTCACTAATTGAATAATTCATTGCTGAATCAAACAACTAAGCATCTTGGTTTGCTGTAGTGGTTGGCTAAACACATCTCTTTCCTTGTCTCTACATGATTTAATGGATCACTACATTTTCGTGTTTGTTAAAAACCTTAACACATTTCTAGTGTTTGAATATTAAAATAATTAAAATGAAAAACAATCTATCATCATATAAATAAATAATCACAATACTTATGATTTAGTGAATAAATACATTTCCGTTGACTCCTTACACTTTTCTTGTGTTAATACAACGCAAACTGTCACCAAAAATATGTCTCATTTGAATACTGGTTGATACATCAGCATAAGTCTTTGATATAGTTCAAAACAATTACAAATGCATTCAAATCAATTCATTCAAATAAATTCAATGATATAAATGACATAATAAGTCAGCAGTATAAAAAGATGCGGATATGTTATTTGGGTAATAGTACAGAGTCTGTAGTTTTACTGTTACGACAAATTTATTATGTTTGTTGTGTGTTTTATGGTACTGTGATCCAGAATTGTTTATAAAACCCTATCTAAAGGCATGCAATGGGACTACAATGTGTGTTGCAGTGCCTGGGAAGACAGCAATGGAGTTGACCAAGGAAATCTGCAATAACTTCCGTTGTGCCAGAGATCATCTGGTACAGTTTCATGGCAAATATGGTCGAGGACGTCTATGTGAACAGAAATCATCTGGTACAGTTTTATAGCAAATATGGTCGAGGATGTCTATGTGAACAGAAATCATCTGGTACAGTTTCATGGCAAATATGGTCAAGGACGTCTATGTGAACAGAGATCATCTGGTACAGGTTTATAGCAAATATGATTGAGGACATCTATGTGAACAGAGATCATCTGGTACAGTTTCATGGCAAATATGGTCAAGGACGTTTATGTGAACAGAAATCATCTGGTACAGTTTTATAGCAAATATGGTCGAGGATGTCTATGTGAACAGAGATCATCTGGTACAGTTTCATGGCAAATGGGGTTGAGGAAGTCTATGTGAAGATCATATAGGAGAATTTCAATTCTGTTTGAATGAAGTGTAATTTGAATTTTTTTTTGTGGGGCATATTACAGTTGCATGCCGAAGGCTTTGCCCCAGTACCTTTATTTATTTGATTATCTGTGAAGCCACTGCAACTCAGGCATGGCAGAATTCCTTCTACCTTGATCAATTTGTATGTCACCCAATACAGTTTTTGATGCCAAAGCACATGGATGTCTGACTTCTTGTCTCCTTTCATTCTGTATTCAGTTAATTGTAAAAAAATGAGGTAAAACAGGAAAGTTCATCTTTTATTTAAAAACCTGCCTCTGCTCCTCTCATTTCTCTGAATGTTAGACAATGCTGATAATCCATACAATTATAAGGCTTGTATGTGAGGCTTGCATTAAACCTTTGAAAGTCCTATCCATATTTAACATTTCAGATTTTTCAAGCTCTGTAATTTAATAATTATGGTGGACTTTTTTTTAGCAATGTATTTACTAAGCACATGAAATGGTTTAAAAACTCATGACATTGCAACTTATCATGGCTTTTGTTTTTCAGTATGATACGCTTGCTTAATTCTGGAGTGTGCGTGTGTGCGAGCGCTTGGCCGCTTGCTAGTATTCTCATGTCATAGGTTCATAGGTTCATAGGTTCATATTAGGCTATCTGCCCAAGGGCATTTATAAGCCTAGCCCATAGTTATGTGGCTTTCGCCACCCCTTTAGTTTGAATAAAAACTATGCCTATCATTTTTCTGTGCCTCTGTCAAGCAGTGACACTGAAGTAATCCCTGGGGTATATCTGCGATCTCCCATCCATTGGTCAAGATTCCTCTTGAACAAGGCCAGCGAGGTGCTCTGCCTCACATGTACCGGGATTTTGTTCCACAGCATAGGGAGTCTCTGGGTGATGAATCTGTCCCTCCAGCACGTTCTATTTATAACCGTGTCAAGGTTTAAGTCTCCGCCCTTGTGGTTCTGAGGGATCTAGATTTTTTGAGGTGAAGCATATTCATCAAATCTGGGTTTGACATGGCCTTATATGTCAGGCACAGGTCACCTCTGAGCAAGCGGTATGAGACTGAATAGAGCTGGAGTTCTTTCAGTCGGGCAGCATAAGACATATTTTTGAGACCCTTTATCCTTTTGGTGAGGAACTTTTGGGGCCTTTCAAGCTGCAGCAGGTGTCTGGTCAGATACATTCCAAATGAGGCATTGTACTCAATCATAGGTCTAATGAGTGATGAGTACAGGGGGACGATGACCTCCCTTGATCTAGATGTGAATCCCTTCATGATCAGGTGGGCGATATAGAAGGTTTTCCTAACTACTTTAGCAACATGAGTGTCAAGCGAAGGCTACTGTCAACTTGGGTCCCCAGATCCCTGATGACTTTTTCTGTGCTCAGTGGATTGCCACCTATATGGTAGCTAGGGGTAACCTTGTTTTTCCCGAAGGGTATGACTATGCATTTTTTGGCGTTTAACTTCAGGCCATGGCTCTGGCACCAGTTATCCGTTTCTGTGAGGCCCTTCTGGAGGATATCTGTGTCAGATGTGTTTTCGACTATAGCGCCCAGTTTGCAGTCATCTGCAAACTTTGTCAGCCATAACCCTCCTGTGTTTGCTTGTACTTCAGAAAAGTAGATGCCGAACAAGAGTGGACCCAGGACTCTGAGCCCTGTGGGACACCACTTGTGACAGGCTTTGAGTCTGACATGGCTCCAGCAACTCTGACCCTGTGGGTTCTGTCACTTAGCCATGAGTTTTTCGATGATACCCGAGTGGGGTATTGTGTCGAAGGCCTTTGCCAGGTTGAGGTAGGCTGTATGGACTGCCTTTCCCTCATCAATGGCCTTGGTGACTGTCTCGAAAAAGTCAACCAAGTTTAAGAGGCAGGATCTGCCTTTGACAAAGCCAAACTGGGTTGGATCCAAAGTCTGCAAGTTCCCTATGTCTTTATTTATGAGTTCCATTATGATCCTCTCCATGGCTTTGCAGATAAGGCTTGTCAAGCTAATGGGGCGGTAATTTCCAGGGTCTGTGGAGGCACCGCCCTTATGAAGTGGGACCACAGTCGCCGTGCGCCACTCCTATTTGTCTTCATCTTTGCTCACTGGGTGTATTATTGCTAGTAAATCGCTGTATAGTATACATTTACACACACACAAGAACATTATTGAAAAATGTAGGGGAAGTCTGCCAATGCCCTGGCCAATTTTCCCATAAGCATTATGAATACCCCCTCAGGTCTTCCCAGAAAAGAGGCTGCTAACCTAGCAGGACTAGCCTGGTCAATAAACAATAAATAAAAATAAAACAATTTCCCACAAGTTCATGTATGTTATTTCTAATAAATGTGGCTAGCCTGATAGAAGTCTTTTTGCAGAAAAGTAATCTTTTTGATCATGACCTACAGATATAATGCAAAGTACCACTGAGGCTTCCTGTAGTAGAGCTGTTCCTGGGCAATGACTGCAACATTTTTATTTAACATTGTGACTTTTCAGGCACTTAAAAAGCATTGAAACTTGTTCAAAAAAGTAATACCTACATTTTACAAGCCAAGCTGGACTTGTACTTGCAAAAATAAGGATAATGGCTACATGTAGGTCACTAAAGGCTCAGGTCTGACTTGTAGGCCATTTTATATAGATTTCAGAATTGGCTTTTGAATTGTTAGCTGGACCTGTATGATTTTCACACAATAGTATGGTGGTGGAGGGCAGGCAGGAAAATGGCATACTAAAACCCATTGTCATGTATAACTTACACAAAAATAAGTACTTTCTTAGTAGACAGAGTACATTTCAGATAAAGGTCATAACTTAAAAATGCTTTGCAGATGGAACTGCAGTCTTAAGATTATTTAAGACTGAACAGTCATATTAAGGAGATAAAGTGTCTTCAACTATTAGTAGAAATTAAGAGAGATTATTTGAATTTCACTCCAATTTTATTCAAATTTCTGGGCAGGGAGAAAGAGCATTAGCCCTTTGGCATCAGGACTGATTAGAAGGTAGCATTGTTTTTAAATAGGAATTCAGTTACAGAACTTCTGGAAGGCTGAAGCTAGAATATATTTTAATTAATTCATTTATTTATGTATCTTTGTTGATTGGGTTAGTCCCTCTAGGCTATAGTGGCCTCTTTACAGGGGAGTCCCAATGTATTATTTCTACTGCAAGGGGAATTTTGGACATGCCATCAGGGAAGTTCCCCTACTCTTTTTGATAGGTGCCACTAGGACCTTTTACATCTACCTGAGCTACCACCAACTCAAGCAGATGGGACCTCAGTTTAACATGTCATCTGAAGGATGGCAGACTCAGAGGTGAAGCACCTCCTAATGCTGCTCTGCTGTGTCAATCAAATCAACTGGAGTGGGAGAAGAATCCACAGCCTTCTAGCCTTGCAGCCCTAAAGGTGAATATGTGACCTGTTGCACCACTGACACTTGTTATTAGTGTTGGAAGAAAGGACTTTTCTCATTTAAAGAAAATTCAACCAAACATAACAGCATCATTGTTTGATTTGGTCACCTTTTGTCATGTCACCACTGTTTTTAACAGCACTTTTTATTTTGATAGCTAATTGTCATCAGTAGTCATTTATACCAAGAGTTTTTGTGAATATGGTTATTTCAACAAACCCTGGCCGGCAGCAGTCAGTTACTGTTTTCTTGAAATTTTGCAGGAATGTCCCTTTTCCATGTCTGAGCACAGGAAAGACAAACTGTTTATGTATGCACATCACACGACTGACTATAAATACATTTTCTAGTTTCCATACTCCACTGAAACCAAACATTATTTGACAATTGCCTGTTTTATCGAATATGAAAAAAGTGCACTGATGCAAATTGATTCTAATGTTTATTTATGAATGCATGAGCAGTGTTATCTAAAGCCACGGTTGAATATTGGGCCAAATATTATGCGACTATCTCATTTCAGTCTACAACCACTTAACAATTTAGATTCACTACTCCATTTGGTTATACTTCACTGCTCAAATCTTTTGTCTTTATTATTCAACAAAAGACATTTTTAGCCGTACATTTACGCAATGAGGAGATATTTTGCAATGCTCAGCAAGCCATGTGCACATTTGTCATCTAAACAAATCAGGTCTTCACCTGTATGAGACAATTCATGCAATTACTGCATGCGTTTTTTTCTGATCAAAAAGGACATCATATGCCCGGTATCAATCGCAATAATATTCACACTTCCAAAGAGAAGCATTCAGCAGCAGATTTATATTCGAAGTTCATCCGTTTAAACAGCTCTAAGTAATATTTCACACCGTGTATTGCTTAATCCAAGAAAAAAAAAATAAAAAAGCTTTAAAGTTTTTTTTTAGTAATAACTTACATTCCATTGAATAAAAACTTCATTTTGCACACTGCAGGATAAGCAAAGCTTTTTATTAAACTTTTCATTTATAAATGCATGAGCAGCGTACTCTAAAGGCAATGTTAAATTCAATACCAGATATTACATGATTACATTTAATGACTTTTGAAACACATATCTTTAGTCTATTAATTGTTAATATCTGGTTGAAGAAATTATTGGGAGTGCTAAAGATTTAATAAAGTCCAAAGCAGTCTGCAATGAAAAAGCTGGTGCACACGGTGTATTTCAATCTTGTTTAAGTAGAATATGAAAGGGCTGTATAGAATAGTCAAAACTCTTTAGACTTCTAAAACTCAAACTTATCACTCTGCAACTTTAAGGTTATTTGAATTTTAGTCAGTTCCTGACCTAGCATTTTCCATTCCCTAAAGCGCATGGAGTTTCTCTTAACTTTTGACTTTGACATTTTAACTGGCACTGAACAAAGACGATGCAAGGGATTGTCAGACATACTGTTATGATGTCTGTACACAGTCTGTGATGTTGTTCAAGTACTATAAATGTGTCATAAAAGTCTGACAAAAAAGTATCTTTCAGAAGACATTTATGCAAGGTGGCACAATTTTAAGATGAATAGTTGAGCATTGCAAGGAAATATTTTTCGTCATTAAAATTAAAAGAGACTGGGGGAAGACAGAAAGCAAGAGAAACAACAGCTTCTCAAGAGAAGTAATGGAGATAGAATACTGGGGAAATCTAAGAATGCATGGAACAGGCACAATAGTATAAGTTAGAGGAAATAGAATAAAAACTGCTAGTTAATAACGGGATTGGCAGTTTAAGCAGTAGGTGGAGAAGTAGCCCAAGCAGTTCCCAACTAGCTGGCTTGTTATATTCATTGTACCAACATAAATGCTGAGTAGCCATGAGTCAGACTAACAAACTTGAAAAGTGGTGATAATAGATGCATTTGTGTGTCACACACAGTTTATATACACTATACAAGGTGATACTTGTCATTTCTAAAGGAAGATGAAATCAGGACGTACGCCTGTAATGACAATCCCCTGACTTTGTATAATGTGGTTAAATGCACTAGCTAAGTATTATCTTCTGTGCATGTCCCCCCAGTGTCCAAAGCCATAACTGCTGACAGTGCTTCCATTGGCAGATTAATAGTTCATCCACTTTCTGTAAATCTGAAAATTCTCCTGTTGTGCCACTTTTCCCATACTTCTTTAGTCCAAGTTCTCTTTTCCTGTGTCATTCTTTAAGTAAGATGGTCTTATAAATGTTAAAATGTTGAGACTGTATAAACTAAATTTAAGGTTTAATTTGATGAACTTTGCTACGTATACATTTATTCTTTCCTTGTTTATTGTCTAGATGATATGTCTTCATTTCTCAAATGTCTGAATTTTCTTTTATTTTAAGTAAATAGTATAGTTATAATGTAATATTAAGTACAAGCATTTCCAGTAGATTTTCAAGTTTTCTATTTGTCTTGTTGAAATTCATATGTTGTTTACTAATCATTAATGCTGAATAGCATTTTAATATTTTATAATATAAAAATAAAATGTTTTTAGATGCATGAATATTCATGCTGTTACCAGATTGCTTGTAGTTTTGAGTCTGGCTCTGTCATTCTTCCTAACTCCAGGTTGCTCTCCCTATTACTTTCTTGTCTGTGTGAAAAAAAAAACTCATACAATCCTTTATTTACACAATTCTAGATTACAGTTTTCCTCCTACATTAACCTACAATCTGCACATCAATAATGTACCCCAAATGCACAGCTCCTAGCAAACAGGTATACTATTAACTGTACTACTCTTACTTAAAACTGTCCCTAAACCACTCCATGCAGGGGACTCGGCATCTCTTTTTAATAACTCTAGAGTCAGCATATGTCAGACAGTAGCTGCATGCTTGCTGAAGTAGGTTACTAGAACTCCCAAAGCCAAGACATTGTAACCACCATCAATCCACCTCCCTGTTAAGGCCTTCACCACCATCATATATAAGACACAAACTTTAATGTTATAAACTGCAGCAATAGCAAGATAAAATAAATCCAGTCAATCCAAACTAAATTAACACAACCCACTAAAGTGTAAAATACTCCGGAAAAAAATGCATTGCACTGAAACCATCACAATCATTATACATCTAAGTAACTTACATAAAAGAATACCAGCAAATGACACCAACACCAGGGCACTGTGCCAATTCCCCCTTATGAGTTATATTATTACAGCACTGAAATAAGTTTGGGTGCTGAGGCAAATTCACCTGTAAGAGTGAATATCTGCCCTACATTGTAGCATTTGGTACATCAGAATCCTCGATGAAAAGGGAAGTTGCTAAATGCATGTGACCAGCTTCATCAGCTTTTACTTTTAGACTGCCAACACATACAGGATTCCAGACCTCATGATGTATATTCAGGAACTCTGACAAAGGCATATGTGTCAGTCACTTAAAGGTATAGCTATATACATTATGTCTTCTTTTTCAAAAGCAAAAGGTTTGGGTTCTGCAGATCACTGTATATATTGTACCTAGTCAGCCATTGTAGCTAGATAGCACGTGCATATAAGCTACTGAGCATGTGCAAAATCAGTGCCATTTTGTATAGCCAGAGTGAATGCAGACATGAATGGAGATGCACATACAAGTGTGCTTAAGTTATCAGTCAGTCAGTCAGTTAGCTTAAATATATGTTCCTGTTACAGCTCCTGATGTGTTTATGTACGATAAACAACTTGAACCCCATCACTGTGCCTCAGTGTCTTATTTGAATACAAGAGACATGCAACATGGTATCAGAATGGGATCTGAAGTTGAAGCAACTTGCAAACAGGTCAGCAGTTATTCAAAGGTATTTAAACTTGTTTAAATTATTTTCACTTGCCACTTATTTGGTGAAGCATTCAGAACGTTCTAAATAATTACCGAGATAAACAAAATGTCCAAAATAGCTACATACTGATAAAAGTATTTGAAATAAATACAAACGTAATTTTTGAAGTGCTAAGTTGTACAGAAATACTGAAAGGATGGCATTTTTTGCAATGTATTGCTTTTTCCCATTAACTGAAACTTTTCAAAGTAAGTGTCTGGAGTATTTGCAGTGTTAAAATGAAGCCTTTTCAGAGAAATTGTTATGCATTTGAGCATAATTACAAGTACCTGGTTTATGCTTATATTTAAACAAATTTTGTTGTTATGGTAGTGGGATTTCGTAGACCTGGACCGCTGGTGTTTGATAATAATATTGCTGAGAATTGGTGAGTGTTTTATCAAAAATACGATATTTTCATACAGGCTGCATTTTCTGATAAAGACGGATGTACAAAGGCATTCATACTTCTTAATTTAACTGGCTCACTAGCCATTGAGCAAGAATGTTCATTTGTGCATGCACCTGCTATGTAAGCAGGGGAGGGGGGAACCACCATATTGTGATACAGGCTGAAACAATGGAGTAGTGTTCGCATGTTCAAAGTTCAGTGATTATATTTATGGAAGACCTGTCCAAATAGAGACTGATCACCAACCTCTAGTGACAATTTTGAAAAAGCCAATACATGCAGTCCCAGCACGCCTGCAACACATGATGTTAAAATTGCAAAGGTACAATTTCAATATTGTCTGCACAAAAGGCAAATGTTTATACCTTGCTAATGCTTTGTCGAGCACCCAAACAACAGAGCAGCATGACAATGAGAAAGCAAACTTTGAAGTCAGAAATTTTTCGTCATCACGTCTTGATGAACTCAGAAATCAGACAGCTTCAGACCCAATTCTCCAGAAGCTGAAAAACATTATCAAGCAAGGATGGCCAGTATGACAAACCAGTTTACCTCTAGAAATACAGAAGTATTTTCCTTACTGAGGCAAGCTCATCATGATGGAAGATGGAATCATTATGAAAGGTCCAAAAGTGGTCATTACTAAAGCATTACAACAGATCAAAATTTTGCATTGTGGTCACCCGGGTACTGATTCAATCAAAAGAAGGGGAAGCGACATAGTATTTTGGCCTTCTAGATCTAAAGATATACAGAAGAAAACTCTAGCATGTGCAATTTGCAACAGCACCAAACCACACCAACAAAAAGAAACACTTCAGCTAAACCAGATTCTTGAATTACCATGGTCAACAGTTGCTAATGATATTTTCAAATGGAATGGGCAGCATTACTTAGTGTTAGTAGACTCTTATTCAAATTGGTTTGAAATTGACCTTCTGCCTAATTTAGCATCCAGCATAGTCATTACAAAATAGAAGAGACATTTTCTGTGCATGGTAGTCCACACAGTCATTTCTGACACTAGTGCACAGTTTACAAGTCATAATTTTAAGAAATTTGCTGAGTCTTGGGACTTTGCCTATATTACTAGTAGTTTTGAGTATCCGCAATCCAATGGATTAGCTGAGCATGCAGTTCAGAGTGCAAAACATGTTTTGGAGACATCCAAGCGAGATGGTACTGATGTTTTCCTTAACTTACTCAAGCTCAGAAACATTTCTCGAGATAACTTGCTTGGTTCACCTGTTCACAGCTTGATGTCCAGACAGACTAGAACAACTCTTCTGATTAGGAAACACCTGTCAGTACCAAATGCAAAGAATAACAGAATGATCAAAGCTCAACTTTCGATAAAATGTCAGTCACAAAAGCTGTACTATGATAAGTTCAGTAAAACTCTCAGACTATTAAGAAAAGAAGTTGCGAGAATGGAAACATTTAAAGGATATGATCGAGTGGAAATAATCAAAACATTTGTGAGGAATCGAGATCTTACATCATACAATCTGAAGGAATGGATTTCAGAAGGAGTTGAAGACATATATTACCAGCTTCTGAACCAGTGAAGCAGCAGATTACCTGTGCCAATGACTATTCCTCAGAGTGACTCTATACCTGTTCGAATTCCAGCAGACAGTGTACTTTCTCCAAATAATCCTGATGTAATTCCTGAAGTTCCAATTGTGGAAGAATCCCCAGAGACTGTCCCTGTTGCTAAACCAAGACAAAGTTTTTATGTGACCAGATCAGGTAGAATTTCCAGACCCAATCCGAAATACACAACAACTTGGAATTGAGTTCAAATTTGTTGTTGAAATATTGATGTGATATCTAGCTTGTAAAATGTCTTGTTCTCCTATTGCATGTCAAACAAATTAAAGAGGGAGGATGTAGATCAGTGTGTATACTAAACTAGTCAGCCATTGTAGCTAGATAGCACGTGCATATAAGTTAGTGAGCACATGCAAGATCAGTGTCATTTTGTTTAGTCGATCAGAGTGAATATAGGCATGAATGGAGATGCACATGCGAGTGTGTTTGAAGTAATGAGTCAGTTAGCTTAAATATATGTTCCAGTTACAGCTGCTGATGTGTTTAAATACAATAAACAACTTGATCCCATCGCAGTGCTTCAGTGTCTCATTTGAATACAAGAGACATACGACAGGTTCCACTCCTTCTGGGATAGTTGTTACATTACACTTTTATAGGTATGCAAATACATTTTGTGTAGAGAAGCATTTTCATTCAGGCATCATATCGACTAAGAAGGTGCTTTGAAAATCTGCTAATTTAATAGCAGGCTATTTTATCAAATTCAAAGTTAAAACACTATATTAGTAAAAAAGCAATACACTTCATTGGAATTAATGTTTTTCAGTCTTTTAAAATAACTATCTTGCTGGCATTCAAAAGGGTCTTCCAAACCTCAGGTACTTTGCATTTTCTATAGTCTGCATTTCTGATGCTGATGCACTAGAAGCATCTTCAGATAAAATCATCAGTCTCTCTCTCTCTGGACCCAGATGGACTCTAATCTCTCTACTTCATAGCACCTACTGGAAATCTGCCTTGGGACACCTCTTTGCCTATCTCTCTGGAAACGTCTGTGATCACTGTAGCCAAAACCCCACATATAACAGTCTCTGTATACAACACAGATCCTAAGACATACTCTTCTTGAACAAATGTTTCTGAATTCTTCTCAGTTGCTTTCACATTCAGTGCAGTCATCATAATAATATTCACAACCCTTCCGTTGAGCTTTTTCCCTCAGGTACCTTGCTGTATACTCACTCTGCCTTCCTTTAATGAAGTCAGGCAACCTCCTCTGTTATCACAACACTTTTTATCATGATCAAGTTTGTTTCACTCTTTTTTGCATATAACTTAAATCCTCTGATTTTATCAGTATAGTAGGTGTAGAATTCTATACATTAATCTGTAATCTATTAATAAATGAGCTGTTCTGATACCCTACATCTTGCAGTAGACTATTTCTATATTCTAGTAAAGCTAAGAGCACATCAAAGTAACAGTCTCTTAATACAGTTATTTTGCTTGACCATGTGACTATAGGTAGTTAAAAATCTGAGGATTTATGATACATACTCACTGCTTTGAAAATCTCTTCAGTTCCATAATTGGGTACTGTGGTCCATTATTGGAAGCTATCATATCTCAGGTTAATGATCTGAGACATACTTCCCTAGACTATATGAAGAGGGACATTGTTGATCTTTCTGAATATGTGTCTCAGGCAGGCATGTGCCTTCTATGGAGCAACAAGGATGACGCCACAGTATGAACAAAAGATTATTGACTTCAATAACTGGCTTAGTTTCTGGTGTGTCTTTCCAAGGGGATTCAATATTTGTCAGCATGGGAGGACGTGGCTAACAAGCCACATTGCTTTGCAAATGATGGTCTGCACCGGTCTCCCCAAGGCTTCCCAATATTGGTTAAAATTTTATGTAACCCCCCCAGTGCTTTTTTAGGCAATGCCAAATTGGCAAACCCACCAACACAGCAAATAAAACCCAAAGGAACCTAAAGGTATTACTGCTGCATGCTAGGATCCTAAACAAGGAACTTCATACCCTACAAGCTCTCGTCACTGTGGGGAATAAAGATATCTGTGCTATTACCGATGCATGGTTTTAATCCACAGTACTCCAGCAATACGAGGCTTTAGTGCCTTCCAAACATTAAGACCATAAGCTACTCACATAGGGACAAAAGGGGGAGGAGTCTCAATCTGTATTAGCAACAACTAATACCTAACTCTATGTTGGTTAAACAGAATGATGCCCTGGAATTTATCCATACACGAATTACCATAGACAAAGTCCCATGTCATATCCTAGCAAGCTATATGTCACTCTCTATGTCCCTAGAATCCCATGGCACATATCTAGACCTACTGGAGGCACTCACCATTAAACCAAATGTCCTATTCATGGGAGACTTTAACTACCCCTCTATAGACTGGGAAACATACACTGCCTTATACTCAAAGGCACAATGACTTCTAGACTTTATTGACACAAATACCCTTGACCAGATGCTGCACACACCCACCTGATGTTCAAACATACTGGACCTGGTACTTACCAATATGGAAGATTGCTGCACCCCCCCCAGTGTTGGATCACAAAGCTGTCTACCTTGAAATAAAAATCAACTTGATAAGCCTAGCAAACCCTGTAACAGTTAGGAACCATTTCAAAGTAAACTATGTGCTGTTAAGTGATGGTTTGTCAAAATTCAGTGCCTCCCCAACCCCAAGTTCACAGCAACCTATGTAGAATTGTTCACAGAGACCCAGTACAACCATGTAAATGACTGTAAAATGGTTGCTCTACCTACCAGAAGTAAGCCCAAAAGAAACTTTAAAAACCAACCACACTAGTGGAATCCTAATCTTAACAGGGTATATAACAAAATGAAAAAGTCATGGCGAAAATCAGGAAGAACAACTCCCATAACGATAGATGCTCTCTAATTAAGCTAAACAGGAAGCTAAGAGGACTAATTAAGTGCAAAAAGTCCAATTATAAGGTTGAGAAAGCCTCACAGGCTAAAGACCAGCACAAGGCCTTCTATGTCCAAAACCTCAAAGGCAGCAGACATCAGTATGCTGAAATGACGATCAATGGTGCCAGCTTCAATGAGCAGAGCAACATAGTGAATTAGCTGGCTGACAAATTCAGTTAAATCTTCCCTCATCCCCCTCACTCCATGAAATACCTACTGACATAACCCCCCAATTATTAACAAGGTTCAGGTCCTGGTGGTCCTCACTAAGACTAAAAAACAGCCTCAATTAGGCCCCAACAGGGCAAGCCGCTCAACAGTGTAAAAATATAGCTCTAGGCGATTCAGTCATGTGGACTAATATCTCCAAATGGCCATTGGTATTTGCTGGTGATAAGTGGGTTGAGGACCCAGCCTACTTTGACCTATACCAGGGATCCATGCTAACGGTGAGAAAGGTGTGTGTGCCCCTACTGGCCAGTGTGTACCCACTGTAAAGCCTAGCAGCTCTGGTTTAATAAGCTAGTGGCTAGCTGGTATTCAGTTGCCCAACCTGCATTACCTGGAATAGCTCTGTTGAGCGAGAGCTGGACATAAAACCAATCACACTGCCAAACATGAATGAAGAATTGCAACACTCAGTGTAGGTTCACCGACAGGATGCAGCTTGGAAGTGGATGGGATGGTGGTAAGGAAGATGCTAGATATCATATTTATCCAGGAGACAAGATGGAAGGGTAGTGCAGCAAAGCCTTGGGATTAAGAGTCTACTACTTAGGAGGAGGACAGGCTTGAAATGGTAGGGGAATTGTGGTGAGGGCAAGGCTGTAGAAGGAAGTGAGGGCTGTCATAAATATATGGCAGTATTCATAATTTCAGACTATGCCCCACAGCAGGGTTATGATAGTGGGGAAAAGAGTGCATTCAGACAGCAGTTGCAGGACCTAATCAATAAAGCAGGACAGTATGAACTGGTGCTGATAATGGTAACCTGAATGCACTTAATGGGACAGCCAAAACAGGATATGAGGACTGCCTGGGCCCACGTGGATGAGGCAACAGGAATAAAGAAGGGCAGGCCATTACAGACTTCTGTCTGGCACATGGCTTGATAGTAGCCACATATGGTTCAGAAAGAGAGAGTCACAAGATCACATACAAGAGTAGTCAACATGCAACTCGGGTAAACTTCCTCCTTGAAAGGTAAGGGTACTGGGGCAGAATCGGCAATTGCAAAGTCATCCCCAGTGAAACAGTCAGACCACAGCATAAACTAATGGTTGCCACAATCAGCTCCATGTAGTTGTCAGAAAGGCTCTAAGAACAACAGAGAACAGGCTGAAGACCTGGAAGTTGACTGGAGAGAAAGCACAACAGTTCAAGGAATTACTCGGGGTTCTAGCACCTCAAGAAGAAGAGGAAATAGGTGGAGTAGAAGAAGAATGGCAGCACCTCAAAACAGCATATGCGATGACTACTGAACAGATATCTGGTTAAGCCAGGTAATGAAATAAGGTACATAAGGAAAGCTGGGGGTGGAATGCATACGTCTAGGAAGTCATCAAAAGAAAAAAGGAGTGCAGAAAAAATGGGAGATAGAAAAGAAAGATCAGACACACCCTGTGGAGGAACTTCAGCAAAGGATAGGGGGTGGAATGCAAAAGTAAAGACATATGGGACGAAACTGAGTACAGATAAGACAGTTGTAATGTTAGCAGATGGGGGAAATCAGAAGAGGCTGAGGATTGAGATAGAAGGGAAATTAGTGGAACAGGTTAACAGCTTCAAGTATGTGGTTGAGGAGAAGGGAAGTCTGAATGAGGAGATCAAAGCTAGAATCAGAAGAGCTGCAGTCAAGTAGCACAGTGTGTCAGGTGCAGTGTATGACAAAAGAATGTCAAAGAAGCTGAAGAGTAAGGTGTACAAAACAGTGGTGTGACCAGTAGTATTGTATGGTACAGAAACCTGGGCAGTAAAGGCAGAGCAGTTGAGGAAGCTACAGGTGATGAGATGAAATACCTGAGGCAGGTGCTAGGGTGCATACTGTGGGACAGGTGAAGAAATGAGGACATAAGAGCAGAAGCCAAAGTAGCTTCAATTGCAGAAAAGGTCAAAGAGAACAGATTTGGTGATTTGGGCACATGTGCAGAAAAGTAGAGGAAAATTTGGTGAAAAATAATTGGGACAGGCAAGAGGGAACAAGGGAATCCAGCAAAGAGATTGAATGATTATGTAAGACTTCAGCAGGCTGACTTTAGTATAAGGTAATATTTTCCTTTCATAGTTACATGGCCCAGGATTTAGTTTATATAAGTTCTATGGGTGTTGGGGACAACCACTACATGTAAAAGTAATTTGAGTATTTGCATATGATTATAGTTTTTTGGAGATTATTAGTAATCTAACTGTGATTTGTAATGGAGTGGAAATAGAACCTAACCATTTCTAGGCCTCACTTTACTGTAGAAACTTGAAGTGTGTCAATTTGCTATTGGCCCTTATGCTTGTTTGATTTTTTCAGCTTTTTCAGTTTCTCTGTGCTATTATTAATTGCCTGCATTTCACACAACACTGCTCATCATTACACAGGAACCAGGGGAGTATAGACAGCAGAGAAAGTAGAAAATTAATTTATGTGCCTTAAAGATATAAGTGGCAGTCTGTACGCTGCCTCCCTCAGCAAGATGATAGATTATCTCCCTTTAAATGGGAATGAGACAATTTGATGGGTATTTGCATATTTACCCCAGATTTACTCACATGGGCATCCATGAGAAGGAGGAGTGGGTGCTCAGTCTGAGGGTGGGTACTGGCAAGGCGTAAAGGGCCACAAGACTCATTTGTCTTGTATTTCCTATGATTCCAAATGTAATGCTATTTTTTACATTTGCCATCAGTTTAAGATGATTTTCTTATGTTAGTTATTGTAGATGAGATTGATGCATGTGTTGTATTTTGATCAATCATCATCTACTACAATTCTTAATGTACTTGTGTGTGTGTGACTATATACGTATATATATATATATATATATATATATATATATATATATATATATATATATATATATATATATATATATATATATATATATATATATATATAGATAGATATGTGTGTGTGTGTGTATATAAAATATAAAACAATTCACTGTGCTTGCAGTACCACAGTAATGGAAGATACACAGTACTAAGGGGCTACTGGCTAGGAAGGAGGATTACACTGGCATACATTTACATCTCCCCTAAAACTGTTATAATGGAGCTTAAGAAAATTTTGGGAGGAATAATCAGCTTTCAGCAACGAATATTACTTATAGGTGGAGACTGGAATTTGGTTTGCAACAGTGAAGAAGTGTCTGGGGGGGGGGCTAAAAGGGAAAATATAACAAAGGAGGGTAGACATTTGAAGAAATTTATGAAAATGTTTGGCATGGAACATGTGAATTCAGTACTAGGAGTTCAAAGTGAATTTACATATTGCTCACTGAGATACAAAAACTGGGCTAGGCTAGATAGATTTTAGATCTCATAGGAACATATGCATTTAATTGAAGGTCTTGAAACACACCCAATAACTATTTCAGATGATGCACCAATAATAACTAAAATAAAAATGCATGTTAATGAAATAAAAATGAGACACCTGCTCCTTCCCACGTATCGGCTGAAAAGAGAGGAATTTAAAAATTGGGTTTTGGAATTAATTCAGGAGCTACTAGAGAAGACAGAATTTTCTTCTGAAAACAGTTAGGGAGTGGGATAAAATTAAAGTGGAGTTTAAAACTAGGGTGGAAATAAAAGAAAGGGAGATATGGTTAACAGTAGCAAGAACTATTTAGAGGAACTGACAAATGTTAAAGTATTGCAAAACAGGGGAAATCTCTCTGAACAAGAAAAGGAGCAACTGCAGAATGCTAAACAAGAATAAGGGATTACCTTGATAGTATGCATGAGTTTAGTGCTGTTAAGCAACTGTTTTTTGATAATAATTCTAGAGCACAAAAACATTTTGGACGACTCAGGCAACAGAAAGTGGAAAGGGTTGTCACCAAGCTTAGGGAGCCTATAACAAGGAAGATAGCAAGTAACCATGTAGATGTATTAGAAATATTTCAGACATTTTATGAAAGTTTGTATAAAGCAGATAAATATGGTAATCAAGAATAGATACAAATGGAAATAGTTATGGAGGAATTAAATATGCCAGGGTTAGAGGTAGATGAGGCTCAATTACTAACAGGATAGGAAGGGATGAGATAAAAATGGCTACGTATAACCAATCTAAAGTCCCCAGGAACAGATG
This sequence comes from Protopterus annectens, assembly GCF_019279795.1. Taxonomy (NCBI): domain Eukaryota; kingdom Metazoa; phylum Chordata; order Ceratodontiformes; family Protopteridae; genus Protopterus; species Protopterus annectens. The sequence goes on along the minus strand of NC_056738.1, from coordinate 378,366,404 downwards.
GTATTCCTGTGGAAGTTAGGAGGAAAAAATGATAAAGCTCTGGAAGGTTTTGTTTAACGGTATTTTAAGAGGAGAAGTACCAGCATCCTTGTAGAAGGAAGTGGTAATGGTAATACCTAAAGATCCAGCTTCATACAGGCCCATTTCAAAACTAGCACATGATTATAAAGTGTTTATGTCTATAATGGCTAGAAGAATGGCAAAAATTATACCAAAATTGATAGCTATGGATCAGTGTGGTTTTGTGGAGGGGAGGCAAACATTTGATAATATAATTAGAACATCGATGATCCAGAGGGAAGCAGAAAATACCACTTTTATTGGTGGGTCTTGATGCAGAGAAAGCATTTGACAGAGTAGGCTGGGACTTCATGAGCAGAGCAATGGAACTATTTGCTTTCCTCTGATACAATTATAAGGTTGATTAGAAAACTATAGGAGGGATCAGAGGTGCAAATTAAAGTGGGTGAAGTTCTCTCCGATAATTTCAGCTTGAGTAGGGGAACCAGGCAGGGTTGTCCACTTTCCCCTTTGTTTGCACTGTATTTAGAACCATTGGCAAAGAAAATAAGGGACTCAGAAATTCAAGGATATAAATCGTATGGTAGTCAGGAAAAGCTGGCTCTATTTGCAGATGATATTATTTTATATATTAACAAACCAGAAAGGGACATTACAGTGTTCTGAAATATTTTAAGACAGTTTCAGATCTTCTCGGGATACAAAATTAATGAAGCTAAAACAAAGGCAATAGTAGTAAATTATGTACCCACACATGAATTGGTCCAACAATATCCATTTTTATGGGAACATGCTAAAATTAAGTGTTTAGGAGTATGGATTAGAAATGACTCTGCTGTGGCAGCTAAGGATATGTGGGAAGAGACTAAACAAAATATAATAACAAAAATAAGAAACTGGAAGCTTTGTTATATGGATAAGATGCAAGCCATTAAAATGTTTTTAGTCCCTTTAGTCTTATACACAGGTCAGGCCTATTTTTATCAACCAGAGGAGAAGCTGTGGATAGCAATTAAAAAAAGAGCTGAAGGACTGTATCTGGGAAGGGATGACAGCAAGGGTCAAGTGGGATAAGCTGATTCTTCCAATAGAACAAGGCAGGCTAGTATTGCCCAATTTGAGGGGGTATTTTACAGCAACACAGTTAAGGCTCTTATACATAGCACAAGCAGAAAACTATAAGTCAAAGTATAAAGGAAGGATGCTGATACAGGGAGGAAGCTCAAGAAATAAGGAAAGATTGGAATTTTGGATACAGATTCTTAAGGAGAACAACAAAAATCATACAGAGTATTCTATTTATAAAATAACAGGGAGTATTCTAAGAACCAAACCAGCAAGGGAATGGAAAAAAGAGATTTTGCTGATATGGATGACTAGTGTGAGGGATACTGATAACAGGCAAGAGGGGGCTGGAATTCGAGAAAACTGGCAAAGGAACCAAGGTATTGGAAGCAAATAACTAGAAAGGGAAAGGTAATAGAATGGGAAGAGGCCAAGAATTTATTTGGACTGCAGGATAGAGATTGCCTTCCCTATCAATGATTGATATCAGAGTGTAGGCAAAGAGAAAGGAATAGGGGGCTCCTGAATGAAAGACCAGCACTGGTAGAGTTTTTAACAGGATCTACAACAGAAGCTGCCATTAAAAAATGAATAATTAGGAAAGCATATAAAATATCGCATGATAATTATAAGAATCAGTTAGAGGAGCTTAGAAAGGATTGGGAAGAGAGACTGGATAAGCAATTCACAAAGAGACAATGGGGGGATATATGTATATCTCCCAAATATGCAACAAAGTCTAGAAGATTTAGGATCTTTGCCTGAAAGTGTTTGCATAGGTACTGTTATACCCCAAGTAGACTCCAAAGAATTTTTTCTCATGTAGATATCAGATGTTGGAGATGTGACAGGCAGGCAAGAAACAGGTGGCTGGGAACATATTTTTTGGGAGTGTAAAGAGCTGGCAGACTTTAAACATTTCCTGCAGACCACTATGTCGGAGATGCTGGTTGAGTAGATTGGATTGATTGGGGGAGATGATTTTTTTTTTGAGCTACAAAACAGAATCGGAATTGCTTAGACATAGTAAAGCCTTGCTGAGTCTAATTATGGTGGCTGCCAAAAAAACAATTACTATAAAATGGAAATCACAGTCTAGACCAACTTTACTTAAAGTAGTAGATATAGTAAAAGAGATAAAACAACTGGAATTGAGATCTTTAGAAAAGGGAAGCAGCAAACTATATAGGAAAAATGAGAATTGTGGAAACAATATATGCAGAGCAGGAACGAGGTTTAAGAGGTGGGATTTGAATGAGCCATACAATGACTGAATGGATTATAAGTGATGTATAATGTTTGCAACTATAGTTGTTTCAAAGGTCTCTGTGATGTATACTGTTTGCAACTAAAGTGGTATCATTTTGTTTTTCATTTCTATAAATGTGAGATTGCCTATGTCTTATGTAAAAATTTAATAAAGATGTGTGTTGGGAAAAAAAACTGTTTTGATACATTTTCCAGGTTTCAAGGGTAACCCCCATACTGCCCTTATCATTCAAATGTTTCTACATGGAGACTCTTCACAACCCTCATTTTGACTGAAAGGTCAGGAACTTGCCTCCCTCAAGAGGCTGTGGCCATGGCATATGCCTAGAAGCAGCTGTTCTTTATTAGTTGTCATACTGAGTTGTCTATCTGGTTTGTTTGCATGCTTGAGACTTAGAAACTCCACTTTTTCAGGACACACTGTCTAATAGTGTGCAAACATGTAGACACAACACCACAATCATGACAAGTAGAGTGTTTTCCAGGTCAGCAGTCAAACACTGTGTGTGTGTGTATATATATATATATATATATGTATATATGTATATATATATATATATATATATATATATATGTATGTATAGAGGCAGAGATATAGGTATGTCGGTAGAATGATATAGTTATAAAGACAGAATCAGTATAGAGCAGCCCATCAGTCAGTGCATTTTTGGAGGCAATGGAAATGATATAGTAATATTAGGAATCTCACTCAGACATGGTAATAATATATATACTCTGCAAGCAGGCAACCAGAGATCAGGACAGCACTCCATTCCCTTGACCTATGAGACAAATATGTTCATCAGTGAGTAAGCACACACTAAGCATCACTGACCACTCTTCATCCTTATTTAATTATTTTTCTTTTCTACATCTTTTGTGTTTTTCTTCTTCCACTTGCAGTTTGAATCCAGACTAAGAATAATATTCATTTAGGGCCTGTTAGACAGATATTTCACTTACTCTGTTTTTTTATATACCCGTATCTTGATAGATCTGTTTTCTTACCCCATGACATATTTACCACCTCTCTGCACTATAGAAATGTCATTTTTTCCTGCTTTCTGCCCATCAGCTTTCCCTCCATTAACTGAACCACTATATACCCTATGGGTGGGGACCAATCAAGGGAGATGTTACCAAGGCAGCCACCAGGGTTTTTTTTCTGCTTAAATCCCAGCAACCACACTCATGCTTGTTTTGTACTCTGCAAGTGGCGTGTGTAATGAGTGCCACTGCTGGATTGTCCCACTCATTTTGCAAGGAATGTAAGCCAGCTGGACTATTCACTGTCCACTTACCAGAAAGTATCTCAGGTAGGTTTCTCCTGTCTCTCCCTAAAACATACATACCCCCAGCCTTCCTCCGAGAAAGAGGTATGCAGGCAATACCTCTTTCCTTTTTCATACTGCCAAACTGTATTAGGTGCCTGACCCACTAACTGTATTTATATTGCCTGGGTCATAGCCATGGCTTTGTCCCTGTATGTCACCTGAGCTTGATCAGAAATGCCTTACATATATATGGGCTAGAACCATGGTTTAATAGATATGTTAGTATGTGAATATATTATTTTTCCTTTATACTCAGTAATGTTTTAAAACAAACTTTTACACTACATCACGTGCACATCATGTATTTTTGCAACAATTTTATAATGTTTCTCTGGAACATTTTTTCTACTGTTCTGTATTTGTAAATGTCTCTGCATTTTACGTGCATGTAATACGACAGTCAATATGCAAGATGAAGTAATTAAACAAACCTTCCATCATTGTTTTTATCGTGGTACTGACAGTTGAAATTTCAATAAGAAATGTTAGCGTATAATTTCTCTATTAATTTCACAATGGAAAAAATATGATTTCTGATAATAGATCATAAACTAAACTGAAACCAATGGAGGTTAAAGCAGTTCTGGAAGGATTGTATTGATTATGCTGTAGTATGCTGCTGAAATCAATATGACTCTGTAAGAAAAATTAAACTAATCCTCTATATATTGATGGCAATATTTTTTTCTGCTTACACTTTATTGATGAGTTGCTTTAATAGTTGAAAGAATGCTATCATGCTTCATAGAATAGGTAATATGTGCGATACGGGGTAAAGCCTACAAAGCTGAGTAAGGGTCAGGAGTGTGTTGCTAAAGTATAAATCTGAATATGGAAGCCAGGTAAAGAGAGAGAGAGCAGAAAATTAATGTATGTGCCTTAGAGAAGTAAATGTCAATGTTCACAGCAAAACAGCACAGTCTGTATGCAGCCCTGAGCGGTTATATGATTATATACAGCCTTGGGTGGAAAATAGGAGTGTGGGTATATGTATGTGTATGTACATGTATGAACATGCTTACAACATTACAATGGGCATGCTCATATGAATACTACATGTGATATAAGGTAATTCATATTCACTATTGAATGGGTATCTAGAAAGCCCGTGGGTAATTAACTAATGCCACAACACCGTCCTTAAGAACATACTGTAATAATAATTTATATCCCTATGTAAATGCACTGCTGTATATTTGCTTCAAATGCATCTGCCTCTATGTAAGATTAAGTGCCACAACATACTTCTTATATTTACTGTAAATATAATGTGTAACCTTATGTAAACACACTGCTGCATATTTGCTTCAAATGCATCTATCTTCATGTCTATAAACTGCTGACATACTTGTAACAAATGAATGTCGTTTACATTACTTTTTGTACTAATTGTTGTGTATGTCCTGTACAAATATTTATTAACATATTTGCAAATTTTTTTGTACTTTTGTGTTCAGGTCATGACTGAAAATGGTCAGTATACTAACTCACATATCTGGTTATCAAATAATCAAAATAAAAGAAAAGAAAAATACAACTCACATTTCATGAAAATGAACATTATCTTTGGGTGATGCTTCAGGTGTCGACTTGAGAAATGTGTTTCCAGATTACACCCACGCTTTTTTTATTCAGGAAAATTAGAACAGAAGGAATCATAACTCATCTGATATTGTCAACAGTTTGTCATTGTTTTGCTCCAAAGATGCCATAAAAGGCTAAGGAGTTCTGCATTATTGTGAAATGTATACAATACTGTTCTTGGTTTATCTCTGTTTGAGTAAAACGTCAGCAAGTGATGTCATGGGATCTGGTGTACATTATTCATTAAAGGAAGCAGAGAACTACCTTGCAAAGTGAAACAATCAAGTCCCGGAGAGAATTAATGCAGCAGAACACTTTTATTGAAGTATAAAAAACAACATTAATGTAGTTAAAAATTCGTTTTTGTTTAAACAACTTCATCAGATGTGGGCTGAAGCATAACTCATCATTTTAAATGCTCAAAAATAAATGACATCATGAATTAATTATCCAATGAAGATCAGTTAAAAATCAGTCAAATGTTTTCCATCAGTCTTTTGTAACACAGAATCAAATCCTGACACAACCCTATGAAAACAAGACACATAATGTAAAAATACACCTATAAAATTAACAGCAGCAAAGCACAATTAAAAATGTAATAATTTAATCCTTAAAAACATTTCTATTTTAAAAAACACATCCTATGTCAAACAATATATCACCTATATAAATAAAGAAAATAATGCCTTTCACTCCAAGATTTTTTAGGAAAAAACATATTGTAACACATATTTACATTTTAATAGTGGTCACCCCCCCAATTTTAAAGAAAATATTGTCAAAGGACAATTTATTAGAGCTAGTCGTATGACTTCCAATAATAAAGATTTTGTTGATGAGGTTTCATTGCTTAAACAAATGTTTAAAGATAGAGGCTATCCTGACAATTTATTGATGAAAATTGAGACTCAAGTCATAAAAGAGAGGAATGGAAGATATGGGCCTATTTTATGTCAAGATGTTTCATTAAGTAATTTTGAATGTAGTAAGGAGTCAAATGTCTTTGTGAAGTCCATAATATTGGAATATAATGATGGTTCAGGATTAGTTAGACACATTCTTAACAAAGAATGGAATAAATTCATGCTTTTTACTGATCTAGATATATTAAAAAAGGAGAAAATAAAAGTGGTCTACAAAAATGCAAGAAATCTGAAAGATTACTTGTATAAAAACAACAAGATCAATGGGAGTAGTAATAATAATAAAAAGAGATTTGGTACATTTAAATGTGGCCGATGCTCTCAGTAATAAAGAAAGCATTGTTTTAGAATGTAGAAACACTACTTTAAATAGTATGACATATTATAATTGTGAGTTTAGTGGCCTAGTATACTTAGCATTATGTCAAGCCTGTCAGGCTTTCTATATAGGAAAAATAGAGAGAAAGCTCAAAAGGGCAGCGGTTAGCATTGCCGTCTCACAGCAAGATGTTCTCTGGTTTGATTCTCAGCTGGGGTGCCTTCTGTGCGGAGTCTGCATGCCCTCCCTGTGGTCACGTGGGTTTCCTCCGAGTGCTCTGGTTTCCTCCCACATCCCAAAGACGAGCAGTAGGTGGATTGGACACTCTAAATTGGCCCTAGGTGTGAGTGAGTGTGTGTGTGTGTGTGTGTGTGTGTGTGCCTTCTGTTGAAGGTTGGGCGCCGAGCTGGGAACTTGACATTGTAAAACTCCACTGCCAATCATGAGCAGACAGATGATCCGCTGTGGCGACCCCTAACTGAGAAAAGCCGAAAGAAGAAGATGTACGACATACAAACTAAGAAGGGCAGTAATGCCTTGTATAAACATTCATTGGAATGCCCTAGTGCCTATTTTAGATTTTTTGTTCTGGAAAAAATTAGCATGGATAAAAGAGGGGGCATGTGGGAAGAAACCATCGAATGCAGAGAATTGTGGTGGCAAGGGCTTAAATGAACACGGTTCCCTGGCCACAATTTTAAAATTGAGAGCGGCCAAATTATAAGTATATATACACAGGACTGTTCCCTTTGGTTTTACTGTCATGCACATAGCTTTTATTTATGTAGGTGATATGTTGTTTTACATAGAATTAAATTATTACATTTTTAATTGTGCTTTGCTGCTGTTAATTTTATAGGTGTATTTTTACATTATGTATCTTGTTTTCATAGGGTTGTGTCAGGATTTGATTCTGTGTTTCAAAAGATTGATGGAAAGCATTTGACTAATTTTGAATGGATCTTCATTGGATAATTAATTCATGATGTCATTTATTTTTGAGTATTTAAAATGATGAGTTATGCTTCAGCCCACATCTGATAAAGTTGTTTAAACGAAAATGGATTTTTAACTATGTTAATGTTGTTTTTTATACTTCAATAAAAGTGTTGTGCTGCATTAATTCTCTCCGGGACTTGATTGTTTCACTTTGCAAGGTAGTTCTCTGCTTTTTTGTTTGGTTTTAATCACCTTGTTTTTGCCTTATTTTGGTTTACTGGTACATTATTCATTAAAGGTGCATCATTTTGTTTGCACATTTGTGAATATTGATTTTGTCCAGAGTTGCAACCTTGAAGTAAGTTGTGACAGTATCCATGTCATTTCAGTCAGCTTGCCTTACTGCATGTTCACTGAATACTGTCTTCATAAACAGCCTCTTGTTTTGTCATTAACAAAGATTCTATGTACAATGTGTTAGAATGCCACACCACAAAGGTGTGGGCTATAAACATGTATCACTAGTATTTTCACTGTAATATTATTTTTCCAGTAGAGGCATTTGGAAATGGCATCTAAGTGGTATTTATGCACTGCATCTATATTTATTAACAGTATGAAATCAGTATTACAGGCAAACACTGGAGGATGGTTTCAGATTCTCCTGCCCCTAAGTGCAGTAAAAAATTCACACTGTGAGTCAGCATATCAGAGATACTCAGACTGAGTGAGGTTTATTCCCCTGCGTCTTTTCTCCAGATTGTTCACTAGGTTTCATAACACTGGAAACTGCACACCAATACTGCTGCTAAGGATGTACATCTAAAATAGTATTTATTACCCTAACTGTGCATATAATAGGAGAAGCAGAACAGGTCTGAGTAAGTAGATGATAGAACACACATCTGCAGTGTTTACCTCCTACTGGATGCTTAGACTTGAGAGCATGCATATTTAATACATTTATGCACTTTGATGTATGTACTCTGAGACACTACTTATGTACTTTGTTGATTCATCTGTAGCTATAATCCCTGCTGTTGCTGCAGTCTTAGTAAATAAACAAAATAAATCATATACTAAGAAAGCACAATACATTTCCAGGAGAGAGTGTGCGGCATTTACCATTGATGTACACAGTTAAAAATCTGATACTGAATTCTAGCACAGTTTTAAGGATATCATTATATAAATAGTGTCAAAGAAAGAAATAAAAACTTGCTTCATATTTCCTGTCATTATTTTTAATAGTTTGCCAGGTGTGTGTGTGTGTAATAAATGTAGTTCATATCTTACTCGGGCAAATGTTTTGGGCTAATTAAAATTTCAACACTGACAGATTGTGTGGGATGTGTCATAAGGGCAGAAATTTTTTATTGTAGGAATTAAAAGGAAAAGGTAATGCATTAGGTATTGAGTTTACACAAAGGAGAAGAGGGGAAAGGCATGGCCGAAGGCAGGAAGCAAGGAGAAAGGCTAGGACTGTGGTAGTGAGGGCCGGAACTTTGAATGTTGGTAGTATGACAGGTATAGGGAGAGAGCTAGCTGATATGATGGACAGAAGGAAGGTTGGTATATTGTGTGTGCAAGAAACCAGATGGAAGGGGAGTAAGGCTAGGTGTATCGGAGGTGGGTTCAAATTGTTTTATCATAATGTGGATGGGAGGAGAAATGGTGTAGGAGTTATCCTGAAGGAACAGTATACTAAGAGTGTTTTGGAGGTGAAAAGAGTGTTGGATAGAGTGACATTTATGAAGCTGGAAATTGATGGTGTAATGATGAATGTTAGTGCATATGCTCCACAAGTTAGGTGTGCGATGGATGAGAAAGAAAAATTTTGGAGTGAGTTGGATGAAGTGGTGGTGACTGTACCCAAGGGTGAGAGAGTGGTGATTGGAGCAGATTTCAATGGGCATGGTGTTGAAGGGAACAGAGGGGAAGAGGAAGTGATGGTTAGGTATGGTGTTAAGCAAAGGAATGCAGAAGGTCAGATGGTAGTGGATTTTGCGAAAAGGATGGACATGGCTGTGGTGAATACGTATTTTAACAAGAAGGAGGAGCACAGGGTGACATACAAGAGTGGAGGAAGATGCACACAGGTGGATTATATCTTATGTAGGAGGGCCAGTTTGAAGGAGATTGGAGACTGTAAAGTGGTGACAGGGGAAAGTGTAGTTTGGCAGCATAGGATGGTGGTTTGTAGGATGACATTGGTGATCAAGAAGAGGAGGAGAAGTGTGAGGGTAGCACCCAGGATCAAATGGTGGAAATTGAAAAAGGGTAATTGTGAGGTGGAGTTCAGGGAAGAGTTAAGACAGGCACTGGGTGGCAGTGAAGAGTTACCAAATAGCTGGGTAACTACAGCAGAGCTAGTAAGAGAGATGGCTAGAAAGGTGCTTGGTATAACATCTGGACAGAGAAAGGATGACAAGGAGACATGGTGGTGGAATGAGGAAGTACAGGAGAGTATACAGAGAAAGAGGTTGGCAAAGAAGAAGTGGGATTGTCAGAGAGATGAAGAAAGTAGACAGGAGTATAAGGAGATGAGGTGCATGGCAAAGAGAGAGGTGGAGAAGGCTAAGGATAAGGCATATGAAGAGTTGTATGAAAGGTTGGACACTAAGGAGGGAGAAAAGTACCTGTATCAATCGGCTAGACAGAGGGACAGAGCTAGGAAAGATGTGCAACAGGTTAGGGTGATAAAGGATAATGAGAGAAATGTACTCACAAGTGAGGAGAGTGTGTTGAGCAAATGGAAAGAGTACTTTGAGGGGTTGATGAATGAAGAGAATCAGAGGGAGAGAAGGTTGGATGATGTGCAGATAGTGAATCAGGAAGTGCAATAGATTAGTTAGGAGGAAGTAAGGATAGCTATGAAGAGGATGAAGAATAGAAAGGCTGCTGGTCCAGATGACATACCTGTGGAAGCATGGAGGTTTTTAGATGAAATGGCAGTGTAGTTTCTAACCAGATTGTTTAATGAAATCTTGGAAAGTGAGAGGATGCCTGAGGAATGGAGAAAAAGTGTTTTGGTACTGATTTTTAAGAATAAGGGTGATGTGCATAGCTGTAGTAACTACAGAGGGATTAAATTGATCAGTCACAGCATGAAGTTATGGGAAAGAGTAGTGGAAGCTAGGTTAAGAAGGGACATGATTATTAGTGATCAGCAGTATGGTTTCATGCCAGGAAAGAGCACTACAGATGCGATGTTTGTTCTGAGAGTGTTGATGGAGAAGTACAGAGAAGGTCAGAAGGAGTTGCATTGTGTTTTTGTAGACTTAGGGTGCCTAGAGAGGAGTTGTGGTAATGTATGAGGAAGTCGGGAGTGTCCGAGAAGTATGTAAGAGTGGTACAGGATATGTATGAGGGTAGTGTGACAGCAGTGAGGTCTGCGGTGGGAGTGACAGATGCATTTAAGGTGGATGTGGGATTACATCAAAGATCAGCTCTGAGCCCTTTCTTATTTGCAATGGTGATGGACAGGTTGACAGACGAGATCAGACAGGAATCCCCGTGGACTATGATGTTTGCAGATGACATTGTGATCTGTAGTGAGTGTGGAACAGGTGGAGGAGACCCTGAAGAGATGGAGATATGCTCTAGAGAGAAGAGGAATGAAGGTCAGGAGGACTAAGACAGAATATGTGTGTGCGAATGAGAAGGAGGACAGAGGAATGGTGAGGATGCAATGAGTAGAGGTCGTAAAGGTGGATGAGTTTAAATACTTGGGATCAATAGTTCAGAGTAATGATGAGTGTGGAAGAGAGGTGAGGAAGAGAGTGCAGCCAGGATGGAGTGGGTGGAGAAGAGTGTCAGGAGTGATTTGTGACAGACAATTACCAGTAAGAGTGAAAGGGAAGGTCTACAAGAGGGTATTGAGACCAGCTATGTTATATAGGTTGGAGACAGTGGCATTAACAAAAAGGTAGGAGTTAGAGCTGTATGTGGCAGAGTTAAAGATGTTAAGATTTGCACTGGGTGTGATGAAGGTGGACACGATTAGGAATAAGTATATTAGAGGGTCAGTCCAGGATGGAAGATTTGGAGACAAAACCAGAGAGGCAAGATTACATTGGTTTGGACATGTGCTGAGGAGGGATGCTGAGTATATTGTGAAAAAGATGCTAAGGATGAAGCTACCAGATAACAGGAAAAGAGGAAAGTCTAAGATAAGGTTTATGGATGTGGTGAGAGAGGACATGCAGGTGGTTGGTGTGACAGAGCAAGATGCAGAGGACAGGAAGAAATGGAAACAGATGATCTGCTGTGGTTTCCCTTAATGGGAACAGCCGAAAGAAGAAGATGATTAAGATTACACAAAGGATTTCAGTGCACAATGAAGTATTAAATACAAATGTGGGCAGGGTTTAGCATTAATGGCATGTCTAGACACTCCTTGGTGGAGCAGCAAATCCCTTGCTTGATCCTGGATTTTGGTCCTGTCTTGCAGAGATGACTCTAACAAATCAGACAGTGATGTACATCTGAAGGCTTGCAGAATAATCTAACATGTTTGTGTGTTAAAACATGCTTTGTTTTCTAACTGTACTGCAGTATAGTTCTGAGAATGTTTGTGGCATTTTCCAGTTTGGCTGAATTTTACATAGCTTGGTTATTCAGCATGTATTTATTATTTCATTAATTTATTTACATTTGTTTACCAGGAAAATCTGTCTGGTTTACAAAAAAACATTTTCAGCAGAGGCAAGGAGAAAAGCTTCACAGTTAGACAGGAATGTTTACACAGAGGTAGTTAACAATACAAAATAATAATAATGATAGCTGATTGTTACTACTATGTTACTAAAATTTAATAAATTATTTTCTAGTCCTGAGAAGCTTTTCTCCCCGGGTCTCTGCGGAAAATGAGCCAAAAGCTCAGCCAGACTAACCTGGTTAACAAATGTAAAATAAATAAATAAATAAAAATAATATACATAAGTTCATAGGTAAGTACTAGCTGCCCTTGTTGGCCATTTTAAGCCTAGCCAATTTCCTTCAAAGGTGAAAATTAAACCTTGTACCTTGTGTCTGTAAACATTTGCAATGTAATTATTTTATCATATGAATAATTTTAATTTGTTTTATCTTTTTTTTTTCTTTCTGTCTTTATGATCTGGCGAGATAGTGCTCTGACTATGTCCAAGTAAACAAACAACTTCTGTTCATCTACTAGTGCCAGTGCAGATGAACAGGGTTGGAGAAAAAATGGTGGGGTTCAGCCTTCTTGTTTACCTTAAGGTTAGAGGGGAGAGGCATATGCCTGGGAATGTGCTCTCTATTTAACCTCCTTGTTGGAGCCCCAAGAGCCAGTGGAATGATTTATTTCAAGGAGTGATGTGTCTGTAGGCTTATATCATTCACAGAGTGAATAACAAGTCTCTGTTTTACACATTCCATACCCAAATCTAGACACAACAGTAGACGTGTGGGAGAGTGGTAGGTCTACTGCAAAAACCCTGACCCCCCCCCTCCCCAGGTATGATGATACCACAACCGGTTACCAACAGACTGTATGGTGAGCATGAATAGATTAGGCATGTAAACAGAGAAAATTTGATAATCAAAGAGGGGTCCTCACCATGAAAAGAAAAAACATATCTGATCCTTCTTTAGTGACATTATATGAATGTCAGTATTCAAATACACATTATGGAAAATCTTTTTATAAACAAATGTTACTCCATTTAAGTTCAATAACTTTCAGAATATCTTGTTGGCTTTTTAAGTAACATTCCATATTTTGGACATCTCAGAGATGTGAACATAAATTTCTTTGAATTTTTTTTGGCTGATAATGAAGGCATAGCCTGAATTTGTTCTTCAGATGATTCTTTTTTCAGTTCAGAAAGATGTTCTGGTTTTGCAAACAGGTCTATTTGGACATCATTTTCCACACTTCTCTATATATCACAGGACAGCACGACACAGTATCTGCAATAAAGGCACTTTCATTCACACAGCCATTTTGAGCAAATGTCTTCTGTTTCTTCTCTGCATGTAGCTATCTACTATACATCTATCTACAGCCATCTGTAGTTTGAATAACAAATGCCCTGGCATGCTTACAAATATTCAAATCAGCTCTTTCTGGTTGCTTCTATGAAAAATCCTCACCGTATTTCTTTCACTCAGTCTAGAAAGAAAACAAGCATAATTATTATTGTAGAATCTTTATACTAATTGTTTTCTCAGTCTTTTTTTTAACTTGATTTTGTTCTTTGAAGTCAACAAAATAGTGAACTATAGAACGCTTCTTTTTAATCTATGACCTAAAAGTAATAGAGCATTCGATAGACCACCAGCTTAATTTGAACTATTTCTACATTCCAATAATGTTTATTGAAGAATCTGCCTAACAGTCAGCGCTCTGAAATGTGTCCAATAAAATAGTTATAGTTTGTATTGCCCGCTCAGTTTGACCATTCAGTTGTGTGTGTGGTCAGAAATGGATGTAACATGTTGAAAATCTCCAAATTCGCACACTAAGACCATTATCTCATTATCTGATCCATCTCTGGAATATTCTGTTTTGAATTATATAGCTTTATTTGCATTGATTCCATTTCTCCGGTACTATGCAAAAACATTTATCCGAGATGCATATTTAGGCACATTTTGTTTTAAGTATGAGAGAATTACAAATGTTAACTCATTTAGTGTTTTACTATTTGCCAAATGTCTGTGAAACCAGCTTCTGTTTTTGAAGAGAAATGAAATTCACACACACACACACACACGCACACACACACACACACACACACACACACACACACACACACACTTATAATTCAGTTTTATAACTGCCATATACTGGAAGCATAGGACAATCAGAAGTGTAACTTTAAGAATGCACTCAATATAGCACTGTCAGACACAAATTATATTTCTTTTAAATGTAAGGTACTTTAAGTTATGGCAGAAATTGTAAGGGAGAGAATAGAAGTATATTTTGAGGATTCACCTATGCCTCACTGAGTAACTAATCCATTAATGTTCAACTAAACAAAAACAACCATTCAGACTTTCCACTCAGTGAGTCCTTTTTCTTAAATTGTTTGCAAATCACACCTCTACTAGCTGCACATTTATACAACCATGGGGAAAAGAGAAAATTGTTTAGAAAAAAAAATGAACATATAGAAGCCACAGCACAAGTAATTTCCTGTCAGCAACAGCAATCCTAAGGAATAATCAAGATGGAGTCAGTGTGAAAGGATATATATGTGCTTCACTCTGCTTCAAGAAATTGGATTCTATAGGAATGTTTAGCCGTAATTTTAAGTCTAGTGCTTTACCTGCTATATCAAATCATTGTGGGCTAGTAAATATTTTCATAAACAAAATCAAATTTCAGACTTAGCGTACTTGGGATTTGCACATGCTTCTGTTGTAGTAGTGGATATCATTGCTAATGGCAGTTTCAGCTTGGCAGAAAATGGAAACATCTTTCTTCCTTATTCCTAGACTACATGTGATGTAGAAGGAGATATGTATGTGGGGAATGAAACACATGCTTATTGCAAGCCATAAGGAAAGTTCCAATAATTACGGGTAAAAATAATACAGTCAGCTCCAGTATCGAGGTGATGAAGAACAAATAGGCCATTTCTCCTCATTCATCTCTCCTTTTCACTGTGGACAAACACTTGAAAATTTCTTTCTGTTATTATTTCATGAAGAATGCCAGATAAATGTACATATAGAAGGGGAGGGTAACCTAATTATCATTGATGAAAGTTACTGTAATTTTGAATTACAGGCTGCAAGTATACCACAGGTAAGCATATCATGTTCCGGGGATTCACCTACTATCCCATTAGATATTGTGACTTCAACAGTGCTGCACTCTAAAAATAATTGGCATTACTGTATAAGTTTATTTGTAATCTGCAGTGCAGTCTGTTATCTCTGATATTAAAGTCTTTAAAAAAGGTAAAGTCACATTAACTGATTAAGAAAATGAAGATCTAAACTTAAAGACTGTCATAACAAATTAATTCCTAAAGTTACTTGCTTAGAAAAATTATTTATTACTGCTAAAAGTCATGAACTATAATGGGGGTGGGGGTGAAGAGGAGACTAATTATTAGAGGACTCTGTGAGGACTATCCCAATGCTAAACAAACCTAATAAGAAAGAGAGCACCTTAGACTGGATACTTATAAATAAACAGAAACAATCTTACAAGGTAGAAACTCTGCCAGATGATGTTAGTGATCATTTTTTGACCTACATCATAAGAGAAAAGAAGGATCTTCCCAACCTCCCCACCTCTAGGATAGCACGCTCTACCAAACACTTTAACTCAGAATTTTTTCAAGCTGAGCTTAAAGCCTATAACTGGAACTCTTTAAAAACCCTTCCACTTGAAGAGGCTGTGAAGTATCTTAACTCCAAATTCTTATCTATACTGGATAACCATGCTCCTAAACCGTCCATTAGAATGAAGTCTAACATAGCCCCATGGCTTACTAATGAAACTAGACATCAAATTTTGCTTAGGAACAAAGTTTGGGCTAAGTGAAGAGCTAACAGAAATATCTCTGATCATCTACAGTTCAGACAGCTCAGAAATAGTACAAAAAAGGCAATACTTAAAGATAAAAAAACTACTACTGTAAACTCCAACAAACTCACCAAAATAATCCTCAGAAGTTCTGGTCTAGCATTAATAAGCTCCTTTCCTCAGGTAACTCCCAAATACCCACCCCATTTGAGGCAGATCCAAATACCCCCCATCAAACTGCAAATGCCTTTATCTCCTTCTTCACTGAGACCATATAATCTCTAGATAATCAACTTATCCCAGATAACTCAAGCCTTCCCACCACCTCACCAGACTCTCTACCTAAATTCAGACTACAACACATCTCTACTACTCTCATCTATAAATTTATTCAAAAACTCAAGCCATGCACTTCTTCTGCTGACCAGCTACCTTTCCAATATCTCCAAAAAGCAGCCAAAGTAATTGCCTATCCTATATCCATCCTTATAAACAGGACAATCCAAGAAGGAACCATTCCAGATATTTGGAAAATCTCCCACATTATCCCATTACATAAAGGTGGGAACTCAAATGACTACTCTATCGGCCAATTGCTCTTTTATCACCCTTAGCAAAAATTATGGAAAAATGCATTCACCAACAACTACTACATCATCTTTCTCAAAATAAATAATAGCAAACTGTCAACATGGCTTTAGGCCATCACACAGTACCACTACTTCTCTTCTATCCTTTATAGATACCATCAATAGAAACCGTAATAAAAACATCCTCTCATCGGCACTCTTTATTGACCTCTCTAAAGCTTCCAACATGGTAAACCACACCCTCTGAATCAATATTCTTGAATCTCTTTCCTTTGACTATCAGGCTGTTAAATGGTTCAGATCCTACCTCAGCAACAGGCGGCAAGCAGTTGTCTGGGAAAATCAAATTTCATCCTTCTTGCCAATCACCATAAGAGTCTCTCAGGGCTCCATTCTTGGACCACTTCTTTTCTCATTATTTATCAATGATCTCCATGTAGCAATTCCTCAAGCTACCTGCATTCAATATGCAGATGATTACACACTAATATGCTCAGCAACCTCTCCATCTGAACTAGATTCTCTTACTCAAAATGTTTTCAACACTGTAGAAACATGGTTTACAAAACGCTGCCTCCTTCTTAATGCAAAAAAAACAAAACTCCTTCTCTTTACCCCCACTACCAAGTCCTCCCCCATAGATTTCTCAATCTCTTCAAATAATGGCACTATTATTTTTCCAGACTCTACCACTAAACTGTTAGGAATATCTATTGACAATAACCTCACATTTGATTACCATATAAATAACACCATTAAACAGTCAACAGAAAAATAGGCTCCTTATATAGAATAAAACCTTTCCTAACCCCAGCAGCCAGAACCAAGATTGCTCACTCCCATCTAATCTCAACTCTTCTGTACGCTTCACCTATTTTTACCAACCTGAAGAAAACTAACCTTAACAAACTAGCAACTTCCTATAATAACATTGCCAGATTTGCTACTGGCAATCCCTTTAAAACCCACCACTGTTTTAATCTTAGGCAACTAGACTGGCTGGAATTCCAAAACCATTTGATAATACCCCAACTCACGATTGCCCACAAGATATTTTACCAACCCAATAACACCCCTATACTCTCCAAGCTCTTAATCCCCTATAAAGATCTGAATTCCCTATGTTCTTCTAGCAAACTCCTCGCTAGCATAACAAAGTCTAATAATATGGCTGGTGACTCTCTGTTTACTAACACAGCAGGAAAAAACTGGAACCTGCTACCCAATGAACTAACTCTAATCACATCCTTGCCACTCTTTTAATGAAAACTTAAAAAACACCTCCAAATGCACTGGTTATACCCTTGTAGCAACCCTGACTAACCACCCTCTTCACATCTGTTTCTTCCTCTTCCAACCAAACTTCCAAACATTTTAATGCTTAGTTATGTAAGACACTGCTTAAACTCTAATTAACTTACTGCCAAAATCTTTCCACCTGATGTGAATACTTGCACATGATTCTTACTGTGCTACATTTGTTTTTGCTTTCTTAAGTGTAAATATTTTACTGTTGCTTTTCTCAAGTGTTAATATCTTTAGTATGTAATAATTACTTGTTGTATGTTTCTCTATTTTGTTTTTATTAATATTTTATTTACCATGTAACAATATTTCATACTTTTTATATCTGTTTGGAGCTTTTCTCCCTGGGCCTCTACTGAAAATGGAAATATATCCAGCTAGACTAGCCCGGTTAACAAATGTAAAATAAAAATAAAAAAGAAATAAACGTCGTGAAGCAATATCATGTGTTTTAATCACAGTGGTGGCCCCTTTAAATACACGAAGATCTGTACCATGCTCACCCCCAACTCCAACCTTGGGTTTTCCTTCTTGAGTCATTTATATAGAATTACTTAGTGTTGCTGATGATTTTTGTATGTTATTGCTTCTACAATACAAACATCTTTTGGAAGGAATGACTATAACTTGAGTACTTCTGTTAATTTGTTCAAAGATGTGAAAATTGAGCATAGCAACATGGTGCCAACGGTTCAGATGCTGTGTGGAATCAGATTCAAAATGGCTTATTAGTTTTCATGAAAATTGTCAAATTACAAGTCATGTAACCCGTGGTGATGGTGTTGCGGTAGCGTTGTCGCCTCACTGTAAGACGCTGTCTGGTTCGATTCTCAGCTAGAGCGTCATTTGCATGGAGACATGCATGAATGGGCATACCTTCGTTGAAGGTTGTGCATCAGGCCTGGCAAGCCTGTACATAAAAATCAACTGCCAATCATTAGCGGACCGGAGTTCCGCTGTGGCGACCCCTAACCGGGAAAAGCCGAAAGAAACAAACAAACAAGTCATGCAATGCTTTATAGATGTCATAATTGTGTAAAGAATAAATTCCCATGAGAGAAATCACTTTACAATGTCTGGTATTTTTATCTAATGTTATTATTGTCTGTGGAGTC
This sequence comes from Protopterus annectens, assembly GCF_019279795.1. Taxonomy (NCBI): domain Eukaryota; kingdom Metazoa; phylum Chordata; order Ceratodontiformes; family Protopteridae; genus Protopterus; species Protopterus annectens. The sequence goes on along the minus strand of NC_056738.1, from coordinate 378,347,425 downwards.
AGGGGTAGTTATATTACTTTTGTTGGTATGGAAACAAATAATGTGATGGCTGGTGGTGGTGGTGGGGGAGGGGCTGAAAGTTCTTTAGCACGAACCTGGAATTCTAGCAAAGTCACCAATTCTCCTAACAGAGATTTATATGAGGATGCACTGGTGTTTGGTTCATACTTTTTTCCTGAATTTTTGCTAAGTTATGATATCAACAAATCATTTAAATTATATCACTATAGATCAATATGGGTTGACTCTTAGCCAAATCTGTATGCTAAGATTTGTTTAATATTTTCTTGAAGGAGATATACCTATGAGTAACACAAAGTGCATTCTTCTGTGGTACTGATGTGAAAAACAGAAAATTAGTTAGCTCTTATGCTTTATGTATAATTTATTGGTAATATATTTGAACTTCATCCATATGAGCTACTGAGTAGCACACATGGTGTCACCTGAAATGGCAGCACCAATAAGGCGGGCTCACTTATGAAGAATGCAGCAGAGTGGTTATACTCTTAGTTCATACTGTTTGCTTTCTTATTCATGTCTGTGCTTCTATCTCATGTTATGTGAGGGTGATTTTACCAAGTATCTATCACTGTTAAATCCCTGTTTCCTAAAAGGGCAACCATCCATCTTTTGTCAGATACTTTTCTTCAAAAATATCTTTAGGAAAATTATATCATAACATGGGGAGCATCTTACTGAATACAAGGGTAAGTGATACTACATGGTATATGTAACTACCTATAACAGTTGCACGTAATATTAACATTTATTTACAAGCCATGACTTCTCTTCTGTGCTATGTCAGAGCTAGTGAGGTATTTTTTCATAAATAATTTTATCTTTTCTGTCTTACAAGTACATAAGGATTATCAGGTGAAAGATTCTTATTTCACATCTGGTAGACATAGCCTCACTTTATTCTCCATGTCATGACAAAACATCATTCTTCTTTAACTTGCCACAAATTCTAGCTAATGTCAGTAATCAGGAAGTAATTTAGGGGACTAGAACATGATATTAGGATGAACTCATGGTAAAGAAGGCTGTAGTACATAATATTCAAACATGGACTTAAAATTATTAAAAGACTTAATTTGTGTTTCTGAATTTTTTTTTTATTTGTTTCTTTATTTGTCGAGAGGTAGAACATTGATCCCAATGTACCAATTTCAGGTTTAACCCATGAAGGTGTAACAAGAATAGTTTGCTCATGCTGTGTATCTGGATGGGAAAAGACTTTACTTCTTTTCACCATATCACCATATTTGGTCTATGATTGTCTTTTTTCCTATTGTCCAGTTTCCTTATGAGATATCACTTCTCCTATATCTCAAAAGCATGATTTTTGAGATCATTTGTTGATTTATTTAAAAAATACTGCTTAACCCATTAACAATAAGGTACTAATTGTAGACTTCATGCAAATATCTTCTGAGAAGCTGATGATAAGGATCATGTTATTTCCTTAATCTATTCATTTTCCAATGGTCTGCAAGAGAATATAATTCCATACAGTGCAAGATGGACACCCCTTAAGTTGATCCTATGGGAAGTACTTATCAGTAAGACTTCCTACATCAAAAAGCTAAAGGCAGTTAAATAAAAAATACACTTAATGAACAGATATTGAAATTGGATGATAAACTGTAACATAACTTTGATCAAGATAAACAATCAACTGATTGAATATGAGAACAAATTAAAATGTATTCTGCTCCACATTTTTCTTTTTTTTAGCCTAAAATTCAAGCTACATAAGTTAAGTGGGCGTTAGTCTCATCTAAACATCTGCTCACCTTACTGTAAATAAATGATAATTTAAAAAAAATCTCATCCATGACCATACTTCTCAACTGTCCCAAATTGTTGTTTTTTTAAAGAAACATTCTTATTGATTTATCACTTATGACATAGGCAATCATGCATTTATATAAATGAAAAGAAACCATATTGACATATTTTCAGTTGGAAACATTATACATCAATTATAATCTTCTGTACAGGCATTGTCAAGCAAACATTACAAAGCTCATTAAATTCCTATCTTACCTTAAACCTCATTCCTCCTCAACAACATTATTCTGCATGTATTGTTCCTCAATTCCCATTCTTTCCTATGTAAATTGCTCCTACCCTTTTCTAAAGATCCCGCTTTCAGTTACTTTGCCTCTGTTACTATATCCACTACTTATAGTACAGTTGGTTTAGACTTTGATTTCCATTTTCTAGTAATTGCTTTTTAGGCAGTCTCCAAAAATAAACTCAGCAAGGCATTGCTATGTCTAGGCAATTCTAATTCTGAATCACAACTCGAAAAACATTTCCTTAGTTATACCAATTTGCTCATCTAGTATTTTTGGAAGACAAGTCTGCATGGAATTTTTAAACGTTTGTTAACTCATTAACCTCCCGAAAATATGTTCCCAATTAAAATGTGAAATAAAAATGTTCTGACCACCATGGATAAAATACATCTTTAATATGAAAAGCTACTTAAAATATACATACAAATATGATAAAAACAATAACAATAGATAAGCGCTTTCACTGTGAAAACACTGCTTCCTCAGACCATGAATAAACATTGCAAAAACTAAACCAATTATATTCATACAATTTCAAACCTAACAACCAATGAATGACAGAAAGGATCGCAAACACATACATTCATTGATTAACTGTGTAACCATAGTGATTGGTACTTAACATTTTAACTGGCTGATAAACCAGTCAAGAATAAAATCAAAGCACATCAAAAACTAATTCACAGAACTACAATAGTCTTCATTCAATAGATACAACCAAATATTCAATGATTGGTAACTCGTGTTCTAGCTGACCAATGAGTAATATAGATCAAAAACACCCCCAAGATGGTTAAATGCATACTTTATTAAAACAGCAGGAACAGTGAGTCATAATTCACGCCGCTTAACAGTCAATCGGCTTCAGTCTGAAGTGATCATTTACTGAGTAGTACTCCAAATCTAAATGTAATGTCCACACTTCACTTTGAAAAGTGATTGGTTCTTTCCACTGCAATTAGAAAAACACTACCTGGACACAAGAAGCATGAAATAAAGCTGAAACAATTCTGTGTAATATGTTGATTAAAAATATAAATCTATTAAAACTATTAACACACATACTAAAATAAAATACATACAGAAGACTTAATGTTTCAGGCTGAAGGATTTCAAAACTGGTTTCAATGAAACCTCTTCATTTAATCCAGGGGGAACATGTGCTTGTAGCAACAAAATCCATTTCAACTCCTTCTCCTGTGTAAAATTTCTAAAATCTCCTCCCCTTATACTTTCAGTTAACAATTTTAATACCAGAAATTTAAAAATGCTTTCACTGCCAAACATTTGTACATGTTGAGATAAGGCACTAGTACAATTTATTTTTGTGAAAATCATTGACATGTTCAAGAATGGTGGTGCTGCGGTAGCGTTGTCACCTCATAGACGTTGCACATTCGATTCTCAGTTAGAGCGTCTTCTGTGTGTCGACATGTGTGAATGGGTGTTTCTTCACTGAAGGTTGTGTGTTAGGCCCGGCAAGCCAGCACGTAAAACTCTACTGCCAATCATTAGCGGACCGGATTTCCGCTGTGGTGACCCCTAACCAGGAAAAGCCGAAAGACATACAGTACATTGACATGTTCAAGAATCCTCTGTTTTAATTTATGATTAGTCTTTCCAATATAAAATAAATTACACACTGTGCAATTAGCATAATAAACCACATTCCTGCTTTTACAATCTGTATAAATCTCAATATATTTTCTCTGAGCTGTTATTGGATGTGTAAGATAAGTGCAGCTCCTAATAAACTAACAGGCTCTAAAAGAATAGCAGCAAAAGGTGCCATTCCCTTCAAACTAACTGAAGTAAATTTGTCTACCATTCCTATAGCAGAACTGCTGTTTCACAGATAAGTTATTTGTAAAACAAAACTTGGGTGCTGTGCCTAAAACCCTGTTTATTTCCAAACTGGCATCAAAATAGGCCAGTTCTTTTTACACATGTAACATTAATGTCATTTGAATAAGTAAACACCACCCTATTCTCTCTCTGTCTACCAGTACACGAGTTGACAGTACTAACTAAATTGCCAACTTTCTCTGACAAATAGGGTCTACCTTTTGTATCTCTGAGACGACATGCTTCAAAGAGACCTTGTTCAATATCTCTGACATTATATCCTCACTCAATGAATTCTATGGTCATAATACTTAATGGTTTTTCAAGTTCTTGGTCATCATTATAAAGTCTCATAACTCTTACGAACTGCCCCTTTAACACATTGTTAGTGATGTGTCTGGGGTGCATACTCGACTTGTGCAAAAAAATATTTCACCTACATGGTTTCCTATAAATCTTCATTCTAAAATGACCCATCAGATCCTGACTAACCATAACATCCAATAATTCAATAGCAGTATCAGATGTATTGTAACCAAATTTCAAATATTCAGTCGTCTCATGTAAATAACCTATAAACATATCCGCTTGTTCAAAGTCCCTGACAATTAAGGAACACATTATCAAAGCCAACTTTTGTTTATTACCACACCAATTATATCCTTCAATTTCCCTTATTTTCTTTACCAGTGTTTCTAACTATAATACAAATAAATAGGAAAGAGGACACCCACACATAGTTCCTTTTCTCAAACATAACATTTCAGATAGGACCCCCTCCCTTCATTTATATTTTTGCCTCCAGTCCCTCCTATATTCTCCAAATCAGCTTTATTTTATCAAGGAATGCAAATGCTTCCCTTACCCCACTCAGGAAATCCCAACTTACTCTGTTAAATACTTTCTCTGCATTAAGACCCACCAACAGCGATATTTTACTTACATTTTGATTCTCTCTGGATCATCATTGTTCTATTAATGTTGTCAAATGTTTGCCTCCCCTCCACAAAATCACATTGGTCCATCTCTATCAATTTGGGCATCACCTTTGTCATTCTTTTAGCCATTATAGACATAAACACTTTATAATCATGGTTTAGAATTGAAATGGGCCTATATGAATCTGGATCTGATGGGTCTTTGCCATCTTTAGGTATTATAGCCACCACAGCTTTCTTCTAGGATGTTAGTGTTTCTTCTCCTTTAAAATACTGTTAAACAAAACCTTCCAGATCTTTATTACCTTCTTCCCTATTAGCTTCCAAACTTCCACAGGAATATCATCTATTCAAGGAGACTTTCCTGTAGATTGATTATAGATCACCATTTTTATCTCATCTATTCCTATCTTAACTGCTAGTAACTGAGCCTTATCTGCCTCTAACCATGGCATATTTACTTCTTTCACAAATATTTCCATTTGTGTTTTTCCTTAATTTTGACATTTCTCTGTTTTATACAGATTTTCATAATATTTCTGAAATATTTCTAATACTTCTACAAGATCTCTGGTTATTTTCCTTGTTATAGGCTTTCTAAGCTTGGCAACAACCCTTTCTACTTTCTGTTGCCTGAGCTGTTGTGGTAAAAGTTGTATTCTGTGTAGTTGTTATAAAAAAAACAGTTACTTAACAGCAATCTTTCTAAACACATATATATTATTGAGGTAGTTCCTTATTTTCTCTGTAGCACTCTGCAGTTGCATCTCTTCTTGTTCTGTGAGATTTCTCCTATTCTACAATAATTTTAACCTTTGTCAGTCCCTCTAAATAATTCCTGTTACTTCATAACTATAAGTCTTTTTTTTAATTTTTACCCTAGTTTTAAATGCCACTTTCATTCTATCCCAATCCATAGCTATTTTTTCTGAAGAAACTTATTTCTCCCATAATAACTCCTGAAGATTTTCCACTACCCATTCCTTAAATTCCTCGCTGTTTAAAATAGATGTGAGAAGTCCCAGTACCTAATTTTTATTTCATTATCCTGCATTTTTATTTTAATTATTATTGGCATGTGATCTGAAATAGTTATTGTATATTTATCAAAACTTTCAACTAAATGCACATGTTCCTGTGAAATATAATTTTCTGTCTAGCCTAGTCCAGTTTTTCTACCTTGGGGAATAATATGTAAATTCTCTCTGAGGTTCTACTACCAAATTTACATTATATATACCAACTATTTTCATGCATTTATTAAAATATCTACCCTCTTGTTATATTTTACCTTCTATGCCCCAGATACATTCTCAGTGTTACAAATCAAATTCTAGTTCCCACCTATAAATAATATTCCCTGCTGAAAGCTGATTATTTCTCCCAAAATTTTCTTAAGCTCCACTGCAGCAGTTTTAGGTGGAATATAAATAGATGCCAGCATAACCCTTCTGCTTTGCCAGTAGCCCCTTATTACTACAAATCTAACATTATAATCTCCCCCCTCTTCTATCCCTACTGGACCTCCTCTAGCAATTAATAGAATTACTTCCCCTTTACTTTGTTCCAGATAGTCTGCTGAATAACCATCCTGAAATTCTTTCTTTATATATTTCACATGCTCATTTTTTTTCCAAATGTGACCTTGTAGCATAGCTATTTGCCATCTGCATTTTAATATAGTTCAATACCCTTTTTTTTGCATATAACTGTGAGATCACTCACATTTAAAGATAACATGGACAGTGTTGTCATTATCATAAGTTATTATTCTCACCTGTTATGCATAACAACTTTTTTTCAAATGTTTAGTTTTGGGTTTTCTGTTACATGCATACACTAATGTTTGGCAGGTTGATCTTGTCATATCTATTTGAATCTAAGTCACATCTTACAAAACATTTTGTTTTAATGAAAATGCTTGAAAAAACACCCCTATTCAGAATACCCCTATAGCCCATTAGCTTAATGCAAACGCACAAAACTATGCCCATGTTCAAATAATGAAGTTTAACACTCATAATAGGAACAATTGCCCCTGATTGACAGCTACACTCACAGGCTTGAACTGACCTATAATGAAGGTTATCCATGCTGAGATGAATGGTACACGTTGTGCTTCTATGTACACTGTTATTTTTATCTTATCTATATTTCTCTCCCAGATGTAGAAAACAACTTGAATGCTTTTTATTGCCCTTATCAGATTGTCTCCATAGAAACACAAGAAGCATATACATGGTTGCCTTCAGGTACAAGCTTCTGATGTCATTTAGTACAGAACTGCTTTATATATTATTTACATTTTATTTTTGTATGCTGCCATAAGAAAAGATTTAATGTTATCAGGTGCTGAAGCAGGAATAATCATTACCACTACCTGATGTTTTTGTTATTGACTATTGCTAAACCAAGTCCAATCTGACTGGTCACACAGTATGGGCTGCCTTAACCTAATGTTCTCTTATATTTTTCTTGTATTTTTCTTTCAGTAATCCAAACCACCCATCAGATCAAGCAGGTCTCTGCCCCCCATAACAAGCAGTGGAAATTTCAAACTTCTCTCTTGAGCACTGGGCACCCACAAACACTGCCCTGCAACTAAAGAGACTGAACACCAATGTAGGTGCTTAACTTCAAAGTGTCTAGACAGTAAAATACATTAACTGCACTAACCTAAACAAATGTTAGTGATTGTATTAGTACATTCTGCTGTATAGTTCCTTAATCAAACCACTGTACTGAAGAGTACATCACCAGGAAGAAACAGCTGCATAATACTCTCCAGTTAGTGTCCCCCCAAACTAAAGCCTATTTTCTTTTGAGAAACACTTAAATCTATAAAATAGTTTGTTTTCCTCTCCTGTTTCATCTGTAACTAACCTCAGCTTTAATTTTATACCTTTTAAGAATTTCAGGGTAAAATTCAAAAACACTTCCCAAAAATTGGGGTCAGACTAATAACAACTATAAAAGAACTCAGACATTTAAAGGTTAATTGACTCAGATTTCTGCTTATCCTGACTAAAACTCAAAATCTTAGCTTACACATCGTCTCCTTTGGAACGGCACTTTCTCTGTTTCAGGTGTAGTCTCCCACCCTCATTCCCACCCACTCCCAAATCATTTCCTTTATACTTCTTCACCATTTCTCTCCTATAATCAAACCCCTCCCCTTCCTGTTTCCTATCTACCACATCTTCATCTATCGTACCACACTCCTTCAATTAACTACACATAATCTAGCTTAGCCATACTTCCTCCTCTAACTTTAACCTTCTTCCTGGTCCATACCACCTTTTATTATACCTTTTTTCTCCCAGTAATCACCATGCATACACCACTTCTCTCCACTGCAATATTGCTATCACTATGTCTCCTCCATACTCTAACATCCTCACCAACAGTATTAACCTCTTATCATTATACCCCTACCCATACACACAACTATAACTTCTCATATACCCAACAACCAATACTCATATCTGCATACAACTTCGCAAAATAAAAATCCCCCCTCCCATTGCATAATATCTACAAATAAATCAAAATACACTAAATACTACCTAATAACTATCAAACCTAACTACTATCCTATTTCACTACTCCCATTAGGTGATATTCACCCTAACCCAGGACCCAGTCCTAACTCAACCACTCCTCAAAATACCTTATCAACCACAAGTAATTTACCAAAAAAAAAACCCAAACAAATCTCCTTTTACTCTATAAACACTCAAAGCACACTTAATAAAGTTAGCCAACTTCATGCTTGGATATCTGCTCAAAATCCAGACATCATTTCCCTTACAGAAACATGGCTTAAACCACAAAACCTAGATAAGGACATACTCCCTCCTGGATAAAATATAATACAGCTCGATCGCCCTAATAAAAAAAGAGGGATTACAATTGTATACTCCAACAACCTCACTTTTATATACCCAAAGCAGTCTATACCTTCCTTTTCTCTCGCAGAATTGCTGGTAGCAAACCTTAAGCTCAATGACTATATTACTATTACTGTCATATCTATTTACATTCTACCAGGGGACAATATTCCCTTATTGGAAAGCATTCTCTCCTACCTCTCCCACAACATCCCTAATGAAATCATTCTCCTTGGGGATGTGAACATAAATTGGGAAACACTCACCAGTCCTAACTCAACACACCATATAAATCTATATGGCTTTTCACAACTTATCTCCCAGCCTACTTATACCAGTAACACTCATTCTACCAGTACACTCATTGACTTGATTCTTGTCTCAAATCCCTCGAAATACCATAGTCCTGAAACACCCTCTGACTCCCTGAGTGACCACTCTACAATAAAGGTACTTAGACATACCTCCCACTTATCTAAACCACATAGATACATAACCTGTCATAAATTATCCAAATTCAACCCAGAAACTTTTAATAATCTCTTACTCAGAATAAACAGGAACTTCCTCACCCAGCTCCCACTCAATGAAGCAGTTCAGTCTTGTAACTCAACCTTCCTAAATATCTTAAACTCACTAGCTCCATTACAGAAAGTAAGGATAAAAGCTACTATATCCCCTTGGCTATCTAAGAATACTCACACTCTCATGACAGCAAGAGATTGAGCCTGGAAAACCTGGACCCAAACTAAACTACCAGCAGATCTGCAAAAGTATAAAGAACTGAGAAATAAGACAAAAAATGTATTGATAAAGACTTCTACTATAACCCTCCAACTGCCCTAAAATCAGATCCAAAAAAATTCTGGAATGCCATAAACCAAATACTTCATCCCGGTAATCCTACTTCACCTAATCCATCTCCTGACAAATCTCCCAAAGAGACTGCTAACTCCTTCAATGCCTATTTCATTCAGTCAATAGCCAAGCTTTTCAATCCTAATCTAACATACTCCAGTAACAGTGTTCCAAATTGCTTGGAACCTCCACCCACAGCCAACTCTGCAAACTCTTTTTTCCTTAATGCAGTCCCCACTGCTTACATAAAAGCCCTTCTTTCCAAACTAAAACCATGCTCTGTTTCTGTTGACAGTATCCCATCTTACTTTCTTCAGATTGCTGCTCCCGCTATTGCTTTGCCAGAATCTATTTTAATCAACCGTTCCATCTCTGAAGCTAAAGTACCTGCTATCTGGAAACAATTCTACACCATACCTATTCACAAAGGTGGCAATTCCACAGAACTCTCAAACTTCAGACCAATAACTATGATCTCCCCTCTATCTAAAGTCTTAGAAAAATGTACACATACACAAGTAATGCAATATCTTATACAGGGCACACTCCTCATTACCACTCAGTACGATTTCCAACCCATAGTACCACTAGAGCTCTACTTTCCTTTCTCAACACCATTTCTATAGCTAGAGATAATCATAAACTTATCTCATGCTTATTCCTTGACCTCTCAAAAGCCTTCAGCACTGTCTCACATCCTCTGCTACTGAATAAACTCTCTGATCCCAACTTTTCTATCAAAACAATAGCATGGTTCTCCAGCTATCTCACTGAATGACAGCAATCAGTAAGATGGCATGCCTCACTATCATCTCTCCTTCCAGTGAAAATGGGTGTTCCCCAAGGAGCCATTGTTGGACCACTACTTTTCAATATCTTCATGAACTCACTCTACTCCTCTTGTCCACAATCCTCATTAGGCCAATATGCAGATGACTCCACAGTTATCACCATTGCTAACTCAACCTCTGAACTTCTAAAAGCTACCCAGTTTTTTTCAAACCTGGCTCACCAATAATCAGCTCATCCTTAATCCCCCCCAAAAACAAACTCTTACTCTTTCTCCCCAAAACTGTTACTCATATCAAATCTACTTTTCAAATAAAATCACTAAATCACACTCTCATAGTTGCTGACTCTAGTACTAAACTCCTTGGTGTAACCATTGATGATCAGCTAAAATTTGACCTCCATATAAATAACTGTATCAGGAAAATCCATCAAAAGTAGGACTTCTCTACAGAAATAAAACAATTCCTAACTCCTGAATCTAGGACCACAATCACACATGCTTACCTTTTGTCATGCCTAACATACTGCTCCCAAATACACACAAATCTTAACTTCACCTTACTTAGCAAACTTGAATCAACCTATCACAAAATAGCCAGATTTGTTGCACAACAATCCTACATATCTCATCACTGTATCTCTCTCAAACATCTAAACTGGCTCAAACTACCATACCTCCTACTCCTTTCTCAGCTCCAAATTATACACTCTATTATTTATTCACCATCCTACTTTTCAGCACTAGGCACTATAATCTCCCACTATGTCCCATCCAGACTACTCAGGAGCTCCACATATAGCTATCATCCCTCTATTGCTTGGAAGAAAATCCCACAAGAAGTTAGATCACTTTCACATCCTAAAGTATTCAAACTAGCCACTAAATAGTACTTAAAAAGTCATTGGATTTGTATCTGTTCTTAGCCTCCTTGAATATATCTTCACTAAATAACAAACCTAACTTCCTCTGTCTTACCATCATTTTTTCTCCTCTATACCAAAAGATTTTCAACTTAAACTAGTCTACTTCATCATTTTTTACCTAACACTATCTCCTTTCCTTCTGCTGCAGTATTCTTCATAACATTTTTATAGATAATTGTAACTGCATATATATGATAACTGTTCTAAACATTTTATTATGAATGATTATAATGTTAACTGTGTTTGTAACAGTTATATTTTTTGTAACTATGTTTTGGAGCTTTTCTCCCTGGGCCTCTGCTGAAAAAAGGGCTTTTGCTCAGTCAGACAATCTCTGTTAACAAATGTAAAATAAAATAAATAAATAAATCAATAAATAAAATTTGTTTGCTAAAGTGTTTTATTATTAATTTTTTTTATTACATTCAATGTTCTTTTATTTTCTTGCTTCCCATTAAAACTTGTTTTTAGATCAAGCCAAGGGCCTTAATCCAGTCATCCCCCCATGCAATAGTAAGAAAAAGCATATCAGTTCTACTTATAGCATGCTCTTTGGTTCAGGCTTTTTTCTCTTTTTACATTGCTGTGCCTACATTTCTTAAAATTTAACAAGAAGAAAGAAAAAGGATCAGGGGGACCTGTTTACTTTAATATCTCTATTGCACACAAAAACAACTTAGAAAGCTTTTTATAATATGCAGTATATGTCATGTTTCACAAAAATACTGTTAGGAACAAAAACAGTTTCACTTACAGTTACCTCTTTCTTCCTCTTCCCCTCTCCTTATTCTTTTTCTAAAAATTAATGACATGAAGTAGGGCATATGCATTGGAGTCCCCTGCAAGTTTAGCAGTCAAAAAGTCCAGTATTCCCAGGTTTACTTATTCCATATTTCACAAATGTGATTGATGCTTTGTAATACCACATTTATTTATTAATTTCTGAATTGCTGGTGTTCTTCCTGTTGATCTCCATCTCCAAACTCCAGTTTCTAATTCATTTCCAGCATACTGCTTTTTCCATTCAACTCCTAAGCTTTTTTTTTGTCTCTCAAGCATTTCCCTTGGAATTTTGGAAAAGGTTTCACTGCATATTCTTTCATGAGCTTTATTATCAGAAGAATAGGAAGCAGAATCCCCTTCTGTTTGATAGCTCACTTTTTGTTGGACATACTCTTGTATTTACTTCTTAGCATGTTCTGCATCAAAACATGACTTTGACCCTCCAGGAAAAAATATTCTGAGGATAGCTGGATACAGTAGCTTGAAACTCACACATCCTTCTTGACATTCCCTGATTGCTGGACTAAATTTACTCCTCTTCTGCCTATTGTATAGTGAGTAATCATTTTTCCATAAACAGTCTACTGTCTCCAACTTTTAGTACTGTGTCCTTCTGCCACAGTTTTGTTGGAATCAAATCTTTGCTGGTAGGACTGCATCTTTCCTACTAGAGGTCATGACTGCTTTCTCATAGCCAGGTTTGGAGCATATACACACGTTACTCTTTCAATTAACAACTCCTGCTGTGGAATACAATTTCAGTTACTTATTTATGCTTTCATAAAATTATTAAAGTCTGTTCCTTACAGTTTCTCTGTTACATTGGAAAATGTCAGGTTTTCACTACATGCTCTTTCCTCTAATTCTACCATTTTATAAAACATCTCTTTTTGAGCACTCTCATATTCAGCCAGCATTGTCTTCATTTTGACCTGTGACTTTTGCAGTTTTATCAGCTCATCTGAATATCTGTTTAAGGCTTCTTCCATTTTTCCAGCCTTTTGTTACTTGAGTTGATGTACTCCTTCAGTGTTTCATTTATTTTAATCAGCAGATTTAATTTATTTTTTTCCTTTAGATTACCAGAAAGCATGTCTTGCACCAAATCTGGAGCTTGAATTGCTTTTTGCTCTACAGCTGCAGGATTCTTCACAGCCAGTGTTTTCTCCTCACATTTTGTGATTGGTTTTCTTTCGGGTTCCCTTAAGTGTCTTCTTTGCTGGCATCCAGGTTGTGCACTTTCTAGCCAGTAACTGAAATTTACCCCAAAAGGCAAATTCACTGGCTCTCTTTTATGCGTTTCTGTTTTTACACTGGGAGAATTGAAATTGAGTGGTTACTCAGTGTTGAGCCATCTTGGATGTCCTCAACTGTCACAAATTTGTTAGTAAATACTGAGTGTCAAAAGATTTGTAATTCCCCCTCTAAATTATGATTTCTGGAGTTAAGATTTGTTCTTTTTATCATTAGTGTGTAAATGTCTGCAACTCAGTAATGTCACTGAAGCTGTAACTGTGACTACACTGAGTTAAAACTGCAAGACAGAAGTGAAATATGCATTTAGCATGATTTTTGGACATGTAGAAAACAGGGAAAGAGTGAGTGTCCATACAAACATTGGTATATGACACTTTTATCCCTCTTCCTTGTTCAGCTTTCAAATACATTCAACAAAATGCTATCTCTTTACTTGCAAGGATTGTTTCTGTGACAGTATGTGCTACTTAATTCATTGTTGTTTACATTCAACAAATGAAAAGGGTTTTCAAAGTTTCTCTGTAAAAGTCTCATTTGCATTGTAATTATTTATTTTAAATACACCTTTTAGCATCTACTTTGACTTAGCTTCCTTCTGCAACCCCAAAACTAATGAAGCCTCATATTCAAATACATATTTCATTAACAAAAACTAAGAGTGAAGGCAAGCATTAGTTTTGAGAGCATTTCCATATTTGCACCCAAGGCTGTTAGTGCAGTTTCCTGCAGCTGTGTGCACTCTCTCAAATGTATACAAAATAAATTTGATGGATAAGCCTGTGTCAATACGTAGACTGTGGTGGATTCTGTGTACATTAGACTTGATACCAACCTGTGATTCCATGCCTCAGAGTTAAGTCTCCTGTTATACACACAAATGCAAAGCAACAGGAATTATGATTACTTGGAAGAAAATAACCAGAAATACACTATTCTGAAGTATTTAAAATGTTATTTAAGCTGATTTGCAGATATGTGTGTAATCGTGTAGTCATGTATACTGGCATGTAGGTGTGGATTTTATATGTAGATTTTTTGGATCCAGGAACAAAATTATGAATATTTTTTCCAAGAATAAAATATCTGATGAGAGAGAACACAGCTTATTTCTTACTAGATTCTTGCTTTAATTAGTATGTTGATTAATAAATGTTATGATACTTTGCCTGTTTTTACTAGTTTAGATATTTACTTTATGATTTTTATAATATGAACATGATATGTTCTTGTAAGCACATATATTTATCAGCTATTTCATTTGCTTTACAGTGTTGTGGCAAATATGAATGTTTATTGTATTCTTTCTACTTAGTAGTTTAAATGAAACACATTTTCTAAACTTTTGAATCTAAAAACATAAATAGAAGAAATATAGAAAATGAGACACCAGAGGTAGTGGAACAAGTGCTTGTGTATGGCAACATGGAAATGAGTTGTTTTTCTCAAGTTTCTGTACCAGGATGTTTGAAGCAATCACAACAGTTCACAACAGCTTGGATGAGCATTTTGGCACCCAAAAAGTTAAAAGAAAAATGACACACATGGAACTGATTCACTGACCAATTCATCAAATATCACCTTGCTTCAAGACCAAACAGGAAATAAACACAGCTGCCCTGAGTATCCAGACCCATACGACACACTGATAACTTACTGAACTGATTCTTTGGCTAAGCACTCCAGGCTCCTTTCTCATCATTCTCTCATAATCTGTCTGTAAATAGTAGTATCTTCAGTGTTCCTTACCTGTGGTAACTGTCTAACCAACACATTATTACATACACACACACACAGCTCCCAGAAAAGGCTGGTAGAATTCTCCATTTCACCACAGCTATTGTCCAGGCAAGGTAGTATTGCCACCACTATAGATTATGTTAGACTCCCACCAACTACCATGCCACTCCTGATTTATAGCCATACAGCAAAAATAGATATAAATGGTAATGTACCAAGTAAATGGGTTAATTTAAAATAAATACCAGCATACCGACAACCTACAGTGCATAATAATGCCCTGCTCTCAAATCACAAATACCTAAATAAATATCTATTACCCACAAGATCTTACAACTGAATAAAAAAAAAAACTTTACTTAGAAAATAAACAAGTTAGTGCTGATACAAATCAAATATGGAGAGATAAAAACATTTGCCCAAGTAAAAGAAAAATGATTAATTGCAGATGGAATACTTACAAAAACTCTAACTAAGCTGGATGACTTCCCTAGCCATCTCTTACTGAAAGGATATTGAGGCTGAACTTGGAATGTGAATACTATAGTCAGATTGCAACAGCTTACATAGATGTTGGAAACAAGGTTTTCCAGCAGGAATTGTTATCCCTTTTCCTAGGACCCAGAAGAAATTAACTTAGTCTTTTCTCACATGCAGAAGAAAGCCTAAGCTGTCGCAAATTTGTTACTGATGTTTAACAATCTTTTGTTATAAGGTTTCCTGAATATTCAATTTTGCAACTTTCCATTCGAGTCCACCAATCCACAACCCTTTTTCCTATTTTTGCACATGGGATCAGGGTGTCACTTCAACAGTGACAATCATCTAGAGCCAAGGTTTACACTGCTGTGTGGCTAGCCCTTCTACTGTAGTTCTTCTACTCTACACACCTGCACCTACAGCCAATTTAGAGTGTCTGGTCCAGCTACTGTGTATCTTTGAAATATGAGAAGAAACTGGAGCACCAAGGGGAAACCCAGACAAACACAGGGAGGACATGCAGGCTCCACACAGAAGGCCCCCCAGCTGAAAATTGAACTGGGGGAACCTTTTACTGTGAGGCAACAACACTAACTGCTGTGTCACTGTGCTGCTGTCCCAAGTACAACCAAACAGTTCTTTCCTGTAACTGTATTTTATCATGCAATCACTTCCATTTCAGGTCTTGCACATATTTTTTCTATATTAATTTAAAGGGCAAACACAATTCTTCTCTCTCCATTAAGAAGTCTTATAAATGCACTTTCATGGTGCAGATCAGATTTTACAAAGCTTATATATATCTAGTGAATATTTTAGAATTTGATTTGGGATTACCCATACCACTTCTATGTTGGATAGCCATCTTATAGGACTGCAAGGCTAAACTTCATCTAGTGAGCTTTCCATTCTGCCCACTTGCTCTTTATAGGCAGTTTAAAGGGTTGGGGTTTGTAATCATGGTGAACTGTCTGCCATAAAGGTAGAGTTGCATTTTTTATAGAGCCCAGACTATTGCCAGACACTCCTTTATGGCTGCTTAGGATTCCTCTTGGAGCTGAATTCTGCTGTACATGTACACCATAGTGCTCTCCTCCCTCTGAGGAAATCTGACTAAGTATAACCCCCACACCATTGTTGGAAGTATCTTCATACACAATGAAATCTTGACTTTAGTCAGAACTGGCAAGCAGAAGGGGTGAACTCAAAGCCTCCTTGAGTGTTAGAAATGCATGCTCAGAGTCTCGGGTACCGACAACCTTAACTGGTATTTTCTTTCTTTTATGGATAGCAATAAGAGTGGCTATTGTATTAGGAACAAACATTCTGTAGTATCCTACTGCCCCTAAGAAAGTCCTCACCTGTTTCTTTATAGTAGGTGTAGGCCTTGTATAAATGTTTTTGACATTGGCTAACTCTGTCCCAGTATTTCTACCATCCACTACTATTATCATTCCTACCTGACAAGTGTTACTCTTAACAGTCAGCCTGGCTCTTTCCAGTCTGTCCAACAGCTCTCTGTCATTTAAAATATGTTCTGCCTATGACAGGCTGTAGATGACAATATCATCTAAGTAAGCAATGCCACAAGCTCCTTCTAAGATGCAATCTACCAGCCTCTGGAAAGCTATTGGGACAGTCTTCATTCCACAGGGCATGCTACTAAGCTAATTCAACCCAAAATGGTTCACAAATGTTCACCTCTTCATGGCTGTAATCATCAGGGGTATCTGCTAGTTACTCTTGGCCAAGTCAGTAGTCATTATATACTTATCTCCACCCAACTGTCTTAAGGCTTCATGTATCCTCGACATGGGTTAAACATTTGACTGCATGAGAGTTCAGCTTTCTGTAGTCCTACAGTTCCTCTTTCAAAATTTGTGTAACTCTTTCAGGGGCTTATTTGATGGACTGCTGGGTTCCTGTGACCACATGATGCTCTACCAAGAGGGTACAACCTGACTTACATAATCCCAAATTCCTGTCATATGCTAAGATTTCCTGAGCCTGGGTAGGGCTACCTCATCCACTATTAGTCAGACTAAGCATCACTGAGGAGATCTATAAGAAGGCCCACTTATGTTTCTTCCTCCCTTAACCCACTATATTTACTGAGCACCAGGCCTTATTGTCATGGTAGGACTTCATGTTAATATGGTAGAGTCTGTGCTTCTGCCTCCTGTCTGCCATCTCTACCATGTACTTTGTAACATTCAGTTTTTCATAATAGTTGAAGGACCATCTTAAGAGTTTTTTCAAAAGGTTTCTGTGCTGTTTCTCCTCCATAATACAGTACCCTCATGTAAGTATAATATTTTGTTAAACAGAAAGTTAAAGAGGTTGTCATGTTGTTTCCCCTTCATCTTTTTCTGAGACTTCATAAAATCTTAAGTTATTTCTTCTAATTTTCATGATCTTATAGTTTGTTAGTCAACCAGGTATTTGATTTTAGAAGAAGTTTATTTTATTTAACATATGTTTACTGGGAAAGTCCAACTTGGAACAAAGCCAATTTTCAGTAGATGCCATGGGAGAAATGCTCCAGACACATGTCTTTCTAACATGGGAGGAAACCGGAGCACCTGATGGAAACCCACAAGAATGCATGGAGGACATGCAGGCTCCACACAGAAGGCACCCCAGCCGAGAATCAAACTCAAGAACCTCTTGATGTGAGGTGGCAATGCAACCGCTGCACCACTGTGCCATCCCTAAGTTATGTCTGAAATTTCTCCTTTTTTGTCTTTCATCCATAAAAAGCAATGAGTTTATATTGTCTTTGATACGGTTACTTTCTTGTATTAAAGACTTTAATGATTTAGTTTAATTAGAGGAGACTTGGACTGTATCCATTTTATTTGAAACTTGTCTATTATAAGAGAAAGATCTTGATTGGGAGAGGAAATCTGAGAAACTTCTTTTGTAACAGGCATTTCTTGTTGAAGACTTCAGTTAACTCATTTTACTTCTTGTCTGACTTGTAGATAATTAACTAAAGCTCTTATTTTAATTTATTTTGCTGCAAAATTGTCAACCATAATTTAAATAGTCACAAGGACTCTGTAATTTCTGGAGGCACCCTATATACTGTGATAAGACAAACTTTCCTGCCAAAAATGAACATTCTAGCAGAGCTTCAATGGAATGCTGATACGTGGCAGCCACCTTAGATGGAACCCAATTTTCACTTGTTTCACACATGCTGATACCTCTTATTAACAACTTTCTGCATAAGGGGAGTTGTCCAAATTTGATTTTCCTTTTTCTCACTACACAGTGTCCTTGGAATTAGTTATATTATTGTGGGCATGAGGTAAAAGGTGTTTTGCATGGGGTATTCCCTGCCACATGAAATATTTAGTGTGTGTTTCTGTGAAATATTTCAACAAATGTTATTTTGTGTTTTTATATGATAAAATAGTTTGTGCTGAAATAGATTTTATTGAAAGGAACTCACTTGTAACTGTTTATATTGCATCTTGCACTTGACAGCATAATGGTTGTGCACTTGCTCTCATACCAGAGTTTGAAATAAAGTGATACAGTATTATTTGCAGTCATAGGTTCTTACTAAATGTACAGCTATGGAGAACATTAAGAAGCTCAGACACATAATTGAATACTGGTGAGAAACAAATAATATTCCCCATTAAAGTAGATTTCCCCTACTTATCTCAGGTGAAAAATTGTGATCATCCATAAACTCATACAGACTGGTTCTATACATTTATAGGATAGTATTTTGCTTGATATTTAAGGGCAGCCTATTGCAGAAATGATATATATGTTTGGTTAGATGCCTATCACACCACCTGCTGGTGTTAATATAGTATAAGTTTAGGTCTCTAGAGAGGGGGGTATGCTTTACCATGGTTCTAGTTAGGTGAAGGAGTTCAAAGAGTTCCCAGTACAAGAATCTTGTAGTTTATTGGCCGTTTTGGGCTAATTTCTAGCTCTTTCAAGTCCCCCTGTATAAAACCCGCTTTGGTGTGGGTTTTGCACTTGTTCCTACTCAGCAAAGCTCCACGTGGTCCTGCAGAATAGTGCTAGCAGCAGAGAGACAAAAAAGAGCGACTGCTTACCTGATTTAAGCATATTTTTCTGCTATTACTTTTGCGACTGTCCTTTCTCGCCGAAAAGCGAGTTATATCTGCTCTTTTGCCTGTTTAAAGCTTGTTATACATTTAATTTATACCTGCACTTTAAAAGTTTGTCTTGTTGTTGAATTTACCTGTTGAGGCTACACACTCAAGTGCGCTAGCCTGTGTTAAATATTTACTGCATTTTCTGCTGTTTGTCTTGCAAAAAAAGAAAAAAACAAAAAGAAATATCCTTGTTTCCCACTTTTCCTGACCTAGAATAGTCCCTAATACATGTATTCTGGACTTTTGGATAGTTCCTGTGTTGCCCATTTCCTTACTTGCATAGAAGGAAGCTTCTTTGTTCACCAGTGGGAGTGGGGAGCTTTGAGCAGCCTATCTGTCCTTGGAGGAGTGATCCCAGCACAAGAATCTTGTAGTTTATTGGCTGTTTTGGGCTAATTTCTAGCTCTTTCAAGTCCCCCTGTATAAAACCCAGTTTGGTGTGGTATTGCGCGATTTTGCGCATAGCGCAGCATTGGGCAGCGCCGCTTAATCGGGCTTAAACCTTTTTTGGCTCCACAAAGTCTACTCTTCACTTTTTCCCTTAGAACTGCTCTAACTCTTAAAATAAGGACCCTATTTTCTATCTAAAGCCCTGCACTTGCACTTGCTCATATAAGCAAGTTTATATGTTAGCACTAATAAACCAAAAGCACTACATCCCTAGATACTCCCTTGAGCACTCGACCCCTATTGGTTCTTTTTGATCAGTAATAAAGGAGTTTCCTATACTTTTCTGGTATGACCAAAGGACAGATGCTGGTTTCCTCTCCAGTCCAGTTGGTGAATCTGGGAATCCTGAGACAATATTACAACTGCCTCATGTACACAGACAACCCTTTCCTCCTCCCAACAAGCTCAAATATATGTGAGAGATGCAACTATATAGCCAAACTGGAGGCTGAGCTCTCCCAACTCAGTACTGGCCCAGTCAGTCAGGAGGAGAAGGTAACCACACACACCACAAATCCAGTCTCACATAGACATACCACAATGTCTAACCAAACACATAAACAAACCAAAACATATTTGGAGGCTCTAAATAAGAATCTGCCTAAGCAGCAGAGACCTCCAAAGCAGACATCCAAGCACCTGCTACCCCAAAACAAAACATGTGTAACACATAATTCACAAAGTCAGTGTGCCAAACAAACCCAGCCCTTAAGGCTAAACAACACACCTGATACACTTGTAATAAATTACTCTATTATCAGACACACTGACGTCCCACTCACCAGCCTGAACAAGGAGAGGGTCACGGTAAGCTGCCTGTTGGGCGCCAGGATCCGCCACATAAAGCAAGCACTCAGATCACTCCAAAGCAAGTACAGATATGACTCGGTTATTGTCCATGCTGGTGTGAATGACCTGAGACGTACCTCCCTGGACTACATGAAAAGAGACATAGAGGAGCTCTCTGATCATGTAGCCCAGGCTGGTATGACCCTGACCTTGAGTAGCATCTTGCCCTCACCAAGAATGATTCCATAGTATAAAGACAAAATGATCGATTTTAACAATTGGCTAAAGTATTGGGGGATTCACTGGGGATGGATTGCACCTGTCACCCCTGGGCTTTCGGATACTGGCAAAGGTTCTTGCCACCCCCATAGTGCCTTTTTTAGACAAGGCTCAAAGGACAAACCCACCTCCATAGATAACACAGGGAAAAAGAAACTAAGGGTAAGGCTACTCAATGCCAGAAGTCTAAACCTCAAGATGCATGCACTCAAAGCTCTCCTCAGTATGGAGAATATCGACATCTGTGCAGTAATAGAAACCTGGTTCAAGGCTCCCAAGAGCACACCAGCACTACTAGGCTACACCTCATACCATGCTTTTTGGCCCCAAAACTCAAACCAAACCACAAAAAGAGGGGGAGTATCTATATCCATCAAAGATACTCACACCTCCAGGTTAGTGGCACTGCATGAAGCAGCAGAGACCATCCATGTTCAACTAACAGTGGGCAAAACTGCCTTTCAGTTTATAGCCTGCTACAGACCACCCTCCCAAACTCAGGAACCTCACTTGGCCTTCCTGAAAACACTGGTGAATATGAAGGTCTCTCCAAACACCATTATACTGGTTGACTTCAACTACCCAAACATAGACTGGGGGCATTACTCAAGCCCCAATGCCCCAGCCCAAAGGTTCCTTGAATTTGTAAACTCAAATGCTATGGAACAACTAGCCACCACTCCCACTAGAGGGGAAAACATACTGGACCTAATCATCACCAACATGGGGACTCTATGCTTCACACCAGAAGTATACCTCTCATTGGTAAGATCGGACCATAAATTAATCTCACTGGACATCCACATCTCGATACCACCCCCAGCCTAGAAAACCACAGTGAAAGATTTCTCAAAAACTAACTTCACACTTCTCAAAACCGAGGTGATATCCTTCAAAGCCCCCAGGCCAGCAGAAACTACGGCCCAAACTGCAGAAACATTTATAAACGCATTCTATGGACACCTTCAGGAATGCATGGATCATGCAATCCCAAATAAAACCAAGACCCAATCCTCCAAAGGCAGGCATCCAATCTGGTGGACCCCAGCCATAAATAAGCTTTACAACAAAAGGAGGAAGCTACTACATGATAGAGCTAAAACCCTAAAAGGGAAGACATCTCTGATCAGTACTAGCAAAAAACTACGGTCCCTCATAAAATCATCCAAGGCCAGCTTCGAGAGAAAAATTGCACAGGACACCAAAGATAATCACAAGGCCTTCTTTAGTTATGTTAGAAACCTGGGTGGCAACTCCCAGATATGTTCAGAGTTAATCCAAAATGACAAAAAATACACTAAATCCACAGACATAGCCAACATCCTGGCAGACAGGTTCAGTGCAAACTTCTCCCCCCTTCCCCCCAAAAGAGCAAACATCTATCCCAGCAGGGAGTCACCTCCCTGACATCTCAGATGCTCAGGTGAGTGCTGCCCTCTCCAAGGCAAAAAAACACAGCATCAATGGGACCAGACGGTGTCCCGGGCTGTGTCCTACATGAGATCCAAGAAGAACTAAAACCTCATATAAAGTTGCTGTTCAACCTCAGTCTTAGTACAGGATATGTACCCAAGGAATGGCGTATAGCAACAGTGGTCCCACTCCACAAAGGTGGTGCCTCAACGGACCCTGGAAACTATCTCCCCATAAGTTTGACTAGCCTGGTCTGCAAAGCTATGGAGCAGATCATCATGGAGCTCATAAACAAAGATATTGGGGATACAAACGAATAAACACCCACCAGGGCAGAATCCAGTAATAAAAGGCGTAGATAGCACCACAAAGTCCAAAAATTGTCCGGAGAAAAGGCAAATCACCAAGAAAAATTTATTGAACACACTTGAAGTACAAATAGACTAAGCACATATAAGCTTTCGCCAAACAGTTCGGCTTCATCAGAGTCATTAAATAAAATCAACATAGCCCTTTAAATACAGTGTCAAC
This sequence comes from Protopterus annectens, assembly GCF_019279795.1. Lineage (NCBI taxonomy): Eukaryota > Metazoa > Chordata > Ceratodontiformes > Protopteridae > Protopterus > Protopterus annectens. The sequence continues at coordinate 378,324,227 of NC_056738.1, read as the reverse complement.
TCCTACCATTGGATGAAACAGATACCACCTATCTACATCTACTTAATAAATAAATACATTATCCCATTTTGTCTTACTTGAATTATTTTAAAATCCACCTAATCACTACTTATTTATGTTACTATACAATTAATATATAAAACAATTTGTAAATATCATATTCAAAACCCTATCTACAGTGTTGTTCCAACCTGACATAAATAATAATTTGTTAAAAATATATATATATATATTGTATGATGTCACAAATAAAATCCATACAGAATTAATAAATATTGAATAATAAATAAACATTCAATTCACTTATACATATAATAATTTTATCTCTAAATTACATCATATGTCCATGTTAAATCTGTTGAGATCTATGCTTTAACATTGGTTTTAAAGAGATGTGGTCATTCAAACCTGGGGGTCTACAGGCATCTAATCTAATTTGCCATTCTGTCTCCAATGCACCCACCATATTGACCACATCTCCGCCTTCTCCAAAATCCATCACACCCGCAATGACAAAAAATAAAAACTTTTTAAAATCTGTACATTTTGTACTATGCAAATAAAGTGCATTGTGCAAGTATTTCTTCCTAATCGACCTCAAATGTTCAGCAATCCTATCCCGAAGCCTCCTAATAGTTTTGCCTACATAGTAGGCATCACAGGAGGAGCAGGACACTAAATACACAAGATTTTTACTACAACAATTACATTGCCCAGGGCATGGTATGGTGTATTTATATCCTCCAACACAAACATATGAACCTTCGTTCACATACCTACACCACCTACAAAACCCACATTTCTTCATTTTGGATCTATAATTTCTTGTGGTTTTCTTTTCCAAAATTCCTTTTAGATTATTTCCCCTACTATACACCACATTAGGTCCTTTACCCAAAATCATTTTAACCTCATCACTAAGGGAGAGATTCCATGCCCCCTTCACTATTTCTATAACCTATGGTGTCATATAGTTGTATTTCACCACTAGCCGAACACCCCCTGCTAGATCTGTCTTTACAACTTCATGCTTATCACTTACAGTCTCCCCCCCAATAGTATCGGGGCATATTTACCTCCTCTTTCTCTAAGTACTTCTCTTTTCACACTAAGTAGAAGCTTCAAAGGGTAACCACGGTCAAGAAACATACCCACCAGTTTGAACAATTCCTCCTTAAAAACTGTCTCCTGGCTAACCAATCTAGAGGTTCTAACCATTTGAGCCTTAATCAACCCCTTACGCTGGTGAAAAGGGTGACAACTCCTAAAGTGTAGCAGAGAGTTAGAATAATTCTCCTTTCTGTAAATATTACTGGTGAAACCCCCTCACTTTTACAGATCATGACATCCAAATAATTAATACATTCCTTATGCCATTTGGATGTAAATTTCAAAAAAATTGGTTGTTTTACCCAAATAGTCAATAAATTCACTTGTTGATTCTTGGTCTCCTTTCCATAGAATCAGTATATCGTCTAGAAATCTGTTGTACATCAGTATCTTCTCAAAATATTTATTAGAGGCAAAAATATACTCTCTCTCCCAGGTCAAAAGCACAGCATTCGCAAACACGGGGGCACATTTTGCCCCCATGGCGACTCCTAATACCTGTTGGAAAAGATCACCTTCAAATATTAAAAAATTATTTTTCAATACCACTTCCATTAAATCCGACAAAAAATTAACTTTTTGTCCATTAAATAAACCACTTTTAACCATTGCTTCATGAAACATTTCTAAACCTTCCTGTTGTGGGATAACTGAAAAAAGGTTCACAACATCAATTGTGAGAAACCCAAACTCACAATCAACTTTACCTACGTCCTTGAACCTTCTTAAACAGTGCCATGAATCCTTAATCACATGCTCAACAGCATTAAACATTGGTTTAAGTGAAATATCAATATACGCTGCAAGGGTTTCCGTTTTAGATCCTCTGGCAGACACAATGGGCCTAAATTCCAATCTATCAGCCCCTTTATGCACCTTTGGAATACCGAACAGCGTCGGAATTTTTGGAAATTTAACCATTAAATAGTCATATTCAATTTTATTTATAGTACCCTGAAACAGAGCATCATAAAGAAAGACATCAATTTTCGAATATGCTCTATTTATTTCACTTCTTGACACAACCACATATGTTTCATCTCTATTCAAAAGCGCAGATATCTCAGAAATGTAATCTATTTTTGTCATGATTACTGTCCCACCTCCCTTGTCCGGCTTCATGTATCTATAAGTACCTGATTTTTTAAGGGAGTCTAACAAATCCCTTTCCTGTACTGATAAATTATCTTCAAAAACTTGAAAATTATTCAGCCTCTCCCTTAACTGGGTTTCGACTAATCTTTCAAATCCTACAATTTCCGGATGAGGCGGGGGCATAAATGCACTTTTCCTCTTAAAGGGGTTGACTGATGCAGAAATATTCACATTGATTTGTTCACTGTCTCTACCCCCCCCCCCCCAGAGAAGAACATTTTTAAATGCATTTGTCTGGTGAACAATTTTAACTCCAACAGAGTTTTAGCTATATCCAGCTTAAACATAGGAACAAATTTTACTCCCTTTGAAAATATTTCAAAATGTTCATCGCTAATGGTTAAATCTGTATAATTGTAAATACAGTAGTCTTTTTTCCTATGCACTTTAAAATTAATGCCCTCTGTAATAATAAATCCACATTTCTCATAGTTCGTTTGCATAATGCGACCCTCATCTACAACATTTTCATATATATTCATTTCCATTTCCATCAAACCACAATGTACAGCCACCACATTAATATCATTGTGTGTGGAGCTTCCATCACCAATATTTCAAAACTTCTATCAACATCTAACACAACATTGTTACTAAAATCATAGACATTTTCACTACATAAAATTACATTACAATTCATTGTTTCATCCACAAAACTCTCCCCCCATGTCAATACCTCCCCCTCCTGTTGATTCTTCCATTCCGTCTGCAATTCTCCTGTGCCTCCCCCACACTCATTTCCCTGTTGCGGAGCCTCTCCGATCTTCGAGGCAAGTGCTCCACTGATCAATGTGAATATTTCTGCATCAGTCAACCCCTTTAAGAGGAAAAGTGCATTTATGCCCCCGCCTCATCCGGAAATTGTAGGATTTGAAAGATTAGTCGAAACCCAGTTAAGGGAAAGGCTGAATAATTTTTAAGTTTTTGAAGATAATTTATCAGTACAGGAAAGGGATTTGTTAGACTCCCTTAAAAAATCAGGTACTTATAGATACATGAAGCCGGACAAGGGAGGTGGGACAGTAATCATGACAAAAATAGATTACATTTCTGAGATATCTGCGCTTTTGAATAGAGATGAAACATATGTGGTTGTGTCAAGAAGTGAAATAAATAGAGCATATTCGAAAATTGATGTCTTTCTTTATGATGCTCTGTTTCAGGGTACTATAAATGAAATCGAATATGACTATTTATTGGTTAAATTTCCGAAAATTCCGACGCTGTTCGGTATTCCAAAGGTGCATAAAGGGGCTGATAGATTGGAATTTAGGCCCATTGTGTCTGCCAGAGGATCTAAAATGGAAACCCTTGCAGCGTATATTGATATTTCACTTAAACCAATGTTTAATGCTGTTGAGCATGTGATTAAGGATTCATGGCACTGTTTAAGAAGGTTCAAGGACGTAGGTAAAGTTGATTGTGAGTTTGGGTTTCTCACAATTGATGTTGTGAACCTTTTTTCAGTTATCCCACAACAGGAAGGTTTAGAAATGTTTCATGAAGCAATGGTTAAAAGTGGTTTATTTAATGGACAAAAAGTAAATTTTTTGTCGGATTTAATGGAAGTGGTATTGAAAAATAATTTTTTAATATTTGAAGGTGATCTTTTCCAACAGGTATTAGACGCCATGGGGCAAAATGTGCCCCTGTTTTAATGCTGTGCTTTGACCTGGGAGAGAGAGTATATTTTGCCTCTAATAAATATTTTGAGAAGATACTGATGTACAACAGATTCCTAGATTTATATACTGATTCTATGGAAAGGAGACCAAGAATCAGCAAGTGAATTATTGACTATTTGGGTAAAACAACCAATTTTTTGAAATTTACATCCAAATGGCATAAGGAATGTATTAATTATTTGGATGTCATGATCTGTAAAAGTGAGGGGGGTTTCACCAGTAATATTTACAGAAAGGAGAATTATTCTAACTCTCTGCTACACTTTAGGAGATGTCACCCTTTTCACCAGCGTAAGGGGTTGATTAAGGCTCAAATGGTTAGAACCTCTAGATTGGTTAGCCAGGAGACAGTTTTAAGGAGGAATTGTTCAAACTGGTGGGTATGTTTCTTGACCGTGGTTACCCTTTGAAGCTTCTACTTAGTGTGAAAAGAGAAGTACTTAGAGAAAGAGGAGGTAAATATGCCCCGATACTATTGGGGGGGTGAGTGTAAGTGATAAGAATGAAGTTGTATAGACAGATCTAGCAGGGGTGTTCTAGTGGTGAAATACAACTATATGACACCATAGGTTATAGAAATAGTGAAGGGGGCATGGAATCTCTAACTTAGTGATGAGGTTAAAATGATTTTGGGTAAAGGACCTAATGTGGTGTATAGTAGGGGAAATAATCTAAAAGGAATTTTGGAAAAGAAACCACAAGAAATTATAGATCCAAAATGAAGAAATGTGGGTTTTGTAGGTGGTGTAGGTATGTGAACGAAGGTTCATATGTTTGTGTTGAGGATATAAATACACCATACCATGCCCTGGGCAATGTAATTGTTGTAGTAAAATCTTGTGTATTTAGCTGGCCCTGCTCTCCTGTGATGCCTACTATGTAGGCAAAACTATTAGGAGGCTTCGGGATAGGATTGCTGAACATTTGAGGTCGATTAGGAAGAAATACTTGCACAATGCACTTTATTTGCATAGTACAAAATGCACAGATTTTAAAAAGTTTTTATTTTTTGTCATTGGGCGCAGGATGGATTTTGAGAAGGCGGAGATGTGGTCAATATGGTGGGTGCATTGGAGACAGAATGGCAAATTAGATTAGATGCCTGTAGACCCCCAGGTTTGAATGACCACATCTCTTTAAAACCAATGTTAAAGCATAGATCTCAACAGATTTAACATGGACATATGATGTAATTTAGAGATAAAATTATTATATGTATAAGTGAATTGAATGTTCATTTATTATTCAATATTTATTAATTCTGTATGGATTTTATTTGTGACATCATACAATATATATATATATTTTTTTAACAAATTATTATTTATGTCAGGTTGGAACAACACTGTAGATAGGGTTTTTGAATATGATATTTACAAATTGTTTTATATATTAATTGTATAGCAACATAAATAAGTAGTGATTAGGTGGATTTTAAATAATTTAAGCAATACAAAATGGGATAATGTATTTATTTATTAAGTAGATGTAGATAGGTGGTATCTGTTTCATCCAATGGTAGGAGTTGACACTGTATTTAAAGGGCTATGTTGATTTTATTTAATGACTCTGATGAAGCCGAACTGTTTGGCAAAAGCTTATATGTGCTTAGTCTATTTGTACTTTAAGTGTGTTCAATAAATTTTTCTTGGTGATTTGCCTTTTCTCCGGACAATTTTTGGACTTTGTGGTGCTATCTACGCCTTTTATTACTGGATTCTGCCCTGGTGGGTGTTTATTCGTTTGTATACCTTCTGACACCACTGGGACATTTTTTGTTTTGGAGAATTGGGTGAATTCACCATGCAGGCGATTTTGAAGGAACTAGCTGGTGTTGTGGATAAGCTGATTAAAGCTTATGAATTAAATGCGGGGAATTTAGAGCATTCCGACAACGGACTGGTGAGTCCGACTAAGTCCCAGGTCCGTTTATATACTCTACACTCTCCGGTGGGGTCTATCCTGTGTGGGCAGCAGACCAGGACAACAACTTATGCGAACGCTGCTGGTTCCCAGCAGTGGAACAGCCTTGATGAAGGAGCGTGTGTGGTCCTGAATGGGAGAGAGCAAGGCAGAGATTTCGACCTCACTTCCTGGTTTGACGCGCCTTTACAACAGGAAATGATAGGAGGCAACAGGAGACCAATGGTGAAGCCGTGTATAAGAGAGCAGATTGCTTCCTATGAAAAACTGTGTGTAAAATATCGAGCGATACAGCTGGATTCAAAGTTTCTGGCCAAATCTAAGGAACTTAATCAGGTTCCCAAGGGTCTTCGTTTATGGAAAAGACCCATGGGAATTGACGAGGGATCGACAGCGTTTTTTGAGCTGGTGGACTTATTCAACAAAACAGGAATGGACATGCTAGATATTATTATACGAAACAACGAAAATAAATTGAGTGAATTGAAGGAAGAAATTAGACAGCTTTATGTAAGTATTACTACAGACTTGCTGTTTGAACAGTATAAAATCAATTTTGATAGAGCGATTAAGAATATAGAAGCTTTTGTTCTGAAGAATTCAGAGACAAAAGAGAAAAAGCTTAAAAGGGACACTGTGGACTATAATAATAAATGTGCATACCCTCCTGGATCTAAACAAAGGGTATTTGGGACTGAGCATGTAATTGTGAGTGATGAGTTTGAAGCTAATGATGAAAATCATGTTAATGAATATGTTCACAGTCCAAATGGTTTTTTAGATATGGAGCACTTGCCTCGAAGATCGGAGAGGCTCCGCAACAGGGAAATGAGTGTGGGGGAGGCACAGGAGAATTGCAGACGGAATGGAAGAATCAACAGGAGGGGGAGGTATTGACATGGGGGGAGAGTTTTGTGGATGAAACAATGAATTGTAATGTAATTTTATGTAGTGAAAATGTCTATGATTTTAGTAACAATGTTGTGTTAGATGTTGATAGAAGTTTTGAAATATTGGTGATGGAAGCTCCACACACAATGATATTAATGTGGTGGCTGTACATTGTGGTTTGATGGAAATGGAAATGAATATATATGAAAATGTTGTAGATGAGGGTGCATTATGCAAAACGAACTATGAGAAATGTGGATTTATTATTACAGAGGGCATTAATTTTAAAGTGCATAGGAAAAAAGACTACTGTATTTACAATTATACAGATTTAACCATTAGCGATGAACATTTTGAAATATTTTCAAAGGGAGTAAAATTTGTTCCTATGTTTAAGCTGGATATAGCTAAAACTCTGTTGGAGTTAAAATTGTTCACCAGACAAATGCATTTAAAAATGTTCTTCTCTGGGGGGGGGGGGGTAGAGACAGTGAACAAATCAATGTGAATATTTCTGCATCAGTCAACCCCTTTAAGAGGAAAAGTGCATTTATGCCCCCGCCTCATCCGGAAATTGTAGGATTTGAAAGATTAGTCGAAACCCAGTTAAGGGAGAGGCTGAATAATTTTCAAGTTTTTGAAGATAATTTATCAGTACAGGAAAGGGATTTGTTAGACTCCCTTAAAAAATCAGGTACTTATAGATACATGAAGCCGGACAAGGGAGGTGGGACAGTAATCATGACAAAAATAGATTACATTTCTGAGATATCTGCGCTTTTGAATAGAGATGAAACATATGTGGTTGTGTCAAGAAGTGAAATAAATAGAGCATATTCGAAAATTGATATCTTTCTTTATGATGCTCTGTTTCAGGGTACTATAAATGAAATCGAATATGACTATTTAATGGTTAAATTACCGAAAATTCCGACGCTGTTCGGTATTCCAAAGGTGCATAAAGGGGCTGATAGATTGGAATTTAGGCCCATTGTGTCTGCCAGAGGATCTAAAACGGAAACCCTTGCAGCGTATATTGATATTTCACTTAAACCAATGTTTAATGCTGTTGAGCATGTGATTAAGGATTCATGGCACTGTTTAAGAAGGTTCAAGGACGTAGGTAAAGTTGATTGTGAGTTTGGGTTTCTCACAATTGATGTTGTGAACCTTTTTTCAGTTATCCCACAACAGGAAGGTTTAGAAATGTTTCATGAAGCAATGGTTAAAAGTGGTTATTTAATGGACAAAAAGTAAATTTTTTGTCGGATTTAATGGAAGTGGTATTGAAAAATAATTTTTTAATATTTGAAGGTGATCTTTTCCAACAGGTATTAGGAGTCGCCATGGGGGCAAAATGTGCCCCCGTGTTTGCGAATGCTGTGCTTTTGACCTGGGAGAGAGAGTATATTTTTGCCTCTAATAAATATTTTGAGAAGATACTGATGTACAACAGATTCCTAGACGATATACTGATTCTATGGAAAGGAGACCAAGAATCAGCAAGTGAATTTATTGACTATTTGGGTAAAACAACCATTTTTTTGAAATTTACATCCAAATGGCATAAGGAATGTATTAATTATTTGGATGTCATGATCTGTAAAAGTGAGGGGGGTTTCACCAGTAATATTTACAGAAAGGAGAATTATTCTAACTCTCTGCTACACTTTAGGAGTTGTCACCCTTTTCACCAGCGTAAGGGGTTGATTAAGGCTCAAATAGTTAGAACCTCTAGATTGGTTAGCCAGGAGACAGTTTTTAAGGAGGAATTGTTCAAACTGGTGGGTATGTTTCTTGACCGTGGTTACCCTTTGAAGCTTCTACTTAGTGTGAAAAGAGAAGTACTTAGAGAAAGAGGAGGCAAATATGCCCTGATACTATTGGGGGGGAGACTGTAAGTGATAAGCATGAAGTTGTAAAGACAGATCTAGCAGGGGGTGTTCGGCTAGTGGTGAAATACAACTATATGACACCATAGGTTATAGAAATAGTGAAGGGGGCATGGAATCTCTCCCTTAGTGATGAGGTTAAAATGATTTTGGGTAAAGGACCTAATGTGGTGTATAGTAGGGGAAATAATCTAAAAGGAATTTTGGAAAAGAAAACCACAAGAAATTATAGATCCAAAATGAAGAAATGTGGGTTTTGTAGGTGGTGTAGGTATGTGAACGAAGGTTCATATGTTTGTGTTGGAGGATATAAATACACCATACCATGCCCTGGGCAATGTAATTGTTGTAGTAAAAATCTTGTGTATTTAGCGTCCTGCTCCTCCTGTGATGCCTACTATGTAGGCAAAACTATTAGGAGGCTTCGGGATAGGATTGCTGAACATTTGAGGTCGATTAGGAAGAAATACTTGCACAATGCACTTTATTTGCATAGTACAAAATGTACAGATTTTAAAAAGTTTTTATTTTTTGTCATTGGGCGTGTGATGGATTTTGGAGAAGGCGGAGATGTGGTCAATATGGTGGGTGCATTGGAGACAGAATGGCAAATTAGATTAGATGCCTGTAGACCCCCAGGTTTGAATGACCACATCTCTTTAAAACCAATGTTAAAGCTTAGATCTCAACAGATTTAACATGGACATATGATGTAATTTAGAGATAAAATTATTATATGTATAAGTGAATTGAATGTTTATTTATTATTCAATATTTATTAATTCTGTATGGATTTTATTTGTGACATCATACAATATATATATATTTTTTTAACAAATTATTATTTATGTCAGGTTGGAACAACACTGTAGATAGGGTTTTTGAATATGATATTTACAAATTGTTTTATATATTAATTGTATAGCAACATAAATAAGTAGTGATTAGGTGGATTTTAAATAATTTAAGCAATACAAAATGGGATAATGTATTTATTTATTAAGTAGATGTAGATAGGTGGTATCTGTTTCATCCAATGGTAGGAGTTGACACTGTATTTAAAGGGCTATGTTGATTTTATTTAATGACTCTGATGAAGCCGAACTGTTTGGCAAAAGCTTATATGTGCTTAGTCTATTTGTACTTTAAGTGTGTTCAATAAATTTTTCTTGGTGATTTGCCTTTTCTCCGGACAATTTTTGGATTTTGTGGTGCTATCTACGCCTTTTATTAAAAGATATTGGGGACCTGCAGACGCTGGATCCTACCCAGTTTGGCTTTGTTAAGGGCAGATCCTGCCTCCTGAACCTGGTTGACTTCTTTGAAACAGTCACCAAGGCCATAGATGAAGGGAAGGTAGTCCACACAGCCTACCTGGACCTCGCAAAAGCCTTTGACACAATACCCCACTCGGGCATCATAAATAAGCTCTCCAGATTAAATATCAACCCCTATCTCATAAGATGGGTTGCAAACTAGCTCAAGGATAGAACCCACATGGTCAGAATTGCAATAGCCATGTCAGACTCTAAACCAGTTACTAGTGGTGTCCCACAAGGCTCAGTCCTGGGACCTCTCTTGTTCGGTATATATTTCTCTGAGGTACAGGCTAACACGGGAGGGCTATGGCTGACCAAGTTCGCAGACGACTGCAAACTGGGTGCCATAATCGACTTGCCAACTGACACAGACATCCTCCAAAAGGGTCTCACAGAGACGGATAACTGGTGCCAGAACCATGGCCTAAAGCTAAATGCCAAAAAGTGCATAGTCATCCCCTTTGGGAAAAACAAAGTGCCCACAAATTACCACATAGGTGGTAATCCATTAAGCACAGAAGAAGTAATTAGGGATTTGGGGACCCATGTGGATAGCAATCTTTTCTTTGACAATCACATCGCCAAAGTGGTTAGAAAGACCTTCTATATAGCCCACCTTATCACGAAAGCGTTCACATCTAAATCAAGAGAGGTCATTGTGCCCCTCTACTCATCACTCATCAGACCCATAATAGAATACGATGCCCCATTTGGGATGTACCTTACCCGACACCTGCAGCAACTGGAAAGACCCCAAAAGTACCTCACCAAGAGGATCAAGGGACTCAAACAGATGACTTATGCTGCCCGGTTAAAGAAACTCCAGCTATACTCAGTTGCATACTGCCTATTCAGAAGCGACCTGTGCCTGACGTATAAAGCCATGTCAAACCCAGATTTAATGGACATGTTCCACCTCAGAAAATCCAAATCCCTTAGAGCTACGCACTCGAGGGATTTAAACCTCAGCACAGAAATTAATGGAACATGCTGGAGGGACTGATTTATAACCCAGAGGCTCCCATCACTCTGGAATAGAATCCCAGTCAGACAGAGCCCCTCACTGCTCCTCTTCAAGAGAAATCTTGACGAGTGGATGGGAGATTGTAGGTTTACCCCGGGGATCACTTCTGCGTCACTGCTAGACAGAGGCACAGTAAACTAACCTTAAAAGGGCATAGTAAACTCATTTAAAAGGGTGGCGAAAGCCAAACACAGTCTGGCTAGGCTTGTAAATGCCCTAGGGCAGATAGTCTAGTATCAACCTATGAACCTAAGAGTGCTAGGTCATTCAAAGCATGAAAGGCTAGGCATAGATAGTATACCACTAAGTAGAGGGACATCATTTTAGCATATTAAAACAGCTAAGGGTACTGAGATCTGAGATTGTTTTTATTGAGGAAACATTGTGAAGTTTGCCAAGCTGGTTTAGGTACTTATCAAGACAAAGATGACTGCAAACTAGGAGCCATAATCAAATCTCCTAACGATGTGGATATCCTACAAAAGGGCCTCACTGAGACAGATGCCTAGTGTCAAAGCCATGGCCTCAAGCTCAATGCCAAAAAGTGCATTGTCATCCCTTTTGGTAAAAACTCTGTACCCATGAACTACCACATAGGCGGTAGTCTACTTAACACCGAAAGTGTGATAAGAGACCTTGTGACAAAGGTGGACAGTAGTCACTCTTTGATAATCTCATCACCACAGTAGTCAGGAAATCCTTCTACATGGGACATCTCATCACAAAAGGTTTCTCATCCAGGAAAAAAGAGGTCATTGTTCCCCTCTATTCATCACTCATTAGACCCATTATAGAGTACAACATCCCTTTTGGTATGTACCTCACAAGACATCTACAACAACTGGAGAGGCCACAGAAATACCTCACAAAGAGGATTACCGGCCTCAAACAGATGCCCTATGCAGACGATCTCAAAAAACTCCAGCTTTACTCTGTCACATATCGCCTACACAGAAGTGATCTCTGCCTAACATGTCAAACTCAGAGCTGTTGGACATGCTCCACGTAAAGAAATCCCAATCCCTTTGAGCTACACACTCTAGGGACCTAAACCTTGTCACCACAATAAACAGAACATGCTGGAGGGATAGAGTCGTGTCTCAGAGACTTCCCATACTCTGGAACAAACTACCTATCTATATCAAACAAACCTCCTCATTAGCACTCTTCAAGAAAAATCGTGATGATTGGATGGGAGATAGGAAATTCACCCGGGGATCACTTCTGTGGCTCTGCTTGACAGGGGAACAGGAAAATAATTTTCTTGGGTGGCAAAAGCCAAGGCACCATTTGGCTATGCTTATATAGGCCCTAGGATCAATAACCTAGTACCTACCTATGAAGCTATGAACATGCTGAAGGATCCTTATATTTACTAATAGGCCAAATAAGTGAAAAATAAAGTGGGGCTCTAACTTCTTTGGACCTTGAGGAGATACCACAAAGGATAAGTTGTGCAAGATAGAAGTATTTTTTTTGTTTTGTTTAAAGGTATTTTATTGATTTAACATATATACAATTTATGCAAAGAAAGGAAGAAATTCGGTGTTACATATAATGTCACATAGTGTCAAAAGCGCATTGAACCATCAGAGTAATTTAATGCTGTTAAATCAATTATCTTGGTATTTCAATAACATTTTAAGATTATCCCAGCAGCTAGATGTTTAATATTATTTACAGACCTTATTCTAATCACTTATTTTTCAGTTTACATAACATTGTTAAATTAAAAAAAAATAAACATAGGAACTAAATTCATTTTCCATTTTTTTGATAATTTTCCTAGCTAATGCAAGGAGACTCCAAAACATTTTTTTGTTTGGCTTTTACAGACAATGGCAGTGGAATATTCATTAGTATTACTGATCTAGACAAAGAACAATTATCTGACCCTACATCTTTAAAAAATGACTATCTCTTCCCAATAAACATTTAATTTTTCACAATCCACAAACATATGGGTCCAATCCACTTTCCTTTCCGCATCTCCAGTAGATTAAATAAGTTGTTTTACTAAAGTAGGAAATATTATAAGGGGTGACAAATAATCTATGTATATATTTCCACATAAATACTTTCCAATATAAAATTGAAGAGTTTGACTAATTGACTTAAGTAGTGCAATTTTATTCTTATCTTAAATTGAGTCATTTAATCCACTACTATCTAAAAAATTCTAAAAGTTTGCATCAAAATTATTTTTATTTAGAATTACCTTATACAACTTAGACAAACTTCCTTTGTTGGTTAATTGACCTTCAGTAATAGCAATATATGCTCATATAATGGGGGAATGGTGTTTTGCTCTTTTTCACTCATATTAGTTATAATGTTTTCTAATTTCTTTCTAATAGATAGTATTAGTTGATTGACAGATTTATTCAACTTATAGTTTTTCATTTAACTGTCTGATGTCCTAGCTTTCTCTTTTTGAATCCAATCATACCATACCAACACATTTCTTTTTAACATAGTCATTTCAATGGTATTTTGAAATTCTACAAGTCCAGTGCTGTATGCAATGGGAAAACACAAGAATTTCCATTTGAAATTAATGGGATTTTATAAATATATTTTAACTGTTCACAGGATTGATTTCATACATGAGGAATCCAAACATTGACATTTCCTTCTAAAATAAGTTTTATTAACCAGATGAAGGAATTGTTAAATACTTCCAATTTATCATGTTTAATGAATTTAATATAATCTGTTCTTGAATAGTTTTCCATTGACTAGTATACATTAAATCTAATGAAAATATAATAGCATAACATTTGCAGTGGTGGCTGGTGACTTCAAATCAAAGGGGGGCTGCAGGAGACAGCTGAATGCGTGGGGTCAATGGGAATGGGTGTGACCAACTAGAAAGGGGAGGAGCTATGCTCAAAACCACAAAAACTTTAATTAAATACACTGCCCTGGGTGCCAAACCATCATTATGGGAGTCCAATCAAGACAAAATGAAGTGTAGAAAAAAAATATTTCAATCCATTGGCTGCATGACAGCTTACTTAATATCTAGCTGGAAACAAAAAGGATGTGAGGCATGAAAAAATAAATTACTTTTTAAATACATTACTGGAATGCCAGTCAAAATCAAGTATAAGAAAAACAAGCAGCACTTAACTCAAATCACTCCTCCTTGCACTCCAGCTCTAATTATAATTTATATTCAGCTTTATTAAAGTACCAAGTAACATGCTGAAAGTAGCAATCTCTGTGATACCCTCACTTGTAAAAATGTTTCTTATCCAAAAAAGACCTGCTGCCTGACAACTATCTACTTGTTTCATGGGGAAAACATGATCAAAGTAAAAAATGAAAAGCAAACAGGAAACAAGCTCAACATATATTGCTTAAAGCCCATTTGCTACAATGGAATATGATTTTATATCAGGAAAGCTAATACCAACAAACAACCAGAGTCTAATTTGATTTATATAAGCAATGTTTCACTTTTTGGGATACTATTAAAATAAAATTAACATTGTTTTCATTTTCTTTAATATTGTTGTTAGATATTAAAGTTGTTGACTGTAATATATAAATAATTGTAGGTAATATAATCATTTTAATAAGAAATAACCTATTTTCAAAAGTAAAAAAGCACCCATTCCATTTTTTTAATAAGGAGCAACACTTCAATTATTTTTTCAAAAGTATGATTAATAATCTAACTAACATCTTGGTAAATTTTTATTCTTAAATATTTTAATTTTTGCCCTTCCCATTGTATTTATATTTATATTTATATTTAAACTTACTATCCAGTAGTTAATTCATCACTATAGTTTCAGCATTACTATTATTACATTTCAATGATATTTCTTGACATTTCTCATATTCTTCATCTATTTATTTAATGGAGTTGTTTAGATCTTCTATAGTTAGTAAAATGTCAACTACAAAAAGCTGCATTTTAGACTGAAAATCCTTATTAATAGGAAAAAAAACATTAACTTTATCATTATTTGTTATGCTACTAGCTAAGGGTTCAATGACTAATACAAATAACAAAGGAGACAAGGGACATCCTTGTTTTGTACCTTTGTTCAAGGTATACAGTTGAGAAACATAAGTTCCAATTTTAATATATGCTTTAAAATCCATATATACATTTCTCAACATTCTTATAAATTATTCTGGAAATGCAAATTCTTCCAGAATTGTAAATAAATAGCTCCAATCAACAGAATTGAAAGTTCTTTCAGTACTAAAGCCAATTAGAGCCATTTTTGTTCAGACCATCTGCTAAATCCAACATTGTTATTACCATTTTCATATTACCATAAGTTAATCTATTGACAATAAATCATATTTGATCCTTATTAATTAATCTACTATATCTTTTAATCTCATATTGAAAATGGAATTAAATATTTTATAATCTACATTTAATAATGAAAAAGATCTATATAATGAAACAAAAATTTTATATTTTCCTTGTTTAAGTATGCATGATATTACAGAACATTTCCATGAAGGAGGAATTATTTTATCTTTCTGGATTACCATGAAAGCTTTGTTCAGTAATTATAAAACATTTAATGGAAGTAGATTATATATTTTCATACTTAAACCATGTAATCTTGGAGCTTTTCCATTTTTACTTTTCTTTAACATCTTTAATTTCAGTTATGGCAATAGGTTTATTTAATAGTACAATTTGTTAGTTATTTAGCTTATTGGTATTTTTTTTCTTTACATACATACATTAATTTTGCCATCATCATATATTTATCTTTATTAAGATCCTTATGTTTTTTTTAATATGAAGCATATTAGTAAGTAAGCTTATTAGTATGGGGATTCCTAATATTACTGATATGAACTTTTTTACTTAACATCTTACTTCTATTAACTATTCTGTGAAGATTTTTTTGGAGTCATTGCATACCTTTGCAATTTTAATTTTTCTAAAGCTATTTCTACTGTATGTATTAAAATTATGTAATATTTTTGTCATTCATTTTATAATAATTTCAGCATTATCTAATTTCTTTGTTTGTTGTTCAAATCTCACTTTATGTATGTCATCATGTATTTCTAATAACTCTTTGTCCCACTCTTTCATTTTGTTATTAGACCACCTTCCATTCTGTCCTTAATATGCATTTTTAAAGAATCCCATAGTATGATTTTGTTAATTTGGCCATTATTATTTAAGAAAAGAAAGCCCTCAATTTCTTTAAGGTAATTGTTGTTAAATTCTTTAAATTTAATCATATATAATGGAATTCTGTAAATAATTAGAAATTTCCTTAAATCCTTAAATCCATTGTTAGATTAAGACTTAATGTATTATAATTGGAAAAAAGGCAGGGAAAAGTTTTAGAGTAATTAACATTATCAACTAGATCAATGGAAGCATAAATCCTGTTAATTAAAGTTTGTGTCCAGTATGTATAAGAATAATGAATGAAGAATAAAGTTTATCTTCTGCTTTTATCACAAAATCAACTAACTTGTTATTATTAATCCATTTATTTAATGCTTTAGTTGGTGCTAACATTTTAGCTTTCTTCTTTCTAGTTATCTCATGGATACCAAAGTTCCTAATTTGCCTATCAAATAGACTACCAAACTATCCTTCCGCAAGCTGAACCCAAAAAGTCATTAAGAACTAGTCAAAAGCTACTGTAACTTACAAACAATTGATATAATGATAACTATGTTAAAAGACTACAGATTTAATTAAATATACTGCCATTTACAATTTATTTTTTCTTCAAGACTTTAAAGATTAATAATCTATCTAAATTAATCTAAAGGAATAAGTAATCTGATAAATAATGTAACATGTATCTATCTATATAATATATAATAGTAATAGAACTATCTACCAAAAATTTCTAGACTATTTGATCATTTAAAGACTAATATTATCAAATATTTAGAATGTAAAATAAACCAGAATGGAACATAAAAGGAAAACGTCATCTGTGAGACTTTGGAGATAATAAGATAAATTTACCTGACTATTATAAAATAAGAAAGTTAATACATTTATCATTCTGAATAATATATACATATTCTATAACAAAAACTCTATATTGGTTTTGATAGTATAAGTGTCTATGCCTAATATTTATATATTACCTTCAGTATGATGAATGTCGAAACATCTAGGACTTATTTTTCCACAGTAAATTAATTATTAAATATGTATGCATTATCGCTTTTGGTGAAAAAAATCTGCTGTTTAATAGGGTCAGAAAACACCTACAGCTTTTAATTCATTTAAATGCTTCATTATATTCATTTTGAATTGGTTTCTACTCTCCCAGCCCCAAACACCTTAGACAATTCACCTTATTTTTTACCAGAAATGAAAGAACTAAGTAATAAAAGTGTGTACACTCCTGCTCTAACTTGCAAAATGACATAGCTCAAATAGGCTTAATAAACCTAGTGATGAGCAATATGCAAAGAAATCTGAAATATAAAACCCAAAGAGGTTTATGTAACTAAATGTATTTTAGATTTCAGATTTAAAGATCTTTCCAGATGCCATTTTATGTAACTTTCTGTGGAGATTATGTGAACATTTATATATTTATTATATTTCATTGTGCGGGCATATTTTTACTGCATTTCTTCTCTACATGCTACTTACTATCAGTTCTATTTCATGAAGTCAAACGTTAAAAACATTGAACGCACTTATGTCGAACTCTAAAAAACGAAACCACAGAATGTCGAAGACATGGAACGGGGATTTTTTTCCCAGGGAAAAAAATTGCTGCTCCAAAAAACAAATCAAAAAACAAATCCACAGGCAAAATAAAGTGTGGGGCTTCACCCCCCATACCCCCAATGTGGGAGGCTGTGGCCCCCACTCCCCCCTACTTAAATACACCAACTATGAGATTGCACCACATTGGAGGAAACAGGATAGTCCTGGCAATGGACCAGCCATTTTCTTTCCTGGGAAAAAAATCCCTCTTCCAGCCAATGGACATTTTGTGATTTTGATTTTTACAGTTCAAAGTAAGAGTGTTCGCTGTTTTTAACATTCAGCTTCATGATATAGACCCTTACTATCTAAGTTACCTTCACTCTTATTTGCCATCTAGTATTCTACCACATTTCATGTAACCTCCATTTCTGTAGTCCCCCATCACAGAACAATTTGAACGTCAGTTCTCACTTTCCTTCATTGTTAATCATAAAGTAGCATTACCACTATTTGCATTAGGTACATACACATCTGACTCACTATTGTTTCTCTTTTAGTAATATTACATCATGAATTTTTTTTTCCTCTGCGCATTCACATCTTATTCAAATGAAACTCACCCATTTTATCATTTCTAATAGCATAACTAATATTAAATATAAATAAAATTATACTCTAGTCTGTCTAGCTTAAATGTAAACCTTTGATATTTATGCAATACTGTTCTAATTTGTGTTTCAGATCCTAACTTTGATATTTAACTGCAGCATGGAAAGATGACAATTCATTGCATACACTAGTTGCTAATCCCATGCCTTCTCCTGGTTTGTCATATTTCCTAGTCCTTCTAGACTAGCTTAGCCAGCAAAAAACATGTCTAAGTCACTCTTTGCCACTAATGTATATATACAGTTTGGGCTGATAACACTACAGCTTTATCTATTATCATTCAGTGTAGTGCAAGTAAACTGCATATTAGAAATAGCATAATGCATACTGTTACTTTATCTCTTGTATTTTAATACTCCTCTTCTAAATAAACATTTTTAAATTAAAAAGTTATTTAGAATATGTTTCTCACATATACATTTGATGTACAGTTCAGTTCCCTTCTTCTCATTGCCGCAGTTGCAAGTCATTCACTTCCTGTTGTCACGATCGTCAGCGATGAACATTTGAAGTCTTCAGAGACCTAGACTATCACCAAGTAGCTTGAGGAGCAGGCAGGAAGCAAAACAAGTAAGAATCAAGTTGTTTTACAAAACTGAAACATTCATTGGTCTCAAACTCATATTTAATGGCAAACTATTTCATATGTGACTTGTGAAGTGAATGTGTTAAAAAGGAGCAAACAAAACACAGTCACTAATACTTTAAGATTGCTCTTCACCATATCGTTTAGATCTGGCATTTATTCAACCCTATAATTCACAAAATGAAATTCTTATTGGATCTATATCGATTTTTCGAAGGTTCATTCCTGTGAACCTTTGTTCATTAAACAATATACTGCGGATGTTCACTTCCATGAATGTTCAGTTCAATGAATTACTTTCCCAGGGAAAGTAATGAGTTGCCCAGAATTCAGACCATCAAACAAAACACATATTTCAAACCACCCAGGTGTGGGGCTGTGCATCTAACTACATATATATATATATATATATATATATATATATATATATATATATATATATATATATACCAACTCCAAGATTGCACTACAGTGGGAAAAAGAGCAAATTTCTACTGCTGGGCAACTTGTTACTTTCCCTAGGAAAGTCATTCATTGAACTGAATGCTCATGGAAGTGAACTTTCGCTGTATTTGGTTTTATGAATGAAGGTTCATGGAAATGAACTTACAATAAAGTAATATGGACATTTCTTATTTTATATAGGGTGAAAGTTTCCAATTCTTATAGACTGTAACTTATTAACATTCTTATACAACAAATATACCCTTTATCATTTAGCAATGCATTTATATGTTAGCTGAAATAAAATATATTCAAACCTTTTACTGGATATATAGCTATATCTATCTATCTATCTATCTATCTATCTATCTATCTATCTATCTATCTGTCTATCTATCTATCTATTAAAATTAAATATTAATATTTCCAAACATGCTGTATGCTTATGTATAAATAAGCACATAGACATACTTATATTTTATTTGAAGCATATAGACCTAAATAAACTCCAGGATTTGATAATGCCTATGCTAAATGTACACTAAGTGTACACTGTTCTGAGTGAACAGACAACATAGACATAACTCACACCTTCTTCCTCCTAATTTTAGTTTTCCTACTGATATTCTTGCAGCTTTAAATATTGATAGGGATTCATAAAGGTTACCACAAAGTGTAGACTACATGTACACTTAGTGTAATCTTTGTGAGTGACTAGAAAGCACAAAAAATGTCATAAGAATGTTCTTGAATACATATTGTGTAGACTTAGTGTAGGCTTTATTGAATATGGCCCAAATCCTTTACTTAAAGCATAAATCTACTGCTTCAATAAACTAAAATCATGTAATCAGAAAATAAAGGTTACTTGTTTTTTATTTTTTTTTTTAACTTTTGAGATAGTTTTCCATGTATTCAGCTCAATCTGTCTCTTGAGTGATGAAGCATTCCAGTCCATTTCTTCAGTGATTTTGAAAATGCTGTGTTTATTGAAAAATGCAGATGCCTCTTCCAGCATATCAAACATTTTGATTCCTTCAGGAAGGAAGATGCGTATCTTTTCAGGAAACAGTGGCAGTTTTAATATTATTCATTTTAAGATCTTTAATCAATGGAAGTAAGTTTTCCTTTTATTCATTACCTTAAAGAAATAGTCATTATCAAATCTGATTAGGTGCTCACCTATTTTAATAGGAAAGTTAGACCATGCTGGTTTTAATATTTGATTTTATCCATGTTTGACATAAATTTACCTGTTATTGAATGTGAATATGACTTTTCTTTCTTTTTTTTTTTTTTTTTTTGAAGCTGTTATCAAAGGTCTATGAGCCCTCTCTATCTCAAGAGATAAAGTTTCAGGCAACTTCAGATTTTTATACCATCAGGTTGTTAAAAAGTATATTGTGTTATTATCTGCCTCATATTTTTCAGGTATTCCATATATTCTGTGTTTGTTTTGCCTCAGTCTATTTTCTATATCATCAATTTTATCTATAAGCTAGTTGTTCTGTCTTAAAATAAATTTAGTTTGGGTCTCACCTTCAGTTATTCTCCCTTCATGGTCATTTAAGGCTTCTTCTGTGCTATTAATTTGTGAACTTTGCTGCTTAATAACTGTTTCCAAATTGTCCATCTTTTTTCCGTATTCTTCTTTAAAACTTGCTATTTTAGTATCATGTTTGTCTATTTTTATCAAAATATTATGTATGCTCGATATTTGAGTGGATATCCTTTTTGACAGAAGAATCCTGAATACCATTTTTGAATGGCTCATTTTATAGTCTCTTCTTTCTTAACAAACTAGATAAAATTCTGACAGGAAAATTACAGTTTCTGAAGAACCTCAGAATATAATTCTTTTAGCATCTATTATTAAATGTAAACATTTGTCAAGTGTCTCCAAAATCTTATTTTTACCTAATATTTTTATCAGAAAATAGTTTCCAGTTACAGAACTTTCCCCAGTTACTGCTCTCAGCTAGCCATCTTGATCATGCCCCCCCAGAAGTATTTTCTAACCACTCCAGTGATACAATAGTCAAACAAGAATCTGATATAAACATAGGTGCCCAAGTCCCTGATGACTGTGTTGAATTTAAGTGGAATGTTATTTATATGATAAACAGTAGTGATGCTAGTTTTACTACTGGAAACTATGCTGATTTTTTTGTGGTTGAGGGTAAGCCTATGATTAATATAACAAGCATTAGTTTGGTTCAGCCCTAATGGAAAATTTGAGTATCAGAGTGAGATGTGATTATCACCCCAAGTGTGCAATCATCAGTAAACCTGGTTAGCCATAATTTCTTGATATCAGCTTTTAATGTGTGAAAAGTATACACCAATGAGATGAGTGGCCAGAAGAGAGCCCTGTGGGACACCACTGATGAAATGTTATTCTGTCTATAGCAAATACAACTTTCTTAATAGTATATGGGTTCTGTTAAAGCCAGTTAACTATCCAGCAGTGCTGGTTAATCTAGATTTGGGAGAATATGTCAATAATCTCATTACTGAGGATAGCAATAATGGCCTTGACATTAACTAGGTAGGCAGCATGGACTGTATGCCCATATACATGGTCCCAGTAACCCTCTCACAGAACTCAGACAGACTGATCAGGTATAGATGAGTCTTCTGTACAGTTTAGAAACCAGCACTAGAAAAGGCACTGGTATTTCATGCCTGAGATGCAGTGAAGTTGCATACTTTATGATAGCTCTACAGTTAAGGTTTTGTCATACCATTTCTGGGACTGAAATTCAGTCTCAACCTCTACTTACTGTTTGAAGTAGCCCGGATGCTTTCTTTGTACTCCAGACTACCCTCATCTTTCAACAACATTCTGGCTCAGTGGCTTTTATACACTGCCTACACAAATTGCATTTATTCTTGTGTTTGTGGCCAAGGTCATGGCTAAAATGGTCTGGGAAGGATCATTTAATTTATCTAAAACAGATAAAAAAGATGCATCTCATTTGGCTATATCACACTTTTATCACCTTCTGTGAGCTGTGATCCCACTTTTATGTAAGGTGAAGAGATAGCCCATGTTGTTTTATATGAAAAAGCTTTCTATATATACTTCTGATATAAAACATATAGTTATAAATATTGGTGTATAAGAGCAAATGTAGAATGAACCCCACTCAGCCTCCCTGAGAACACTGGAAAATATGAAGGTCTCTCCAAACACCATTATATAGGGTGACTTCAACTACCCAAACATAGACTGGGAGCATTACTCTAGCTCCAACACCCTAGCCCAAAGGTTCCTAGAATTTATAAACACAAATGCTATGGAACAACTTGTTACCACTCCCACAAGAGGGGAAAACATACTGGACCTGATCATCACCAACATGCTCCAGACCAGAAGTGTATCCCTCACTGGTAAGATCAGACCATAAACTAATCTCACTGGATATTCACATCCCGACCCCACCCCCTGCCCAGAAAACCACAGTGAAAAACTTCTCTAAAGCAAATTTCACACTCCTCAAAACCGAGGTGGAATCCTTCAACGCCCCCGGACCTGTGGAAAATATGGCCCAGACCGCAGAATCCTTTATAAATGCATTCTATACACACCTTCAGGAATGCATGGATCATGCAATCCCAAATAAGACCAAGACCCAATCCTCCAAAGGCAGGCATCCTGTCTGGTGGACCCCAGCCATAAACAAACTATACAATAGAAGGAGGAAGCTACTACATGATAGAGCAAAATCCCAAAAAGGGAAGGCATCTCTGATCAGTATTAGCAAAAAACTACAGGCACTCATAAAATCATCTAAGGCCAGCTTCGAGAGAAAAATTGCACAGGACACTAAGGATAATCACAAGGCTTTCTTTAGTTATGTTAGGAACCTGGGTGGGAATTCCCAGATATGCTCAGAATTAGTCCAAAATGACAAAAAATACACCAAACCCACAGACATTGCCAACATCCTAGCTGACAGGTTCAGCGCAAACTTCTCCCCCCCTTCCCACCAAAAGGGCAAATATCTATCCCAGCAGAGTGCTGCCCCCCTCACATCTCAGATGCTCAGGTAAGAGCCGCCCTCTCCAAGCAAAAAAAACAGCATCAATGGGACCAGAGGGTGTCCCGGGCTGCATCCTACATGAAATCCAAGAAGAGCTAAACCCAAACATAAAACTACTGTTCAATCTCATCCTTACTTCAGGATATGTACCCAAAGAGTGGCGTACAGCAACAGTGGTCCCTCTCCACAAAGGTGGTGCCTCAACGGATCCTGGAAACTATCGCCCCATAAGCCTGACTAGCTTGGTCTGCAAAGCTATGGAAAGGATCATCATGGACCTCATAAATAAAGATATTGGGGACCTACAGACACTGGACCCTACCCAGTTTGGCTTTGTTAAGGGCAGATCCTGCCTCTTAAACCTGGTCGATTTCTTTGAAACAGTCACCAAGGCCATCGATGAAGGGAAGGTGGTCCACACAGCCTACCTGGACCTTGCAAAAGCCATTGATACAATACCCCACTTGGGCATTATAGATAAGCTCACCAGCTTAAATATAAACCCCTATGTCACTAGATGGGTTGCAAACTGGCTCAAGGACAGAACCCACATGGTTAGAATTGCTGGAGCCATGTCAGACTCCAAACCAGTTACAAGTGGCATCCCACAAGGCTCAGTCCTGGGACCTCTCTTGTTCAGTATATATTTCTCGGAGGTACAGGCCAACACGGAAGGACTGTGGCTGACCAAGTTCGCAGATGACTGCAAACTAGGTGCCATAATCGACTCTCCAGCCGACACAAGCATCCTACAAAAGGGCCTCATAGAAACAGACAACTGGTGCCAGAGCCATGGCCTCAAGCTAAACGCCAAAGTGCCCACAAATTACCACATAGGTGGTAATCCATTAAGTACGGAAGAAGTTATTAGGGACCCAAGTTGATAGCAACCTCTCATTTGAAAACCACGTGGTCAAAGTGGTTAGAAAAATATTTTATATAGCCCACCTAATCATGAAGGGATTCACATCTAGATCAGGGGAGGTCATCGTGCCTCTTTACTCATCCCTCATCAGGCCCATAATTGAGTACAATGCCCTTTTTGGGATGTACCTTACCAGACACTTGCAGCAACTGGAAAGACCCCAAAAGTACCTCACCAAGAGGATCAAAGGGCTCAAACAGATGCCATATGCTGCCCGGTTAAAGAAACTCCAGCTCTACTCAGTGGCATACAGCCTGCTCAGAGGCGATCTGTGCCTGACGTATAAAGCCATGTCCAACCCGGAATTAATGGACATGCTACACCTCAGAAAATCCAAATCCCATCCAGCTACGTGCTCGAGAGACTTGAACCTCAGCACTGAAATAAATAGGACATGCTGGAGGGACAGATTCATAACCCAGAGGCTCCCTTCACTCTGGAATAAAATCCCAGTCCAGGTTAGGCAGAGTCCCTCATTGACTCTCTTCAAGAGGAATCTTGATGAGTGGATGGGAGATCGTAGGTTTACCCCTGGTATCACTTCTGTGTCACTGTTAGAGGCACAGTATACTAACCTCGAAAAAGGGCATAGCAAAATTAATTTAAAATGGGTGGCGAAAGCCAAACACACTCTGGCTAGGCTTATAAATGCCCTAGGGCAGATAGCCTAGTATGAACCTATGAACCTATGAAAAGTAATGGTTGTGAACAGATACTGTAAGAAAAGTCAGCTACATGCAAATACACGTCGTTTATAGTCACTATTGAATATACTTAACATAATGTGTTCCAGCATATGTGGTACATTGCATTATTCTTATACATCTTATAGTATTTCAGGCAGAATAAAGCAAGATATCTGTTTCTTTTTAATATGAAGATGCTCTGCAAATATAATTTCAGAGATTTATGTGTGGCAAAAGGCAAGATGGGTGATACTGGTGTTGTTTGGCTATTCACATTCAACAGCAAAATAAATTTAATTTCTGAGAGTAGAGACAACATTTTAGCATCGCTTACAGTTATTTTAATTTGAAGCATTAGCATATGACAGCTGTTACATCATTCTAAATACTGCTTTGGGAATTAACCATCATGTTTTTAATAGAGAAATGAGTTACTTAGCCTAAATATATTATGAAAATTGTTTCTCAAATAATTGGTTCATTTAAGTGATACACTGGGATTCACTACAATTTAGAACCCCGATGTATTTCTGTCTTCTGTACCCTTTCATTATGTTTAGTATATAGCTGCAACATGCTGACATGCTTTATTCTTGGCTGGCTCAGGTACTTATTATGCATCTGTCTACAACACTCAGATGAACCTGACTGTACCATGCTGAGTGCCTTTTGTTGCATGCTTCTAAAAATAAGTGCTGAATTGCATCTTAGAACTCATTGTTAAAGACAGTACTGTTAAGTGCAGTAAGGATGTTTGCAACTTTAAATTCATTTATTTTTGCTTCTAATGTGCAAAACGAAACTTAAATGCAACATAATTAGGCTGCCTCGAGGGATGTCTGTGTTACCTATTCAATCTACTAATCTATTAATGTTACTAGGAAAGCTGAGAGAAAAAGCATTCCCAAAACTTAATTTTTAGAAGCTATTAAGTTTGCTTTCTTTGAATATGATTTAGTGCTAAAAAGCAGACTGTGATCTATCTATCTATCTAGCTTTTTTTCCAATTCACAGTCATTGAATATTCTCCTTAAAAGCACTCTGTTGATGCTTATAGAGTATTTCATGGGAAGAATTCTGCTAAGCCTCCATAAATAAATAATTTTATATATTACATACATATATATATATATATATATATGTATATATATATATATATATATATATATATATATATATATATATATATATATATATATGTGTGTGTGTGTGTGTATATATATATATATATATATATATATATATATATATATATATATATATATATATATATATACACATACACATACACACCCACACACACACACACAGACGGAACAGAGTACTCCTGGATTAATTTAAATGAATAGCTGAGACAAGCATTTTAGCATTGTTGCACACTGACTTCCTACTGAAGAGTGTCCCCCAGCTCCTTCCACATTTAATTCATTAATAAGCATACAACTTAGCCCCCCTCCCCAATAACCGCTCACATATCAGTTGAAAACTGGGAGATACTTTATGCATGCATAACTCTGTCCCATCATATTATTCTAGCAAGTAATTCTTTGGCAGAAAAAGCACACTCAATTGTGGTTACTCATAACTTAGCTGAGAGAATAGAAATACTTCACATCTTGTAAACATACAATACTGTCTCAGGTTTAGAATTATATTCGGTACTTACGTATTATCGCAACCACATTTTCGCGGTAATACCGCTCACTTCCCCGTGCGCACATGTAAACATCGATGCTGCCGTTATGTCAATAAGTATTTTTTCCTTCACATTGAAAGGTTGTTTTAGGCAGGGGTATTGTGGAAAATGGTGCAGATCATGTTTTTGGGGTACTTATGCTATTTGCGCACGCCGTTTCTTGATTGGTAATGCACTGATAAGCCGTCGGAATGTACTCACATGTCAGCACTGATAACGGTACCAGTAAAGAATAAAAGGGTTAAGGCTTGTCACCACATTCCCTGCCATCACCCTTATTATAAACTGTATGCTGCATCAAAGTTTGACAGCTTTTTTTTTTTTGGTCTTTTTCTTTTTGTTGTTGTAGCTGTCAAGAAGTAGTAGACAAGTGGACAACTGTCAGCGTGTGAGTCTATTACATTTAGCGGCATGCGGCTTGAGATATGGAATGTGTGTTACACATAACTGCTGTGGAAAATGTATTTCCAGTGACGTGATGTCGGGAAAATGGCATCGCTTGAATCAAGCAGTCATTCCTTACATGTTATACTGTCTTTCCTACCTAAACAATGATTTTTAATAAAGTTAACATCAGTGTGATTCTGTATATACTTATAGTTAAATTGACACACCAGGAAGTGAGCGGTATTACCGCGAAAATGTGGTTGCGATAATACGTAAGTCCCTTAAATTCACCAAGATTCCATAGCAAATTCGCCAGCATGCTTGTTGCTGTCTGACAAGAACTTTTGACTTCTTGATTAAGATTAGAAAAACTCCACTTGAATGGAATGTCTAGCTATAAAAAAGGGATAAGCCCTCTCCAAGCCATTTTATGGACCTAATATCCACGATTAGACAGGTGAAGGTGAGCGAGTCACTCTCCAGAGTCACTCCCCAAAGGTGTTTTAATGATCCATTTAAGAGTTTACCAGTTACTGGATCCTAAACAATATGGATTCACTGGTGCCATAGCATGTCTTACTAATTTGAAATCTGCTTGGAATCCCTAGATGGTCTTCATATTTGCAAAGTAATTGCTGTGCTCTTCCTTGATCTTAACAAAGTCATCCACATCTGCTTGATACAGACAACTATTGGACAAACTCATCCTAGACCAACTTATGTCAACAGAGGATATCCCAATATTTATTCATAGGTTACAGAGCTGGTTATCTGGCTGCATACAAAGAGTTCAGGCCTGTAGATAAAATAAAATAGCAGGGCAATTGCTGCCAGTGTTTCTCATGTAGGTTTGTTAGAACATTTATTTTTAATGCATTTTTCAGGCATATTTAATCCCACTAAACTCAGTTTTGTATTCTTGTTGATAATGGAAGGAAGGCCACAGAAGAACCTCACCAAGAGGATTACTGGCCTCAAACAGATGCACTATGCAGCCCGACTGAAGAAACTCCAGCTGTACTTGCTTGCATACCGCTTACTCAGAGGTGATCTCTGCCTGATATACAAGGCCATGTCCAACCCAGAATTGATGGACATGCTCAACCTAAAAAAAAAACAAATCCCCGAGAGCCACACGCTCTAGGGATCTAAACCTCACCACAACAATAAATAGGACTTGCTGGAGGGATAGATTCCTGTCCCAGAGACTCCCCATGCTTTGGAACAGGATTCCAATCTACATTAGGCAGAGCCCCTCACTAACACTCTTCAAGAGAAACCTTGATGAGTGGATGGGAAACAGAAAATTTACCCTGGGGATCACTGCAGTGGCTCTGCTGGACAGAGGCACAGGGAACTAATGGCTCTGCTGGACAGAGACACAGAGAACTAATCTAAGGGGGTGGCGAAAGCCAACACATTCTGGCTAGGCTTACAGATGCCCTCGGGCAGATAGCCTAGTACTTACCTATGAACCTGTTATGATAAGACCAGATCACTTCTGCACCTTGTCACGTGACAAACTACAACAAGGATTAATTTTCATCTAGAAATGGACTTTACTTGGGCATGAATTTAAATATTGAGAAGTATAGCATACACTCATGTGGGTTAAAACAATTCCTTCTGCAAATCTGTCTAGTAGACATGCTGTCAGCATGTCTGGGGGGGAGACACACAAAGCCTATAGTGAGTGTGAAACATAATCATGTTTACTACACAATCAGCTATACATTCAGGATGCTTTATTCTCTTATCCTACCACAAAAGTGTTCAGTACTGAGGCTCATCATGTAGAATTAGAATCGGACTATGGTAGTCTCACCTTCACTGGGACATCAGGCGCTTTTGGTTGTGAACAGAAGTATTGGTGATCTCAGGCTACTCATAGGTCACAAGCTGTAGGAGCTTGGTTTGTACTTTCCAGTGGATGACAGAAGCACTGAGAATATACTTATTTAAATGGGCTCAGGAATGTGTATTCAAATGCATGGAAAGGGCAAAAGATACAAGGTGGAAGCAGGAATTAAGAAAAGGGAGAAAGCCTTATTTAAGCATGTATGAGACAAGAAGAAGGAGAGGGAAATCACTGAATTAGGAAACAGTACTAAGGGATTACAGATGTGGTTAATCCACAAATCTAATAAAATGAATGAATTGCTGTCTCATATCAGTTAGCAAACTTTTATTAAAATGGTGATAACGTAACATAAAATATGATCTAGCTGTAGATTTCAAACATGACCAGTGAATTACTGTATCAAACATTGTGCTATCTGGTAAGGTTAGCTATATATAGACGTAGGAGATGGGATAGTCCAATATGGCAGATAAGGCTAGATGCACATAGAAGTAGTGGACTGAAGATTTCTTTGTTGATGAGAGATTTAAGTAAAAGGAAATGAAGAAGCTTAATTTCAGATTATAAATGACTGGATCATTACTGAATACTGTGCTTTTTTAAATTTTATGCTGATTTCACACTGGACTCTTTGAGCTTGCTGAAGAGTTAGCTTAAGCTCAAAACCTACAAGTTCATATTTTATTTTAACAGTTTTAATTAAAGTTTGTTACCAGTATGAGTGATATTTCCCTTGCTATTATTTGTATGATTTGTGGTTTATTGGTGTCTCAATATACCCATAATTTTAAATTATTTTTTCTGTTTTTTGTGAATTGGTGGGAGTCAGGCAAAATGCCTATATTATTTGTATTACTATTATTATTATTATTATTAATAATAATAATAATAATAATAATAATAACAATAATAATAATCTTATTATTATGCCAATATGGATAAATATGAATAGACATGGGTTATCCATATGAAGAACAGACAGTCAAGGAACTGTTCTTAGTGGAAAAAATTTACTTAGTTGAAACAGTTACTAGACATATGGATAATCTTGTTTTGCTGCTAATAAAACTAGCTGTTTTAGTGAGCATTCTGGTAATACAGTGGACAACAAAGTGATGCAAAATGTATTTACAGAAATGGAAAGAACAATTATGGAATAGAGAAAACTGTATTAGGAGCATCCTGCTTTCTCAACGTATTTAACAAAAAAGAATACCAGAAGAATCACGGATTATAAAACAACCTGCTTCTTGCGTTAAGAGTTAAGAACTTTTGAAAAAGTTCTAGAAGCTTGTCCTCACTGATAAATCATCTTATATGAAGCTGATTGTGGAATATACAGGGGTGGAGGAGAAGAGAATACGGGACAAAATTTAATTTTTAGAGCTCAAAGCTGAACTCTTTAAGCAAAATGAAGATTTTGAAAAGTTTAGGGATATGTTTTTAGCAAATTAAGTAGAGAATGACTGTATTAGAGAAATTAAGACCAATATACTAAAATGGATTTTTGGAGAATTGTAACTAGTGGCTGCGTTTTGCTTGCAAATTAATGAATAAAAAGAAAAAAGTTAACAACAAAAAGAGATAACTGAAGGAGAAGTCTGGAAAATAAAACAAAACTAATTCAGAAAGGGAACTACAGTCTTTTTGGGTGGCACTTAGATGGTTTTGGTAGTTGTAGAACCAATTAAGTATTTGACATTGGACAGATTCAAGTGCAATTTGGCATTTGGTACTGTAATGGTCTGACCCTTCTAGAACTGGTCTGATGCTGTGGGTGCTACTCTTGATTATTATAAGACATGCAAAGACACTAAATATTATCCCTTTAGATTTTAAAACAACGGAGGAGGGTCAGTGAAACCTCAGCAGAAAGCAATGCCAAAACCATTGTTGTCAAAAACACACAAATAAGTGCTTTTTCAGAATTCTCCCATCATTAGTGAATATTTCATAACATATTTTGACTAATGCATAGCTGAGGATATTGTGGAATGGTCTGAACTTTTGATGTCATCCATACACTTGATGTTACTTAGATTATTGATTTGCTTGCAAGGAATGTCAACCTAAAACTCTTGTATTTGGACAGATCAGTGGGAGAACTCTAAAAACTCTAGTAATATGGAATATTTACCTCATAACCACTTGACTGTCATTACTTTTTTCTTTATGTTTGTTTACCAGGACAAGGCACTGATCCCAAATGATCAATGTCGGGTCCAGCCTGATTGTGAAGAGACAACAATTCAAGTTAAATAATACATGAGGCTAAAGATACATAGAATACATAAGAAGTCATTGCTGGAACAGCATGTCTACAGAAAGTAAATAAACAAAAACATACAGTAATTAAATGCAAACACAGGGCCCAGAAGTTAGCATACACAAAATATTTATAAATTAATAATATATTTAATAAATTAAAGAAAGGAAAGAAGGGTATGAACCTATACACGCAGGCACACACACACACACACACACACACACACACACACACACACACACATATATATATATATATATATATATGCACACACACACACACACACACACACACACACACACATGTATGTATATGCACACACACACACACACACATATATATATGTATATGCACACACACACACACACACACACACACACACACACACACACACACATATATATGTATATGCACACACACACACACACACACACACACACACACACACACACACACACACACACACACACACACACACACACACACACACACACACACACAGACACACACACATGTGTTTTTACTGAGAGTAGAGAGCTTGAGAAAGAAGAAGACTGAGATAGATGGAGGAGTTAAGTAATGTGACCTATAAATGAGCATTTGTATTGGCTCTGCTTCACTAAGTGTGCTTTAATTGAAATTGGGGTTGGTGCAATTAAACATTGTTTTGGGTATTTATAGAGTTAGCCCTAGTTGTGAGTGGCTTCTAAGGCTGCAGTAAGATAGGAATGAGTTTAGCAGAGATGGGTGTGAGAGTTTCCTGATGTAGCAGTTTAAATAGTATGGAGCCTAGTAAGAGGCTGACTGTTTGCTTTATGGGCAGCCAGTTAGCCTTTTGCCCAGGAGACAGTGTTGCTCTTGTTTAGGGGAGTAGCCTATGAAGCAACAGATTTTAGGAGAGAATGAGTAGAGGACAATACATTGTGAACTTGTTTTGTCACGCACAACTGTTCATGATCAAACATTTCCAATAGATTTGTTTTTTGCACTGACACAACTTGAAGTAATATATTCTAGTTTTTGTTTTGTTTTGTTTTATACACATAACACAGCTTTGTTTCACATAATGGCTTTAGTCTGCGACCAGCATAAGTCAGCAATGAACTTTCAACTCAGACAGGAAACCTCTCAAGTCCAGTTCTTTGAATACAGCATAATTTGGCTCCCTATTAAAATGTTGGCACTTGAAATGCTGAGTGCTGAAAGGACAGAAAAAAAAAAGACTGAAAAACAAGAAGAGTGAATCACAAAAATCATTCTTCTCCTTAAAACTTCTTTTTCTGGAGAGGGGTACCCCTGCACCCCCCCCCCCCATATGGTGGCAACCCTCCCAAACTTATATATACAATTCCAAGATCACCATAACTTGGACAAAAGGGAATAGTGCAAGAAATGGCATATCAGACAATATATACAAGTCAGATTTGTCGGCCATTTAGTCTCTGTATTTCAGGACATTTCAGAAGGCTACTGTTTCATTTATAATATTACACTGTACTCTGGATGTGTCTAAATGGAGAGATGATGAAATCAGCAAGAAGAGAAACTGAAGTTATAGAACACCTGCAAAGTGAAGGATTTAGTGCAGAAAGTTTAACACAGACTGTGTCATAGCATGATTGAACAATGAATCCCCAAACTGAGGAGAAACAGGTAGAGTGGGAGACATCTGAAGAAGAAACATGGACATGGGAAAGAAAAAGAGATTTGATATGGAGCAATACTTATTCAAAGAAAGTAATCTAATCAATATAAAAAAGCAGCACCAAAACCATTTGTAGAGCAATACAGGCATACTTTCTATTTCTTTAACTTGTCCATTAAAAATCCTCTTTTCTGCTTTCCTGGATATGGAAAATTTCACAATATAAAAAATAAGAAAACAAAGGGGAAAAGCAGAAAAGAGGATTTTTAATGGAGAAGTTAAAGAAATAGAAAGTGAAGTTAGTGATTACTTGCAAAGTGAAGTATTTAGCGTAGAAAATCTATCTCAGGTAGTGTCACAGCATGATGGAAATATGAGTCCACAAATTAAGGAGAAACAGGTGGAACACAAAGCACCTGATCACTTGCCACATGATGATGCACTGGAGTCTTTAGTAGGAAACCAGTTCAAAATTTCAGTTGGAGTTACACAGCAAGGGAAGAAGCAAGAAACAGTGGCAACTTTGATGCAGGCAATGTTGTGAAGTGATAGGTCAATAATTTCTCATAAGAAGGAGCAATGGGTGATGCAGGATGCAGCTGTAATGGATATGTCTCAAGAAGATGTGCTGGAACTTTCTGTGGAATGCTCGGAGGGAACAGAAAGCAAAGAATGTGCCCTTAGTTTAAAAAAAATTAACTAAGGGAAAAGTTATTTTATTTAATAGAGATGGCTAGACATATTAAGAATGATGAAAAAATGCAAAAGAAAATAAATAAGACCCAAAATATTAGAAGTCTGATAAAACAGATGAATACAGTAATCAAGACTATTAACAGAAATTCACGTGAAATAACAAAAGTAAATAGTGTTGTATTACTGTACTGCTTAACTAATAACAGATAAATTCTTAAAAAAACTGAGTAATAAGGGAAAGGAAGGGAAGAAATAAAATGCCATCATAGTAGAATCAAACAGAGAAAACTATTAAGAAATTAAGAAAGAATGTAGTGTGAAAACGACCAACAAAGTAGATATCCGAATCCAGTGCCTGGTGGCTCGAACAGACCGGAGGTGTAATAAGTGTAATCACTGTTCTGAACAATAATAAAGATGATGAATAAAGATAATGAATATATCAGTTTGAAACCATTCCTGATACTCGGATCCTCTTAAATATGGATATTTATTCAATTGTGGATAGTCCCATTATACATTCGTAACATATTTATGCTCTGACTTCTAACATATTTATATATATATATTTACATCATCATTCACCATGTTATGCTGGTTATGTTCCTATGTACTATCAAATGTTTTAAATCTTGGGTGAACAGTGTGAAAGGGATCCTGTTTTATTGTTTATATTTGGTAACCACTTATTTAATTTGTAAACTGTTACATGACACAACCATAGGAGTGATTTAGTTTATATAATACTTGTAGTGTTTTATAGTACTACACATTATCTTTTAGAATTCATAGAGTTTCTACAGCACAAAATCTAATACATAAGTTTAGGTATCAATGTATTTTAATATGTTTATATGTTATCATAAATGCTTTTAACATAGTTATAAATGTATTGTATTGGCAATATAATGTATTTTAACGTCTTTAGGAAGCTATATATTTGGTTTCAAAAGCATCCAAAAGTTATAATTATTGTTTTTAAGAATCTAAATTAATTAATTTATTAAAATTTTGGCGCCAAAAGTTGGTATAAAACAAAGCTAAGAACGTAAATTGATGGTTCTGAAGAAGTCTGGCAAGGACAGATGAAAGCGCTTAACCCTTGATGTTAGATGTAATTGTTATCGTGAACCGTATGTCAGGTTGATGTGCACAGTGGATTAAACCTTGTTTTACACAGTTAATTTGGTGGATTATCATCTTTATTATTGTTCAGAACAGTGATTACACTTATTACACCTCCGGTCTGTTCGAGCCACCAGGTACTGGGTTCGGATATCTACTATTAAGAAATTAAGTCGAGAAATTGTTCTGCTTGAGAAATACAGAAGAGGGAACAGATCAACAAAAATACCTAGAAAAACAGATGTGGTAAAAGCAACACACAGTATCAGAACAGGCCAGGATCTATCACACACTATTGTAAATTATAAATTAAAAATATCAGCACAGGCAGAAACACTTAGAAGATACTCAGATAAATACAAAGGAAAAGTACAAAATAAGCAATTAATTGATGACCCAAAAAGGCTTTATAAAGAAATGGGAAACAAAACAAAATGAATAGAAACACCACCAAAAAAAAAATACACATTTTGGAGAAATATTAATGAAGGCCCTGTGGAACATAACAAAGATACTGAATGGATAAAAATGGAAAGAAACAGTAAGGAGTTCAAATGTACAATATACGAAATGGGATGAAGTAAAGGCCAGAGAAATTAAACCAAAATTAAGAACAACTCCTAAATACAAAACCCCAGGCCCAGATGCAGTACTTAACTTCTGGCTAAAAGTATTAACATCTTTACACAAAGATTTAGCCTTGAGTAAAAACTACTTATATGTGTATCCTGAACAGACACCAGCCTGGTTAACAACAGGAAAATGGTACTGATCAAGAGTGAACCATTAATACTAAAAGCTATAGACCAAAAACTTGCCTTCTGATGATGTACAAACTACATACTGGAATTGGTGCAGACAGAGGTTATAGTCATTTAGAAGAAAACTCAATCATGACAACTCTACACTGGAAATGATGCTGACAGAGTTTATAGTCATTTAGAAGAAAACTCAATCATGGCAATAGAACAAAAGAGTAACAAAAGAAAGTCATATGGAACAAAGGATCCTTTGCTGCTAAATAAAGCTATCATGGGGAATTGTAAGAAAGGGCAAGAATTTAAGTACGACATGGACAGATTACAAAAAAAGCATTTCACATCATCTCTTATTCATTGATAAAGTGGTACTTCAAAATGTATGAGATACATCCTATATTGATCACTCACATTACAGTGACCAGGAAACAGTCACAAACCATTCTGCAATTAAGCCATGACAAAGGCCAAATTATTATTCTAGGGATAAAAATTAAAAGGGGGATATTCCAGGTTAATTCTTTGTCACCACTGCTGTTTTGTATTGCCCTTAATCCGTTAAGCTGTTTACTTAACAGATGTGGT
The DNA here is from genome assembly GCF_019279795.1 of Protopterus annectens. Taxonomy (NCBI): domain Eukaryota; kingdom Metazoa; phylum Chordata; order Ceratodontiformes; family Protopteridae; genus Protopterus; species Protopterus annectens. The sequence goes on along the minus strand of NC_056738.1, from coordinate 378,288,168 downwards.
CTTGATTACAATTTGCCTTCCAGAAAACAACCTTGCTTAAAGATTTCTCATTTATTTTTTTGTGGATGACTTAAAACTGTATGGTTCATCAGATGAGGAGTTGAAATCGCTACTGCAAGTGATTAAAACTTTCTCAGATGATAAAAGAATGACATTTGGTCTTGAAAAATGGGCAAAAATAATATTTAAAGCAGGAAAGTTGCAGTACCAAGAAAATATCAATCTACAACAGGAATGTGATATAAAAGAACCTGAGCAGGGAGGAGTCTATAGATACTAAAGAAATGATGAAGGATTGGCATTAAAACATGAACAAATGGGAGAATAAATCTCAGTAAGGAATATTTCAGAATACTAAAACTAATACTGAAAAACAGCCTTGATATCTATATATATGCATTCACAAACAAATCCTCTCATCCTATTTGTCATGGGTCACTTAAAGATTGTTTCAGTTATACAAATTCTCACAGCAGTGATTCATGCAGCTCAGTACACTCACAGTCTTAGATTTATGCTTTAACTCAGTCATAACAGATACAGGTGAATATTGTATTCTAGAGAAAGATAAATCACCAGTAATAGTGTTGTAACTTGCAGTATTGTATAATGCAAATGGCACTGCTGTTACAGTTGTTCACAATAATGTGATCCAGCAAGAATGCCTTAATGACACATTATGCATATCCATGTACATATTGCTGCATTTGCACTATATAGCTCCACTAGATTAATCACCAGTAGTGCACTTTATTGTGAATTAAGTATAGAACTGTTGTTTAATGGGAAGGATTAAAGACAAAAATATGTAAATTTTAATTAATACGTAGAAGTGTATGAGGAAGGATATGTTATTTGAGCTTTGCCATTTAGTCGTGAGACAAAAAAATGGCATTAGTAACTTCTGATGTTTTGATAACCGTACTGATCTGTGTTTCAGTGTTTCTACAGGATTCACTGATATAAGATGTGGGTTTTGCCTCCCAATTAAAGAGCCCTGCACATCATTACAGCTTGTTTGCATTTGCCTAGTAACACACCTAAGCTTATTGTTGATACATTAAATGTTCCAGTTATATACTAACTGTTCAACATATATACTAAAGTCATGAAGTGATATCCAGACTTACTGTAAGAACATGCATACTATAGTGCTGCCATTGTTGTTGCTTAAATCACATATGATAACTGAAATACCAAATGTCAAAACAGTTGAAACCGTGTGTGTGTTACATACATATATATATATATATATATATATATATATATATATATGTGTGTGTGTGTGTGTGTGAGAGGTATCAGAAAACCAGAAAACTGGAAACACAGAAAAAATTATCATTTTTACACCAAAGCATATAATGATAGAACATCAAAAAAATGAAAACTACCCCGCACCCCAAAATGAAACAATAGACTCCAACCACTTCACTACAGCAATGTGTATTTTAATAATATGAAATGCACTTATACACTTTTATCCTTAGTAAACTAACAATGAACTTTCTCAAAACTGCTACTCAAAACACGAAACAGTCTTTTAATGCCATATTACAACTCCAACATCCAATAAAAATTTTTTCAATTATAAAATACTTAATTACAGCTATGAATAAAAACTTAGTGATGAAAATCATATACACACACACACACATATATGTATATATATATATATATATATATATATATATATATATATATATATGTATATATATATATATATATATATATATATATATATATAGTTACCCACTTAGAAAACTACATATAATTATGTTTCAATTTTAAATAGGGTACTATATATTCTCATTAATACCAGAAAAGGTGTAAGTATCTAAATGTAACTACCACAGCAGCTCTCTCTTTTCTAATTTGTTCCTCCAAGGATCTGCTCATTCAATGTTGATAACCTTTGCCACAATGAAAAACACAAGCTTTTTAAAATTCTCACAACATCTTGAATTTTTTCATTCTTATTTTTAGCATCAGTGCAGTATTCATAAATTCTTCTTTTTAAAGGGTGCTCAGTTTTGCCAGCGTAATAGCTTCACAGGAAATACACTGTGCAAGATAGACCACTGCATTAGTATCGCAAGCAAAATGACCAGGACAAACAATCACTCTATCATAATTGCTGGCAAAGGTAGTAATATAAGTAGTGGGGGTATTTATAAGTAGCGGGGGTGCAGCACCCCACATGGAAGGGTGCAGAGGGAGGCTTTCCTCCCTGCAAAAATGTGTATCACTTTGCCGGGCACACAACTGCTACACACATACACACATACATACATACATATATATATATATATATATATATATATATATATATATATATATATATATATATATACACTGACTCCAATTTTGCACTACACTAGGGAAAAAGGTATATTTCCTTATCCCCACTGTACCATGCTTCGCTTAACTGATTTACGTAAAAGTCCACTTTTACTTAAGTGCACTTTCACTGAAGTGGGTCTTGGCTTTCTGTTGTTCAAAAAAGTGTCTTTTCGAGCAACAGAAGTAGACCCATATATATATATATATATATATATATATATGCATACATACATATGTGTGTGTATATATATATATATATATATATATATATATATATATATATATATATATATATATTTTTCCCCCTCTGACTCTTGCTAATTTCTATGTATAGTCTTTTCTCTGTTTGTATTAATTTAATTTGTATTGTGGAGTTTTCATTTCTATATTTTGGATGTTTGGAGATCTTATCTCTTGACTTTCACTGTATGTAAAATAAATTAATAATTTTGCAGAGATAGATTCTGCAAGCAAACACGGCAGAAGTAATGGGAACACTGCATGTACAGGAGAACAAAATGGAATAAAGAGAGAATAAATGTCATAGTAATGAAAGTAGACAGACAGTGAATGCTAACTATATGTCAACATAATGGGAGAAAATCCCATTAAATACATCAAGAATGGAACAGGGGATTGCTCTAAATAGGGAAAGGGGGGTAAAACACTTATGTAAACCATCAATCTTGATTTACATAAATAAAACGTTGACTTTTGTTTTCTACATTCTTAGTTTAAGATGCCTGCAGGTCAACCCAAAATCATATTATAGTCAAAACATATTAATCTAATCAAGAAGAATATAATAATGAAATTAACAAAATACAGAAAATAATTAGAAAACTACGTGGTGTACTAAATACATATAAATGCCTGGGTGTTTGTGAAAGAGAGCATGTGCACAGTTATAATGGTGATTGCATGTGTACATGGAGCTTAGACCGAACTCAGTAAGAAGTTTGACTCTGTATGCATGGTGTGTGTGTGTGTGTGTGTGTGTGTGTGTGTGTGTGTGTGTGTGTGTGTGTGTGTGTGTGTTCATAATATGCTACATACATGAAGAAAAATTAGTGACTTTGGTTTTCAACTTCAAAGAGAATTGCACTTGTACTACTGCAGATAGAAATTAAGTGAACCATGGAATCATGGGTTACACACACACACACACACACACACACACACACACACACACACACACACACACACACACACATATATATATATATATATATATATATATATATATATATAAAGAGGCAAATAATTTTTTGTGGTGAAATATATTCTTTCAGAAAAACACATGCTGACAATACTAAATGTTATTGATATGTCAGTATATGGATTACTTTGGAACATTTTTTAGTTACAAAAACAGAGGGTAATACCTATAAACAGATCATGAATGATCTTTAATGAAATAGCACATGTTGCTTTGTCACGGCTCAGAATGCTGTAACTGAAATGTCTAAATATAAGCAGTTTAATATGATTTTTGTTTGCTGAGGGGTGTATTTTATGTGTATTAAATTACAGTAATTTATATATTATAATATATATTACTTAGGCAGAAGTATAGACTAATGTTCTTGGTTTACTCCACAGGCAAGTTAAAAAAGCAAACAGACCAGAGAGAATGAAAAACACAAAAAAATGTAGTTTTTCACCATTTGGAAATAACTATTTCCTTTACTTCATTTGTAAATCTATTAGCTGTTTTTTTTTACTGCCAGCAAAGACATGTAGTTGGAGACAGTTTGTCTATAAGTACCAAAAATTAATCAGGAAATGATTGGACTATGAGCTCCAAGGCATTTATGTAAGAAACACGTTACTTAGTATTCAGCGAAAATGACACTGAGGGAGGAAAATTATTTTTCAAATAGATGCATCTAATGCAGCTTTTAGCACTGTAGTATTAAATATAACAGTGCATAATTTAGTTTATTTATTTAAGTGTTGCAAGTGCACTTTATTCCTAAGGCTAAATCAGTTAACTGCAAGCATGTAAGTTGTTTTTCACTTTTGGGAGGGAAATAGAGATAGAACAAGGACAGAAGTCATCTGTGCAAAGGGGAACACAGGCTTTAGCACTCACTAACAGCATGTTTAAACCTAACTATTAGAGTATGAAAAGCATATAAGTATAGCTGTCTATTTGGGGCAAATTCCACTAGATGGAGGGATAACTTCCCTTTTTGGAAAGTTTATGCAATTTTTGTGTGTTTACTGTGTATTAAAATGGGTTGGAGGTTTGAAAGTGCATTTAGCTTTTTTTTGTTTCTTGAATGCATTTGTTAAAGGAAAGCATCTAACAAAATGTGATATAGGTTCAGAGTTGAGAAACAGCAACTGCAAGCAAAGCAGCCTAATGTATTAATTTTTGCATTGCAACTTGGAAAACATATTTCAAAAGAAGTGTCATGCAAAATATTTGAAAGTGCTAGTTTGTTATAAGAATGACTGCCTCCTCAATTATATCATGGAAACTAAGTGTCATTTTGACTATAGACAAAAAGCAAAGAGCACTAAATTATAGTAAGAAGTGTAGGGTGCTAATAGCAATGTTACAGGACACAGTTATATAGAAACTAGCTTGGGAATTTGGCAAGGAAGATTTGATATAGGACATTTAGCAGAATATCAGAGAAAAAAGGCAAAGGGTTAATGATACCAATTGTGTGAGGAGTTTCATTACTAACAGATGATAAAATGAAATAGTAGATTTATGGTGATAAGAAGATATTGCAGGGAAGGACCATTACACTAGCATATGTTTATATTCCACCTAAATCTACTATTATGGAACTTAAGAGAATGTTCAGAAAAATAATAAGCTTTCAGCAGGAAATATTATTTATAGGTGAGGACTGGAACCTAATCTGCAATATTAGGGTATAGCAGAGGATCAGGAAGGGAAATATAAGAAAGTGGGTAGATTTCTGAAGAAATATATGAGAATAATTGGAATGGAAGATTTGAAGTTGCTATCAGGAACTCTTTCAGAATTTACATATTATTCCCCAGGGTACAATAATTGAGCTAGACTGGTTATTGTATTTCTCAGGAACATAGATATTTAATTGAAAGCTTTGAAACACTTACAAGAATTATAGAATTATCACTTGTGACATAGGCAATCATACATTTATGTAAATGAAAACAAACCATATTGACATATTTTCAGTTGCAAGCATTATACATCAGATATAATCTTCTATGCAGTCATTGTTAATCAAACATTGCATGACTCATTCAGTGCTTGCCTTCCCTTAAACCTCATTCTTCCTCCAAAACATTATTCTGCATGTATTGTTCCAATAATTCCCAGTTTTCTCCTAAGTAATTTACTTCTACCCTTTTGTCCTGTTACTATTCCTTCTAATATGGTCAGCTTAGACTTTCATTTCCATTTTCTAGTAATTGCTTTTTTTGGCAGCCACTAGAATTAAACTCTTTCTAGGCAATTCAGATTCTCTATCAGAGCTGAAAAAAATAATTTCCTTAGTTACACCAATTTTCTCACCCAGTATTTCTAAAAGTCTGTAGGGAATTTTAAATGTCTGTCAACCCATTATACTCCTCAAAAATATGTTCCCAATTACCCCTTACTTCCCTGTCACACCTCCATTTACAACCTACCTGAAGAAAAAAATGGAGTCTGCTTGGCATATAAAAATACCTATGCAAACACTTCCAAACAAAGGTTCCAAATCTTCCAGATTTTGTTACATATTTGGGAGCCATACATATATGCTCCCATTGTTTCTTTGTGAGTCGCTAATCCAATCGCTCTCCCCAATCTTTTCTAACCTCCTCTGCTTGATTTCTATAATTACCTTGCAATATTTTAGATTCCCTACTAATTATCCATTTTTAATAGCAGCTCTATTGTAAACTCTACCAGTGCTAGTCTTTCACTTAGGATCTGCCTATTCCTTTCTCTTTACTTATACTCTGAGATCAATTCTTGAATGAGAAGGCAGTCTCTAGGCTGCAGTCCAAATGTATACGTGGACTCTTTCCATTCTATTACCTTTCCCTCACTAATTATTTGCTCCCAATACCTTGATTTTACTTCTCAGTTTTCTCCAGTAAATTGTATTCCCCTCTTGCCTATACTCTGTACCCCTAACTGCAGTTAACCCTATCAGCAGAATCTCCTTTCAACACAGCCATGTTGGGTTAGGTCTCAGAATACCTTCTGCAACTTTATGACTATAATATTCTGTATGGCTACTGTCATTCTCCTTATGGATCTGCATCCCAAACCTGGTCTCTCCTTATTTATTCAGCTCCCCCCATTCCATCATCATCCCTTTCTACATTGAATTATAGCTTTCTGCTTGTGCAATATATTAACTGTGTATCTTTGAAATATCTCTTTGAAATCAGGTAATTCCAAGCCACCTTGTTCTAAGTGGAAGGATCAACTTATCACACTTTATCCATGCCCTCTTCCCCTCCCAGATAAAATCCTTCAACTCTGTATTAATTGCTATCCACAACTTTTCCTCTGGTTGATAAAAACCCTCCCACACTTTCTTTTTGCCTCCAATCCCTTATATATCATCCTAATTAACCGTATTATTATGTCCGAGAATGCAAAGGCTTCCATTGCCCTTCTCCTAAAATCCCAGCTTACTCTGTCAAATTCTTCTCTGCACCCAGACCAACCAACAACAATGGTGTTTTCTTATATTCTCCTTCCCTCTGGATCATCATTAATCTATTAATGTTGTCAAATGTTTGCCATCCCCTCTCCCCAAAATGCATTGATATATAATCTATCAGTTCTAGCAACACCTTTGTAATTCTTTTAGCCATTATAGACATAAATATTTTATAATCATTCTTTAGAATCCAAATGGGCCTATTTGAAATTGGATGTCATGGGTATTTACCATCTTTAGGTGTTACAGCCACCACAACTTTCTTCCAGGTTGTTGGTGCTTCTTCCTTTAAAATACTGTTAAACAAAACTTTCCAGATCTTTTTCACATTCTTCCCTACTAACTTCCAAACTTCCACAGGAATACCATCTATTCCTGGAGACTTTCCTGTAGTGGTTATACATAACCATTTTTATCTCATTTCTTCCTATCCTAACTGTTAATAATTGAGCCTCATCTACCTCTAACCTTGGCATATTTAGTTCTGCCATAATATTTCCATTTGTACTTTTTCTTGATTTCCACACTTCTTTGTCTTATACAGAATTTCATGAAATTACCAAAGTATTTCTAATACCTCTACAGGATCTCTGGTTATTTTCTTTGTTATTAGCTCTCTAAGCTTGGCAACAGCTCTCTCTATTTTCTGTTGCCTGAGCTATTGTGCTAAAAGCTTTGTGCTCTGCAGTTATTATCAAAAATCAGTTTCTTAACATCAGTATTTCTAAACTCATGCATATTATCAAGGTAGTCTCTCATTTTCTCTTAAACACTACTCAGTTCCAACTGTTCTTGTCCTGTGAGATTCCCTCATTCTGCAATACTTTAACCTTTGTCAGTCCGTCTAAATAAGTATTGTTACTTATTAACCATATCTCTTTTTATTTTATTTTTACCGAATTTTTAAACTCCAGTTTCATTTTATCCCACTCCCTAGCTATATTTTCTGAAGAAATTTCATTCTTCTCTAAAAACTACCAAATAATTACCACTACCCATTCCTTAAATTCCTCTCTGTTTAACGGATATGTGGGGAAGTGTCTGTGTCTTGTTATTTCATTACCCTGCATTTTATTTTAGTTATACGTAAGTGATATGTAATCATCATAAATTTCATCAAAAATCTACACTCTTTTATTATATTTTCCTTTTTAGTCCCCCAGATGCATTCTGACTGTTGCAAATGAAATTCCATTCCCCACCTATAAGTAATATGTCCTGCTATTTCTGCCAGAATTGTTCTTAAGCTCCATTGTAGCAGTTTTAGGTGGAACATAAATACATGTAAGTACAATTCTCCTCCCTTGCCAGTAGCCCCTTACTACTAGAAATCTAAAATAAATTATCTTTTTTCTTCTTCTATCATACTATTAAATCTCCTCTAGCAATTAATATAAGTACTCTCCTTTTCCTTTGCCCCAGGTATTCTGCTAAATAATCCTGAAATCCTTTCTTTATTAAATTCACATGCTCAGTTCTTTTCAAATGTGTCTCCCGTAGCTTAGCTATTTGCACTCTACATTTTTTAAAATAGTTCTCTACTTTTTCTTTTTTGTATATACCTGTGGATAGTGTTGCCATTGTGATAAGATGTTATTATTCCTATCTGTTATGTATAATAGCTTTTTTTAAATGTCTAGCTTCAGCTTTTGTGTTATATGCATGCACTGATATTTGGCAAGTTGATAATTTATACAGTTGTTTCTTGTCATATCCATTAGGACCTATGTCACATCTTACAAGACTTTTTGTTTTAATAGAAATCTTCAGAAAAAAGGCACACCCCCAGAATACCCACATAACCTATTAACTTGATACAAACGCACAAAACTATGTACATCTTCAAATACTGAACTTTATCCCTCATAATATGAACAGTTGCCCCAGACTGACAGCTACACTCACAGGCTTCAATTGTGTCTACTTGCTTTAAACGCTGTCTTTGTATTATCCTTACTCCTCTCCCAAATGTAGTAAACAACTGAAATGCTTTCAGAAAATATTGTCTGGGATTCATTAACCACTAAGACTACACTCTTCTGAGTGAATAGACAAGTATAACTCACACCTTCTTAATCCTAATGTTAGCTTTTCTACTGATTATTTGCAGCCTTAAATAACAAGGGGATTCATAAAGGTAACCAGAAAGTGTAGACTACACACACACTTAGTGTAATCTGTCTGAGTAACTAAAAAGCACAAAGACTGTGGTAGGGATGTTATTGAATACAGACTGTGTACACTTACTGTAGACATTAATGAATCTGGTCCATTATATTTTAGCCACTGAAAGAAAAATAAGTATTCTGCTTTTATTGCTCTATTATCAGCTTTTTTCTATAGAAACATGAGAACCAGATATATAGTTGCCTTTAGCTACAAGCTTCACATGTTGCAATGTGAACATTTATTTGTGAAAGGAAAACTTTTCATTAAAACCAACGTTCTTTTCTTTACTTGCTTCCACTTAAATCTTGTTGATAGATCAAGCCATGGGCCTTAATCCAGTCATTCCCCTATACAAAAGGAAGAGAAAGCATATCAACGTTACTTATATCATGGTCTTTATACTTTTGCCACCCATCTCTCACCTCAACAACCCAAGATTATAACCTATTATCTTAAACATAATTTTGCCCAGGCTTTCTTCTCTTTTTTTACTGTAGTACCTACATTTTTAAAACAAAACAAGAAGAAAGAATTAAGAAGGGTAAAAAGGGCACATGTTTACTTTAGAATCCCTATAATACAAAAATAATGGAAAATGATTTAATATATAACATGAGCACATGCTATGTTTTATAAAAATTCTTCTAAGAACAAAATTTGTTTTACTTACAGTTGCCTCATTCCTTCCTCTTTCTCTTTTCTTAATGTTCTTCTAAACATTGATAACATGAACTAGGGCATATGCTTTGGAGTTCCCTACAAGTTTAACAAAGTCAAAAAAGTCCAATATTTCCAAGTTTTCTTATTCAGCTATATTTCACAAATGTGGTTGATGCGTAGAAATCCAACATTTATTCATTAATTTCCAAGTTGCTGGTTTTCTTCCTATTGATCTCAATCTCCCAACTACGGTATCTGGTTCTTTTATTCAACTTCTGTGCTTCTCTCTCAAGAATTTTCCTTTGGAACATTGAAAAAGGTTTTACTGGCAAAATCTCTCTATGAACCTTATTATAAGAAGAATAAGAAACAGAGTCCCTTTCTGTTTGATAGCTCACTTTTTGTTGGACAAACTTTTGTATTTCCTCCTTAGCATGTTATGTATCATAAATGAATTTGGTCCTCCAGGAAAAATATTTTGAAGATAGCTTGATATTGCAGCTTGAATTTCACACATGCTTATTGATGTTCCCTGATTGCTGGAATAAGTTTATTCCTCTTCTGCATGGGGTACAGTAAGTAATCATTTTCCACAAACACTCGACTGTTTCCAACTTTCAGTATTTTGTCCTTCTACCACAGCTTTGTCAGAATCAACTCTTCCTGCATGTAGGATTGTATCTTTACTATTCTCATGGCCAGTTTTGGAGCATACACATGGTGTGCTCTTTCAATTAACAAATTCTGCTGTGAATACCAGTCCTTCCATTTCCCTCCATGTTCCTTCCATTTTTTCTAGTATAGCAGAAACGTTCAGGTTTTCCCTATGTACTCTGTCCTCTAATTCTACCATTTTTTAAAATAAACATCTCTTCTTGAGCAATCTTATACTCAGACAGACTTTTCTTCATTTTGACCTCTGATCATTGCAGTTTTATGAAACCATCTGAATATATGTTTAAAGTTTTTTCCATTTTTCAGCCTTTTGTTATTTGAGTTGATTCAGTCCTTCAGTGTTTCATTTATTTTAATCAGCTCTGAGCAAACTTGACTTATATTCCTCTAGAAAACTGTTTTGTTTTTGCTGTGAACAGTTGCAGCATTCTTCCCAGCCAGTGTTTTCTCCTCAGCTTTTGTGATTGATTTTTTTTCAGGTTCTGTAAATTTTTTCTAGCACCCAGGCATTGCAATTACTAGCCAGTAACTGAAATTTACTCAAAAAGAGAAATTCACTGGCTTTCTTTTCTGAGTTTCTGTTCTTACACTGGGAGAGTTGAAACTAAGCTGTTACTGTGTATGTAGCCATATTGGAAGTCAAAGAAGACAATTTCTTGAGAAGAGATAGCTAGAGAGTAGAACAAAATAAAATTGTCTTTAAAATATAGTAGAAAATAGAGAGAAATGAATATGGGAATGAATATGGAACAAATAGCCACCACTCCCACAAGAGGGGAAAACATACTAGACCTGATCATTACCAAGATGGGGACTCTATGCTCCATACCAGAAGTATATCCCTCATTGGTAAGATCAGACCATAAATTAATTTCACTGGATATCCACATCCTGACCCCACCCCCAGCCCAGAAAACCACAGTGAAAAACTTCTCAAAAGTGAACTTCACACTTCTCAAAACCGAAGTGGAATCCTTCAAAGCCCCAGGGCCAGTGGAAACTATGGCCCAAACTGCAGAATCCTATATAAACGCATTCTACGGACATCTCCAGGAATGCATGGATCATGCTATCCCAAACAAAATCAAGACCCAATCATCCAAAGGCAGGCGTCCAGTCTGGTGGACCCCAGCCATAAATAAACTGTACAACAGAAGGAGGAAGCTACTACAGGATAGAGCAAAATCCCTAAAAGGGAAGGCATCTCTGATCAGTACTAGCAAAAAATTACGATCCCTCATAAAATCCTCCAAGGCCAGCTTCGAGAGAAAAATTGCACAGGACACTAAAGACAATCATAAGGCTTTTTTCAGTTATGTTAGGAACCTGGAATGCAACTCCCAGGCTTGTTCTGAGTTGATTCTAAGTGACAAAAAATACACTGAACCCACAGACATCACCAATATCCTGGCAGACAGGTTCAGTGCAAACTTCTCCACCCCCTCCACCCCAAAAGAGCAAGTATCTATCCAGGCAGAGTGCAGCCTTCCAAACATCTCTGATGCTCAGGTGAAGGCCGCCCTCTCCAAAGCAAAAAAAACTGCTTCCATGGGACCAGATGGCATCCCGGGTTGCGTCCTTCATGAACTCCAAGAAGAACTAATCCCTCAAGTAAAACTGCTGTACAATCTCAGCCTCACTACAGGATATGTGCCCAAAGAATGGCGTACAGCAACAGTGGTCCCACTCCACAAAGGTGGCGCCTCTGCGGACCCTGGAAACTATCGCCCCATAAGCCTGACTAGCCTAGTCTGCAAGGCTATGGAGAGGATCATCATGGAACTCATAAACAAAGACATTGGGGACATACAGACACTAGATCCTACCCTATTTGGCTTTGTCAAGGGCAGATCCTGCCTTTTGAACCTGGTCAACTTCTTCGAAACAGTCACCAAGGCCATAGATGAAGGGAAGGTAGTCCACACAGCCTATCTGGACCTCGCAAAGGCATTTGACACAATACCCCACTCGGGCATCATAGATAAGCTATCCAGCCTAAATATAAACCCCTATGTCACAAGATGGGTCACAAACTGGCTCAAAGACAGAACCCACAGAGTCAGAGTTGCTGGAGCCATGTCAGACTCGAAACCGGTCACAAGTGGCATCCCACAAGGTTCTGTCCTGGGACCACTCTTGTTCAGTATTTACTTTTCTGAGGTACAGGCCAACGTGGGAGGACTATGGCTCACCAAGGTCGCAGATGACTGCAAACTGGGCATCATAATTGACTCTCCACCTGATACAAACATCCTTCAAAAAGGTCTCGCAGAGACAGATGACTGGTGCCAGAGCCATGGTCTAAAGCTAAATGCCAAAAAGTGTATAGTCATACCCTTTGGCAAAAACAATGTCCCCACAAATTACCACATAGGTGGTAACCCATTAAGTACAGAGAAAGTAATTAGGGATCTGGGGACCCAAGTTGATAGCAATCTCTCCTTTGACAACCACATTGCCAAAGTGGTTAGAAAGACCTTCTACATAGCCCACCTCATCATGAAAGGATTCACATCTAGATCAAGAGAGGTAATTGTGCCCCTTTATTCATCCCTCATCAGGCCTATCATAGAATACAATATCCCCTTTGGGATGTACCTTACCCGACACCTGCAGCAATTAGAAAGACCCCAAAAGTACCTCACCAGGAGGATCAAGGGACTCAAACAGATGCCATATGCTGCTCGGTTAAAAAAACTCCAGCTCTACTCAGTTGCATACCGCCTACTTCGAGGCGATCTATGCCTGACATATAAAGCTATGTCCAACCCAGAATTAATGGACATGCTCCACCTCAGTAAATCTAAATCCCTTAGAGCCATGCGCTCGAGGGACTTGAACCTCAGCACAGAAATAAATAGAACATGCTGGAAGGACAGATTCATATCCCAGATGCTCCCTTCACTCTGGAATAGAATTCCAATTCATGTTAGGCAGAGCACCTCAATGACTCTCTTCAAGAAGAATCTTGATGACTGGATAGGGGATCGTAGGTTTGTCCCAGGGATTACTTCCGTGTCACTATTAGACAGAGGCACAGTAAACTAAACTTTAAAAAGGGCACAGTATACTCAAATCAAGGGGTGGCATAAGCCAAACACAATCGGACTAGGCTTATAAATGCCCCAGGGCAGATAGCCTAGTATGAACCTATGAACCTATAAGTAATAGGAATTATTTAGGGGTGTTGCCAAATGTTAAATATTTCAGATGAAGGGGAATCTTTCAGACCAAGAAAAGGAGGGGGAGCAATTGCTGAGTACTGAAGGGAAAATAAGGGAGCATTTGGATAGTATCCATTAGTTTAGAAAGGTTTCTGATAAGCACAATGTTTGATAACAACCCCAGACTAGATTAAAAAAAAACTATTAGCACAATGATGTAGGCAATATAAAATTGAAAGGGCTGTTGCCAAACTTTAAGAGCCTGTGACAAGAAAAGTAAACCGATATCTTATGAAGTTATTAGAGATACTTTGGAATTCTAAGAAAATATGTATAAAGCAGTGGAACTGGTAAACCAAGAAAATGCAAAAATGGAAATATTTATGGAAGAATTAACTGTGCTAGGTTAGAGGAAGATGAGACTCAAGAATTAACAGCTAAATAGGAGGAGATGAGATAAAAATGGTGATGTCCAATCAAACAACAGGGTATCTCCAGAAAGAGATAGTATTCCTGTCAATGTTTGAGAGCTGGAGGAGATGGCGAAGCGTTAAACATCTAGAAGTTTGTTCTTTAACAATATTTTAAAATGAGGGACAGTGTCAGCATCTTGGAAGAAAGTTGTAGTGGTGGTATTAGCCAAACAGGGTAAGCTTCAAATAGACAGATTTCATTTTTAAACCATGATTATACAATGTTATTGTATATACTAGCTAGGATAATGGTAAATGTATTGCTAGAATTGACAAATATGGATCAAATTTGGTTTTGTGGTAAGGAGGCAAATATGTGATAATATTAATAAAACAATGGTGGTCTAGAGGGAGAAAAAGTGTAAGGATATACTGTTGTTGGTGGTAGGTCTTCATGCAGAGAAGGTATTCAATACAGTCAGATGGGATTTTATGAGTAGGACGATGGTAGTATTTCCATTCTCTGATATTATAATAGACTTAACTCAGAAAAATATATGAAGGGCAATAGGCAAGAATTAAGTTGGAAGGATTCCTTTCCAGCAAGCTGTGTTTGAACTGAGGAACCTGACAGGATGTCCTCTTTCCCCTTTGTTATTTGATTTATTCTTACAGCCATTGTCAAGTAAAATAAGGGATATACAGATCCAATGCTGTAACTGGTATTGTAATCAAGAAAAGTTAGCTTTATACACGGTATCATTCTGTACTTCCTAAATCCAGAAAAGGACACTTCATTGATGTGGAGCACTTTTTAACACCTTGACTGAATTATCATTTAAGACATTGACAAACATATATTTATATCAAAGAAAACAAACCATGTTAACTTCTTCATAGTTGAAAACATTATACATCACATATATTTTATACCATTATTATCAATCCAACATTCGGTGAGCAAATGGGTGTGACTAAGGAAATAATTTTTTTTAGCTGGGATACAGGATCTGAATTGCCTAGACATAGTAAGGCTTGTTAAGTTTGATCCTGGTGGCTGCCAAAAAGGCAATTGCTAAAAAATGGAAATCTAAATCTAAATCAACAGTAACTGAAGTACTGACTGTTGTAAAGGAGATAAAATAATCAGAGGTGGGATCATGAGAAAAGGGAAGAGGGAATTACACAGAAATAAATGGAATTTGTGGGAACAGTACATGCAGAACAATGTTTAGGAGGAGGAGTGAGGTTTAAGGAAAGTCAAGACTTGAGCAATATATGTACTATTGGAAAGAAGAATAATTGTTAAAAAAAGAAAACATATGTGTATAATGCATGAAATAATGACAAATGTTTAAAATGGTTTGTTTTATTTTGAATTACTGTATGTGTACCATTGCCATTGTTTAAAATATGTGCATTCAATAAAGGTTTTTAAAAATAAAATATTTCCATTATCTGAAAATTTAGACAAAGTAATTGCTGTAATCACCTACTATGTGAATATTTTTGAATGAGGAATATTTCAAGGGAAATCATGTTAATGAAATGATAACACAAGTAACTAGAATTGTCTAGGAACTGTCAAGTGTTTCGAGTTTTGTTATAAAGGCTGGCAAACAAAAACAGATGATAGTTTGAAAATGTTCCATAAGAATTTTATTTTATATATTGTGTTTTACAATTGTTTACTGGGAAAGTCCAACTGGACAAATAGACCATTTTCAGAGGAGGTCTGGGGAGAAAAGCTCCATGTAATACAAAAAACAGATCAGTAGTACCTAAATAGATTTTAACTTTCATTGGGAAAAAAGATTCTGTTCTAGAGGTTGAATAATCATTCTGTTAAAACTGAGAAGAGATGTTTTTGAGAAGTCCAGTACAGGTCAGCTTGATATTGCTGAAATGAATGAATTGTTAGCTACAAGTAGTTTGGTTGTCAAAGCCAGAGGAAGACACTGAAAGTATGTCATAAGAATGTATATTATGGCAAGTGGAACATATCATGCCTAGACAGGAACATTTATATCCATGGGAATTTTCAGATAGATGTTGGAAAAGACTTAAAATTGATTTTGTAGGATTGTTTATGAATACTATATATATATATATATATATATATATATATATATATATATATATATGGATCCGCAGAGCTTAATCCCATGCAAACCCGCACAAACATGGGCTTTTAAACCAGAAAGTTGAAAGGGATGGAAAAACTGACCAAACGGCCAATAAACTGCAATTCCTGTGCTAGAAACCACTCCTCCCTTGGTAGATAGGCTACCTAGTGCTTACCACTCCCACTGACAAGCTAGAAGGCTTTCCTCCAACACAGAAAGGTCTGGAGGACTCAGAAACTTACAAAACAGTCCTGGATACAGCAAATCTCTATCTGGACTAGACTAGTTACAGGAAAGTTGGGAAACAAGCTTAGAACTTTTTTTTGTTTTTTTGTTTTTTTGCAGAAAAGCAGCTAAAACAGTAGTAAAAACACTTTAAATGCAGTGCAAGCTAGCACGCTTGAGTGTGTAGCAATTTTAAAGCAAATACAGTTTAAGTAAATGCAGTTAAATTAAAAAAATGACTAAAAACAAGTGCAGAAAGCAGTGAATTCTGAAAAAATCAAAATGGAGACAATTAGAGTATGTCTTTCTCCTTCCTGTTGATCTTGTAGTCTGCAGGATCCCAAATATGGCTTTGCGGAGCTTAAAACCACGCAAACCCATGCAAACATGGGCTTTTAAACCAGAAAGTTGAAAGGGATGGAAAAACTGCCCAAATGGCTAATAAACTACAATTTCTGGGCCAGAAACCACTCCTGTTGTGGTAGATAGGCTATCCAGTGCTTACCACTGCCACTGATAAGCAAGAAGGCTTGTCTCCAACACAGAAAGGTTTGGGGGACTCAGAAACTTAAAAAAAAAACAGTTCTGGATACAGCAAATCTCTATCTGGACTAGACTAATTACAGGAAAGGTGGGAAACAAGTTTAGAACTTTTTTTTGTTTTGTTTTTAAAGAAAAGCAGCTCAGACAGTAGTAAAAACACATTAAATGCAGTGCAAGCTAGCTCACTTGAGTGTATAGCAATATTAAACCAAATACAGTTTAAGAAAATGTAGTTAAATTAAAAAATGATTAAAAACAAGTGCAGAAAGCTGTAAATTCTGAAAAAAATCAAAATGGAGGCACCTAGGAGTATCTCTTTCTTCTTCCTGTTGCTCTTGTAATCTGCAGGATGCCAAATCTGGATCCACAGAGCTTAAACCCACTCTGGAGATTTTCCAGTCTTGTGACTTTGCTTTTTCTGCAATAGTTTCTTCCTTCTGTTGTAGGGCTTATTGATGGCTGGGGACCACCAGATTGGTTTCCTTTTTTGGAGGAGAGCATCTTGGTTCTATTTGGCATGGCAAGATCCATGCATTTGTGTACATGCTTATACAGTGTATTGGTGTATGATTCAGCAGTCATGTAGCTATTTTCCATTGGCATGGGTGATGAGATGTTAGCCACCTCTGTTTTTAGGAGCCAAAAGTCAGCTTTGGAGATGTTTCTCAGGGTGGTCACTTTAATAGGGGGTCTAGGTAAGATGGAGATTTCCATGGTGATCAGTTTGTGGTTGGATTTAACCAGGGAGGAATTAATGATAGGTGTGGAGCAATGGTCTCCCATGTTGGTGATAACCAGGTTGAGGATGTTGCTTCCTCTAGTGGGGGTCAGAATGAGCTGGTCCAGGGCATTGGAACTGATAAATTCCAGGAAGCGTTGGGCCTGCACATTGGTTCTTGAGTAGTTTTCCCAGTTGATGGAAGGGTAGTTAAAGTCATCCAGTATAAGAGTATTGGGTTGGACCTTGATAGAAACCAGGGTGCTTAGGAACTTGGAATGAGAGTCTAGGGACATGGTTGGGTTTCTGTAGCAGGCCATGACTTGTATTGCCATCCTACCCAGTGTTAGTTGTACCTGAAGTATCTCGGATGCATTATGCTGGGCTACTGGTCTAGATGTGTGTATCCTTTATGAACATGGAGACACCACCACCTTTGGAGCTTCCAGCTGTATTCTGGGAGTCAAAAGGTGTAGAATGAGCTGTAGCCTGGGAGTGCAGGGGTACTTTCTGCCTCTTTAAACCAGGTCTCCATTACAACCCAGATGTCGACATTCTCCATTTAGAGGAGAACTTTGAGCGAGTGCATCTTGAGATTTAGACTTCTAGCATTGGGCAGCATGACCCTCAGATTGCATTTGTTTGTAGCTGTTACTGTGGAATTTTGGTCTTTGGAACACTGCCTAAAAAAGGCAGTATAGGTGTGGCAAGAGCCTTAGCCAGTAGCAGGAATCCAAGAGGTGACAGATGCAGGCTGTCTCTGGCAAAGCATTGAGGTCTGTCGATCATATCGTCCCAGGCAGACAGATACTGGATCCCTTTAGAACAACATCAGAAACTTAGCCAATTGTTGAAGTCAATCATTTTCTGCTCATACTGTGGTATAATTCTGGGTGATGGTAGAATACTGCTCAGGGCTAGGGTCATACCTGCCTGGGCCACATAATCCGGGAGTTCCATCACATGTCTTTTCATGTAGTCCAGGGAGGTACGTCTCAGGTCATTCACACCCACATGGACAATGACTGAGTCATATTTGTACTTGTTGTGGAGTGAACTGAGTGCATGTGTTATGTGGTGGATCTTGGCACCTGCTAGACAACTGTCTGTCATCTTCACCTTATTCTACTATTCTTCTAGTGAGTGGGACATCAATGCACCTGACAATTGAGTCTCCTATGATTAGTACATTGGGCAAAGTGTTTTGCCTTAAGGGCTTAGGTTGAAGGGCACACTGTGGTAGTGAGCTATGTGTTCTGAGGTTGGTGTTGTGCTGTGGTGGTGGAGTGCATTTCTGTCTCAGGGGTCTCTGTTGTTTGGGTAAATTTTTATTGAGAGCCTCTATGAAGGTGGGTGTATAGTTTGTGTTTCTATGTGTGAGTTGCGATGGTTGGTGTTTTGGAGGGTTGTGTGTTCCATGTAGTGAGTTGCAAGTGTTGATCTTCTCTTGACCAGCTAGTTCAGTCTTGGCTGGAGAGTGCACTGCTTCCAGTTTGGTGATATAAGTGCATCTCTCACATCATGTATGAGTGTTGGGAGGTAAGAGGAGAGGGTTGTCTGTGTACATGAGACAGTTTCCACACTGCCTCAAAATGCCCAAGTGCACCAGGTTAGCAGGAGAAAGCACAGGAAATTGCCCTACAATCATACCAGGAGGGGTGGTCATAACTAATAAGTACTGGTGCTGTTACTGCATAGGAACAGCTAGTGCTGATAGCACCTAAGTGTGCTACAATAAATGCTACAAAAGCCTGTTAAAGTGCTAGTTGATTAAGCTAATTGAAGTACAAGAAGTAAAAGAACAAACATGTTCTAAGGGAAAAATCGAACAGCAGACTTTCTGGCACCAGTAATAGTTTACCTCAGATGAGTGCTGCTGTGCTGTGTGTAAACACATGCAAATACAGGCTTTTAAACCAGAAAGTTGAAAGGGATGGAAAAACTGCCCAAACGGCCAATAAACTACAATTTTTGGGCCAGAAACCACCAGTCTTGTGGTAAGTAGGTAACCTAGTGCTTACCACTCCCACTAATAAACAAGAAGGCTTTCCTCCAACACAAAAAGGCCTGGGGGACCCAGAAACTTACAAAACAGTCCTGTATACAGCAAATCTGTATCTGAACTAGACTAGTTACATGAAAGGTGGGAAAGAAGCTTAGAACAGTGTTTTTGTATTTTTTTTTTGCAGAAAAGCAGCCAAAACAGTAGTAAAAACACTTTAAATGCAGTGCAAGCTAGCACACTTGAGTGTGTAGCAATATTAAAGCAAATACAGTTTAAGTAAATGCAGTTAAATTAAAAAATGACTAAAGACAAGTGCAGAAAGCACTAAATTCTGAAAAAATCTAAATGGAGGCACTTAGAGTACATTTTTCTCCTTCCTGTTGCTCTTATAGTCTGCAGGATGCCAAATCTGGATCCGTGGAGCTTAACCCACACAAACCCATGCAAACATGGGATTTTAAACCAGAAAGTTGAAAGGGATGGAAAAGCTACCGAAACGGCCAATAAACTACAATTTCTGGGTAAGAAACCACTCCTCTTGTGGTAGATAGGCTACCTAGTGCTTACCACTCCCACTGATAAGCTACAAGACTTCCCTCCAACACAGAAAGGACTGGGGGACTCAGAAACTTACAAAACAGTCCTGGATACAGCAAATCTGTATCTGGACTAGACTAATTACAGGAATGGCAGGAAACAAGATTAGAACTTTTTTTTTTGTTGTTGCAGAAAAAGCATCTAAAACAGTAGTAAAAACACTTAAAATGCAGTGCAAGCTAGCACACTTGAGTGTGTAGCAATATTAAAGCAAATAAAGATTAAGTAAATGCTGTTAAATTAAAAAAATTACTAAAGACAAGTGCAGCAAACAGTAAATTCTGAAAAAAATCTAAATTAATATCAGTACACTGGGAGGGTTTATATTATTTTATTTTTTTATACCAAAGAAAGGTAAATATTAAAAAATTCCAAGCAGCTTTCAAAATTTCAAATGGGGAAAAATAGAAAAGTACATACTTTTTTTATAAAATTTATTTATTACAGGAAAAGTATGTCAAAGAATTGCATTAAACCTGTAATATTTAATAACACATATATTACACTTCTCCATTTTACAAAAGACCTGAACATTTTAGAGGTAAGAGCTGGGACGTTTAGCAGACAGGAAATGTTTTGTGTGCGTGTGTGTGTGTGTGTGTGTGTGTGTGTGTGTGTGTGTGTGTATGTATGTGTGTGTGTGTGTATATATATATATATATATATATATATATATATATATATATATATATATACACACACGTTTGCTCGAGTAAGCAAACGTCCGAATCCATAATAACCGAACACACTTTAACGAAAGCGCTTTTATCGAAAAAGCACTTTTGTTAATGCATGTTACAAACCCCCCCAAAAAAACACTAATTTACATTTTAGCAGGGGGTGCTTCACCCCCTGCACCCCCCATGTGGGGGGGCTGTGCCCCCACACCCCCCTACTTTAATATTCTCCCTCCGAGACTGCACTACAGTGGGGAAATGGGAAATTTCCCTTACTCGCACAGTAGTAGAGCCTCGGCAACAGGCATACTTACGTGAAAGTGCTTCTTCATTGAAAAGCACTTTCACATAAGTATGTCCGGCTGTTTGGGTTTTGGTCATTTGCTCACTCCAGCAAATGTCCTACATCTATCTATATATATATATATATATATATATATATATATATATATATACACACACACACACACACACACACATATATAAAATGGTAAATGGATGAGTGTAATCAGGTGAGGGAGAGGGTGTGTGTGTGTGTGTGTGTGTGTGTGTGTGTGTGTGTGTGTGTGTGTGTGTGTGTGTTGGGGGTGGGTCTGTCTTACCTCAACACTCTCCTAGACTAGCGAGGAAATCCAGCAAAATTGGTGGTGGGAACACTAAAGGCTATTGTCAAGGAAGTCAAAGTTAAAATTCAAGGCGTCTGGCTCACCAAGTTCACAGATGACTGTAAATCAGGAGCCATTATATATTCCCCCGAGATACCAACATTTTCCCATACAGTTAAACACAGAGAAATGACTGCTGCCAAAGCCATAGCCTAAAGCTCAATGCCAAAACAATGCATTATAATGCCCTTTGGGAAACTGCCAACCCAGGTTAATTACTCCATCAATAAAACACAGCTAAAGTTGACCCAGTAGTAAGGGATCTGGGAGCATAATGTAGACAGCAATCTGATCTTTGATCAAAATGTAGCAAAGATAATAAAAAAGTCATTCTATGTTGTCCAACTGATATGTAAGGGTATGGCATCCAGGTCTAATGAAGTTATAATACCACTCTGCTTGGGCTTTATCAGACCTATTGTTGCATGCAATTCCCCTCTAGCATGTACCTAAACAGACAGTTGCAATAGCTGGAATTCCCAGAAAGATTTCTCACCAGGAGAATCAGGGCATGAGCATCATGTTCTACACTGATCGCCTAAAAGGTCTGTCCCTGCCTTCAGTCTCCTACAGGCTGTTGAGAGGGGATTTTTGCCTGGCTTACAGGGCTTCCTCAGATCCAGCCCTAATGGATCCATTGCACATATGTAAAAGAAACAGCACCAGAAACACTAGATCCGAGAATTTGAACTTTGCTTGTGACATAACCAGAATGCGCTGGAGAGACAGATAGGTATCCCAAAGAATCCCTGCTCCATAGAATAGGCTTTCCAACTATGTAAAACAAAGTTCATCTCTGACGCTTTTCAACAAAACCTTGACAACTGGATGGGAAATTGTGACTTTACCCCCAGTATGGCCCCCATGTCCCTTATGGACAGAAGACTTCAATAAGAAAATTATTATCCTAACTAACAATCCCAGCTACAAATTCCTTAGTTACCTCCCTACCAACATGTCCCCCATGTATATGCCCATGATACTCAAGATCCAAATGGGTTTTGGGCGTGTGGCTAGGCATGTAAGGGTCCTATCCAAATAGCCTATAAATCTATGAACACCAGGGATAACTCTTTATATTGTGACTTAAAGCCATTTTAACAAAGGAGAGAACAAAGTTTTGCAGCATGAAAGACATGGGATGGGGAGATACTAGGCAACAGGGATAACTATTTATATTGTGCCTTAAAGGGACTTAATAGTTAGCAGAGTAAAGTTTTTCAGTACAAAAAAAAATGTAGGATGGGGAGAATAATAACTCTTTATATTGTGCCTTAATGGCATTTCATAAAGAAAAGAACAAAGTTATACAGCATGACAGATGTGGAGTCATGTGAAAACACAAGACACCAGGGATATACTATATAGTGTGCCCTAAAGACACTTAAAAGGTGTCAAAGTCTGTATCCTCACAACTTGCACCAAAAAAAAAAAAAATAGTCCTTTGCACCACAAGTGATGCTTTAAAACTGGATCTAAGTCTTTCATAAAAAATGTAGTAGAGAAGGGGGGGGGGGGTAATTTCTAATCCTGTTCCAGAAAGCAACAGAATTAACCCACTGCGGTAAATGATCAGTAAGTGTATCAGTGTAGTGTTTTTTTTAATAATAAGTACAAATCTCTACTCTCTGGCATTGTGCAGTGACTGCAGCAGTTCTTGACTTGCAAGGGGCTGGTCACCTGTAAGAGCTAACAACAGGAATGTCCTGTAAAATCAAGGACTGATAGATGAGAGGGAGAGGGATTTGTCTCTGTGAGGGAGGCTTCAGGCCAAAGATGGGAGGAACACAAGATGACACCAGGGAGAATTTTTAAAGTATTACTTGGACTAAGTTAAAAAACTAAAATAGAGAAATGGGTCTGACATCACAATACACTTGATGAACACTAAGCAGAATGAAACTCTAATGTGATTTATGAGGGCAAGGACAAAAAATATGGAGACATCAGGGAAGGTCTGCCAATGCAGGAACAGGTAAAAGGCATGTCGGTGTGTGTGTGTGTGTGTGTGTGTGTGTGTGTGTGTGTGTGTGTGTGTGTGTGTGTGTGTGTGTGTGTGTGTGTGTATATATGTCTGTCTGTGTGTGTGTCTGTGTGCGCGCGCGTGTGTGTCAGTGTGTGTGTGTGTGTTTCTCTCTGTGTGTGTGTCTGTGTGTGTGCATGTGCGTGCATGCGCGCATGTGTGTGTGTGTTTCTGTGTATGTGTGTGTGAGTTGGGTGGTTGAACATGTGCAATTGTGTAAGAGACTGAATGTGTTGTGCCAATATGATGCTGTCTGTGATGGCTATCCCAGGAAAGTACCAATTTGCACGCACCATAGTTAACAGCGATTCATTAACATGCAAATTAGTTGATAATAAGGTCTTTCCTCATTGCTGCTAACATGTCTCTCAGTTGCAATTTCCTACATCTTGCAAACAGTCTTTCCGGCTTCATCTCTTCCTGCTAGAGGTGAGCTTCTTTCTGAATACTGAGTTGCTGTTTCTAGGTAAGATCAACCAAGATATTCTCAGCATTGACATAGTGTCATACATTATTTTATTTGAATCATTCCACAGTTTTGCTGATCCTTATTAATGATTTTATTTTAAGCAAATGTCACAGGCACACTTTTTTTAGTCCACAAATGTAGTTTTGAGATAAAAATGTTGCATGTTTTAAAAATGTCATTTACTGCATTTATCTGAATTAATAACCTTCAGTCAGTTACACATTAACTTTTAATTGTATTTTATAGTTAATCAAGCCATGATCAGTGGAGTTCAAAGTAATGAATAGCCAGTACTTCCATTCATCTCTTTCAGACCATAAGGGATGGCTGTGCTTTATTTTCTTTAATTCTAGTCTACATAAAATGTGGCTTAAATGCCATGTTTTAATTACTTATTGACATACTATATGGCCATCTTCAGCAATTTAAAGACAATTTTACTGGCAATTAATGAAAATCTAAAGCTTGTCTATCCCTTTTAATGACAAGATGCATTAATGAAGAAGAAGAAGAGAACAGAAGACAGAAGTCCACAAAGCTAATAGTAATCTTTTTGACATGACTGCAGACCAATGTACTTCAAGGTGTTGCTTACAGACTTATCATATGACTTGGGATGAACAAACCAGCATGCACAGAAACCAAAGTTTCTGCTTTATTATCTTCTAATGTCTTTGTGAAAAAGCATTTAAAGTGAAACTGAGTTAACACTGATACACAGAATGAAATGTGTGTGATGATTTGCTGTTCAGGGTGTTT
Organism: Protopterus annectens; assembly: GCF_019279795.1. Taxonomy (NCBI): domain Eukaryota; kingdom Metazoa; phylum Chordata; order Ceratodontiformes; family Protopteridae; genus Protopterus; species Protopterus annectens. The sequence continues at coordinate 378,263,270 of NC_056738.1, read as the reverse complement.
ACACTTTCATATATTAATAAAATCGCTTAATAATTCTGCTAGCCATAAATAAGATCACTCAGTCATGGTAAGTAGATGCTTAATTTTAACAGTGCACCTGTTTGGTTCTTAAAGATTCACGAAGGGTATGACTGAGCAAGACTCTTTTTTTTTTTTTTTTCTTTATTCTTCCCATGCAGCTTACCCTCAGAAAATCCAGGTGTACCAGGCATCACTGGCTTTACCTATAACCCCTTAATCTTTGCTGGACTTTCTCGGATTGGGTTGGGGCTGGCATGAAACCATAAGGCATTCTGAAACTCCACATCATGCTGATACCATGGGAGGTTTTCTTCTTTAACTGACCAGGTTTTCCCCAGTCTGGCATGTGCATGTAACATCCCGAGGAGACTGTGCAATGGGCAAACAGTGCTACAATGCTCCATACTTCTGCATGGAGCTGATGTTGGCAAACCACTCTGCCTACCTTATGAAAAACTTTTCACTTATGCCAGAAAGCTCCACTCACTTAGAGTGCCTGGGCACACCACCACTCCTTCCAGGTTGGGTGTGCCCATCCTACTGGCCAATGCCTCAGGTGCCCAAGCTGTTAATCAGACCTGGTTCACAAGGACCATATCAGCAAAAATATGAATTGGTTCAAATAAAATAAGGCATAGCAGATAGTAAGGGCTTTAGCACTCTATGCACAGCACTACCTTCTTCTTCATTCGGCTTTTCCCGGTTAGGGGTCGCCACAGCGGATCACCTGTCCGCTCATGACTGGCAGTGGAGTTTTACGGTGTCGAGTTGCCAGACCGGCACCCAACCTTCCACAAAAGCCACTCACATGCACACACTCAAACCTAGGGCCAATTTAGAGTGTCCAATCCACCTATAGCATGTCTTTGTGATGTGGGAGGAAACCGGAGTACCCAGAGGAAACCTATGTGACCACAGGGAGGACATGCAGACTCTGCACAGAAGGCACCTCAGCCGAGGATCGAACCAGAGATCCTCTTGCTGTGAGGTGGCAACACTAAGCGCTGCACCACCGCAGCCACCCTCTGTGCACATCACTACCATAAGACAATATTATTGGAACATGGACTGTATTTGTCATTTTAAAGGAATGTGTGGAGACCAGTAATATACAACTACCCTATTATGGCAGAGTGATGTACACATATTTCTTTGTGTGTGCATGCATGTCTTTGTGTTTGCATGTGTGTGTTTTTGTGTGTGTGTGTGTGTGTGTGTGTGTGTGTGCGTGTGTGTGTGTGTGTGTGTGTGTGTGTGTGTGTGTGTGTGTGTGTGTGTGTGTGTGTGTGTGTGTGTGTGTGTGTGTGTGTGTGTACTCTCATGTGTCTTTCAGAGGGTGTGTGTGTGTGTGTGTGTGTGTGTGTGTGTGTGTGTGTGTGTGTGTGTGTGTGTGTGTGTGTGTGAGAGAGAGAGATGCTCAGTAAAGGCGTTGTACTATATCCCTGTCTGGTACCATGAAGGAGGGGATCACACGGTCATAGAACATCTACTTATGGGATATGCGGTGGAATGCAGTGCACCGAAAAGATTTCAGAGTAGAAAGCTGTTGTGGGAAATTTTGTTTCTTGACTATAAAGTATCTGAACCACTTAGCTAAGTACATACATCAAGATTGTGAATGCACTCTTCCAGAAAATGAGTGCATCTCACAAATTGTTAGCCATTCCTCTTCTCTACACTCTGCTGTTCCCTTAGAGCTGTACATTTGCTGTGACACATTTTCCCATCATCAAGTTCTCATCTTTGCAGCACTGGTCATCACATAGTACACTGTTTTTTCTACACATGAAAAATGTAAACCTTCCTGTCAGCTAAGCAAATACTGCAGTTTCCTTTACAATGAATAAACTGATAAAATCTAGCTGCTGTATATGCTTCTTACATTTAAGTCAATACATAACAGCATACAGTTATTTAACCAAGTTGACAAGTAAGAACAAACACACACACACACACACACACACACACACACACACACACACACACACACACACACACACACACACACACACAATGACATAACATGGGATGCTTATTCTGCTAGCTGCCTGATGTGCTAGCAGTTTTCTAATCCCTTATGTCTCCTTATCTAAAATTAGGGGAATGCATCTGTGTGTTGTTTCAACAGGTAAGTTAATAAAAAAATAAATGTAAATGTAATAATCACAGGTGTCCAGTCTACACAATCACAGGTGTCCAGTCTACACTAACATCTACGTTTTTATTATTTTAATAATTCTGCAGTGCCAGGTTTGCAAGTTTTAGCATTCCAATTTGTGCTCATTCCTGTATTTTCATAATTAAAATTAAGTGATTGCTGTTTTTTAAATTGAAATGTATAAAATAGACTTGTTTCTTTATATCATTAACTCCTCTGCATGTATCCTTCATGCCATACCTCCTCATTTAACTGTAACCTACCATTCTTATATTCGGTGTCCCCACCTTTCCTGAGCAGAAGTCATCCCTCCACCATTTTAGAAATTGTGAAATGAAGACAGTGTTGCAAACACTTCAGTGGGCATTTTCAATGTTTTGACACTTGGCCTTGTGTGTTATGACATCATACTTGACTAAGTTTCATTCACAGACAGTAGGTACATTATTTGCAGGGGACCATTCTCTCCTAATTCCTTCAAGTTTGTGGCTGTTTCCAAATGTGTACTCCTTAATTATAAACACATATACTTCACAATTATTGGGAATGAACCTATGGCTGTGCAGAAAACCATGCAGAAAGAAAAATGTGTTTTTTGCATTTTCTCTGAGACTGGAGTTTCAACATTAAAGTACCAAAGAACTATAATACATCCGGCGACCTGCCCTTCTTCAAATATACATGTGCAACTTTGACTTAAAAACTGATATTTTTGTGGGATCTGTTGTCTTGTTTAGGGGTTATTTTGAGATTATGCAAATTATTGTATCTGCTACTTATTATGTTATCATCAGCTTTTTATGTTTATATTTTTTATCAAGTGGTACTTGCTTAAATAAAATAAATCCATAGAGTCTAATCTCACAAGATATGACACTACAATGGATTAGAAGAAAAGTGGAGCACATGAAGCATGGCATCCTTACACATGGGGAGGCAGGACAAATTTGTGTAATAACAGATTTTTTAATTAAGTAAAAGTGCAGGGAAGGGTATGGAGAGAATCATACAGGAAGGTTGGAAGTGTTATTAGAGGACAGCAATCTCAGAGACATCAACTAACATGACCTCAAGGCTACAAGGAGCTGTCAGTCAAACCTAAGCTATTTCCATGTTATTCCCTGCACCAACCAGCTTCCCAGAGCTTTGGCCACCCACTAGGTGCTCTGCCTGCCAAGAGTGCATGAGACATTCCATATAAAAGGCAGTTGGAGTGCCAAAAAGCTTCAGAATTTTTTTGCCACCAAAGTGAACACTTTTTGATGGGCCCTGTGATTCTGTCAGTTGGCAGTGACCCTTCAAAGGTTCTACTACAAGAGTTCAAGTCCTAAGAATTCAAGACCCTTTGTTTTGAAGCCAGGGACTCGAGCATCTTCTAACTCGCATAGGCTGCTGCCCACACGCAAACTCATATATAAGTTCGGGTAAGAAGACATAGGGTGTGAGTGCTGTTCACTCTCAAACTCAAATATGAGAGGGAGGAGCAGACAGGGGGTAGAATTATGGAACAGGAGGTGGTTTTAGGATTAGGGAGTGGGTTGTCGCTTTAGGATTATGGGACAGAAAAGGAGTTTTAGGGTTAGGGAATGATTGAGAAATTTAGATTTAGGAAGGGAGGTTGGAGTTTTAAGTTTAGGGGTCAGTTAGGGAATTTAAGAGTCAGGTAGTGATCGGGGAATTTAGGTTTAAGGGAAAGTTAAGGAGTTTAAGGGTTAGGGCGCAATTGCAGAATTTAGGTTCAAGGAGGGAAGCTGGAGCTTTAGGTTTAGGTGGCAGTTAGGGAGTTTTATGGTTAGGGAATGATTGGGGAATGTATATTTAGGGTGGTGGTTGTAGTTTTAGGTTTAAGCAATGATTGGGAATTTTTGGGTTAGGCAGGCAGAGTGAAGGTTTAGGGTTAAGGACCAAGGAATTGGGTTGGAAACTGGGTGGGAGTTCTAGTATGTTCTGGTAGGGCTGCGTAGTGTTTAGGATTGGGTGTTGGTAAACCTATGCATGGATGGGAGATTGAGCTAATGGGAGTTCAAGCACTTGCTTTGAGCAAGTGGCATTGAATAGGTGTGTTGTGAGTTACTAGCATAACAACACCTGTAGTAGGACCTTTCTTCAACAGCTGAGAGATAAGACCTTATTGGGGAAAATCTCCTCAGTTTAATTGCATTTTATTACAAAATGTATTTTTTCTGTCAGAAATTGTTACTTGTGCTGCGAAATACAGTGATTGGGGCTGTCATTTTATTTTATTTTTAAAGGAGCTCTCATGTTAGTGCATGTGTAAACTTTTTGAGTGAGTTCATTTGTTTGTCTAAAAACTTAATTTTTTTATTGAAGTTTTATGTGTTTGGGAAAGAATTTTGTGCTTGTGGGGGACTTTCAGTGGTTTATTTGAGTTACTTGTTCTCTGCCATTCACCTTACTGACTCATCAAGGCTACATTAGCTGCATTCCAGACCTCTTTCCCACCTTACCAATGGAGCAGCAGTCAGTCACCATGGTTATACCTCCCTCAGTACACAGAAAGAAAAAAACTGTGTAAGGAGCCTTTAAGGGTAAGCCACTGGAGAGTGATTCTGTTGTGGCCACTTGTTGTTTCTCACATTACCACTCTTTTTTTCCCAGTCCTCTTGATGTAACCTTTTAAGCCTGCAAAAAACAGAAGATAATCACATCCTCTGTGGATGTAAGGATGCATTAGTGGACTATGGACAGCAATTATTGGCATTGTTTGTGGACGGAGCAGGTGAAGCACTTGGCTGGAATGGAGCTGTGGATGCTGAGTCCGCTGTGCTTAAGGGTCCAGCTTTGTTCATGGAGGATGTGCTTACTGAGAAAAACATCAGTTCTTCTTCTTGTAGTTCTATGGGCAGGTATAATTTAATGGCATTTGCTAAGAAGTTTATTTCTCCTTTTTCCATGCCTTCCCATTCTTATGGTAAGAAAAGGGAATGAGTTCCTGACATGATCTTTCAACTGGAAGAGACGTCTGCAAGGGAGGGGTATACTTCAAGAGTTTCTTCTCAATCTGAGCATTCTGAGTCTGAGGACAGTATAGCTTCATATTTCCTTGCTGAAGAAATCTATTTCACTTATATTTTACCTAACATGAAAAAGGTGTTTTGGTGGGAGCAGAATAAAATTCCTGTGGAACTGAAAATGTACAGATGCCTAAAGCTTCACCTATCTCTACTGTATCACCTGCTTTAGAGAATGCTTTTCTCACTGCATCAGTCCATGATGGTTAACCTTCTGCTGCTAGCAGACCTGGCAGGTTATACAAGGTGCCCCAGGTACACCAATATCTGTTTTCTAATCCTAAAGCACACCCAGCAATTATTTCTCTTTCAAATCCTTCTGTTGCTAAACAGGTTACTGCTACCAACCTCATTCCTTCTGGCAAAGATAAGAACCATTTAATAAGTCAGGAAATAAACTGTATTCCTCTAGTAATTTATCTTACAGGATTTTAAAGTGCCAAGCTCATATGTTAAAGTGTTTGCTTGTGTCTTTTGGGAGCATGCATAAGTTGATGGCTAGCCTTCCTTCTTCTGATGCAAAAAGCTCATGAATGCTTATGTGACAAAATGCTTCTGTGACAGCTGTTTCTCAGGTGACTAAGCATAATTTAAAATGTGATTATGATGTTGCTGAATCTTCCTCCAGTGCAGCTGCATTTGGGACAGTTTTGAGAAGATTTGCTTGTCTTTATTCTCAAAATCTTCCCGATTATGTTAAATCTAAGATTTTAAGTTCTACATTAGATGAAGAGTCTCTGTTTGATGCTTCTGCAGCTGAGGTGCTTAAGAAATGTGATGAAAGGGGAAATCTGATTCAAAGAATGATATAGATTTTGCAATCTTTCCTTTTTTCATGCCAAATAATAGTTTATCTCCTCTTCAGCCCCCTTTTCCAATAAACAGTTGAAACAGCAAGAAGCCAGTAATCAGGATTAAAAAAAAAGAAAACAATGGAAGGGAGGCTTAAAAAAGAAAAGAAAAACTCCCCCACCTCACTCTAACCCACAAGAAATCAGGGACAGTCCTGTCAGTCAGCATGACTATCCACCTGTTCAGATTCCTCCTCCCAGCCATTCTGGTTAGCATTGGTAACCATTCTATGTCACTGATACTTCAACCTCCTTTTTCACAACAGATAGTCTCAGTCAGTTAGGTCTTTAATGTAACCCATTGGGGTACTCTTGGCAATGGCAGTCTCCTCCTACTTTTCAGGGGATTCACTCTTGTTCAGGGAACCAGATATCCATCGTCCCTTCCATTCTGCATGGCATTCTATCTCAGGAAGACAGAACCAGTGCCCATCAAGCTCATAAACAAAGGTTATGTTATTCATGGCTACTTCTAGTTCCCAAACCAGAAGGATCCTGGAGGAAGTCCTGAATCTTTCTTTTCTAGCCCTTTTAGTCAAGATTCAGAAGTTTAACATGTTATCACTCAAGTATCTTGCATCCCTTATTCCACGTTCCTATTGCCAAGCATTTCAGGTGTTTTTTAAGGTTTGCTGTGTTTTCCTTATATTATTAATCCTGTGTGTTATCCTTTATACTCTCCACTGCACTAAGGGTATTCACATTAGTACTAGTCACTGCTTATTGCAGACTTCAGAGATTCACATTTTCCATATATGGGTGATTGTCTTATCGTTGCAAACTCCTTTTCTAGTTATTAAGAGTTTCTAGGAAATCTACTCAAACTGGGTTTCAAATCAATGTGCAGGTTATTTCTCTCATCCTGTCTTACAGGATGATTTTCCTGGGATGTTTGATGGGCTTAGCCTTGGGAAGAGCCTTTCTTCCACCAGACAAACTAGATATGATTTAACAGTTCTTCTTGAGTTTCTTCAGTCTAAACCAAGCATCTGCAAGGGAGTTTTTTGTATTTTTAGAGTGCGTGGTATAGATGCTGCCCTTTGCCAGACTACACATGAAGAAAATACAATGTTACTTCAGATCAGTCTGGCTTTAGCATCTACATACATTGACTTTTCAGATTCCAGGGAGACTGGATGGAGAGTAGAACAGATACCTCACAATCCAGGTCTTCCATTTCACCTTCTGACCCCCCCCCCCCAATCAGTCACCATAGATGTTTCAGACCTGGCATGGTGATTAGTTTAAAATCACATAACAGTGCAACCTCTGTAAGACCAACTGGGGAGACAGAAGAACATAAATGGCAGGGAGATGTTGGCTGTTATCAATGGTTTGAAGGCCTTGAAACGTCTTGGATTCCCTAGGACCTCTGCAAGATTACACAGATAACACCACAGTCATGTGGTACATAAACTGATAGGGGCATGCCACATCATATCTCTTTGTGGAATGGCTATGATAGCCTGGGAGGTAGCAATTTATCTCAGTTTGACACTTTAGGTTTCTTGCATTACATAGCAGAAAATGATTATTGCTGACAACCTCAACAGGACTAGAATAGACCTGTATACATGGAAACTTCAACCTGTGTCTTCCAAGAATTGATCCAACTGTAGGGAATCACCTTTAGCAGATATGTTTGCCTCCTCTCAGAACTGAAAACTAAAGACATTCTGCTCCAGAATTCCTTGCAGTCAGGCCTGGAAGACAGATACTTTCTCATTCCAATGGATGGGAATGTTCCTTTATGTTTTCACCCTTTCTGCTGATTATCAGGATTCTTCTAAAAATCCAGAAGTACTTTTCATAAATAATGGTGGTGACTCCTGTCTGCCTTAGGCAACAGGGGTTCTCCCTTCTTTTCAATCTGGCTAAGGGTAATTACCCCAAACTTCCCCCACAGACTGGATTTACTCACTCAAGACCGTCTGGAAACTCTTCAGCTAACTGCCTGTATGATAGAATATTTATACACTTTAAGCATCTTTTTTCTGATAATGTACATCAGGTACTAAGAGAGGCAAGAAAGCCGGCTAATAGAATATCACATATGTGCAAGAGGAAACAATTTTCTAATTGGTACCACTCAAGAATCCCAGGACCCTCTTCAGGCCTGGTTGCCTTGGTACTTGATTATTTGCATGAGTTCCTATTTAATGGTTTTCATACCCTTCTATTAAGGTACACTTGTCAGCTATTTCTGCTTGTCTGCTTTTAGATTCCTCCTTTTTCTAACAATGTTGGTAGAGGGTACCAGGTTTTTGGTGCGTTTTTTTTATGTTGTTGTGGATGTGTTGGTCAAAGGTTAAGTTGTCATCTAAGGTTACGCCAAGTAACTTGGTATGGGAAACTACCTCTAAGGCAGTCTTGTTGGAGGAGTAAATGATGAATTCTGATTTATTAATAGTTGTAGTTTTTTGGGCCGTAAAGAGTAGGAGTTTGGTTTTATTTGGGTTGAGGGTGAGGTGATTATTTGTCATTGAGGTTTCGGTAATGGAGAAAGCATTCTGGGTGATGTTCAGAAGTTCGGTTTCAGAGGTACCAGAGCAGATAATAGTAGAGTCATCTGCGTATTGAACTACAGACCCATGAGTGAGAGCAGAGTGAAAGTCATTAATGAAAATACTGAACAGAAGGAATCCTAAAATGGACCCTTGGGGAACTCCGGTGGAAGTAATGAGAAAAGGTGAAAAATGAGTGTAACCATTTGGTGGATTGTTGTCTGTTTGTGAGGTAACAGGTAAACCAGTTAAGCATGGGAGTGGACAAGCTTAGGTGTGAGAGCTTGGAAAGAAGGAGAGAATGTGAGATGGTGTCAAAAGCCTTAGAGAGATCAAGGAAAACAGCAGAGACAAGTTTACCATCATAACGATTGTGGTTCACAGTGTCTAGGAAGGATAGCAGAGCAGCTATAGTACTGTGGCCAGGACAGATGCTATGCTGACTGGGGAAAGTAGTTGGTTTTGGGATAGGTAATTCATAAGTTGAATTTGAATACATTTTCCATTATTTTAGATATAGGGGATAGAATGGCCATGGGGCAAAAACTTGAGATTTCTGAATTATTACTGCCTTTGTGTAATGGTATGATGTAGGCTTTCTTTTAAATGGATGGTACATAGGATTCTTGGATAGATCTGTTTATGAGAATACTTATGGGGTAGCTGATAGATTTGGCTGACATCTGTAGGTATTCTGGGGGTAAACTGTCTGGGGCAGTGTTACCAGGTTTGAGTTTTAGCAGGAGTTTACTAATAGTGGAAGTGGGAATAGGAGAGAAAAAGAACGTCTGGGGAGAAGGGTTTTCTGGGGAGTGGTGTGTTGCTATGGAGTTGCTGTTATGAGTAGTTTGAGGAAAGGTGGAAGCAAGTTTGGATATAGTGTCTTTAAAGTAGGAATTGAAGAAGGTAGCTAATTCAGCAAGGGTTTTGTCAGGGTTTGGGCAAGGGTTGCTTTTGGTGCCAGGGTTTAATAGAGTAGAGACTGAATTCCAGAACAATTTTGGATTATAGTTGCAGTCATTTTGGAGATGGAGGTAGCATTGTTTTTTGTCTTTAATAACTAGACATTTTACTTGATTGCGGAGTTTTTTGAATAGCTGGAGATTGATGGGGTTTTTACTATTATGCCATTTTTTCCATGTTCGGTCTCTAGTATTCTTAAGTTTTTTTGTTTCTCTAGAAAGCCAGATTGCGTGATTTGCTTTTATTCTCTTGTTCCGGAGGGGGACCATTCTACTGAGTATACTGAGGAATGTTAAGTTGAAAAATTCAACTGCTTCATCTAGAGGCAAAATGTTTAGCACGCACCAGTTAATTTTACTTAATGTATTATTGAACCTTGTTGGGTTGAAATTACCTAGCATTCTGGAGGGTTTGTATCGATGATTGTGTAAGGTTGAGGAGGTGGCACGTGTTATATAGGCGGGCAGGTGGTCACTGATATTGCAGGGTAGAGTTCCTGGTGATATAATTTTGTTGGGGACAGATACTTAAATCCAGTCAAGTGTGGTACCATTGTTACTATTGGGGCTAGGCTTGGCTATACTAGTAATGAGCTGAGTGAAGTTATAGAGGTTAATGGCAACATTTGGAGAAGGAGTTGTATGATCTAACCAGTTGATGTTGACATCCCCTAGAATTATGGTTTCATTGTGGATATTGTTTGAGGTCCAAGCTAATATTTCTTCTAGTACAGGAACATTGTTGCCAGGTGGGATGTAAATGGCTATCAAGCACAGACTTTTGAAATCATTCATTTTTAGCTATGCTATGATGAGTTCAGCTGCTGAGAATTGGGGAATGGAGTTTGGATAAGGGATGATGGTGAAAGAGTTAAGGTGGAGAAAAGCAACTCTTCCCCCTTTCTTGTGGGGTCTGTCTGACCTTAAACAGGAGAAAACGGGAGGGTGGAACTCAGTGTCTTTTATATATGGCTTTAGCCATGTCTCGGTTATGACAATTATGATGGGTCTGGAATGGGCTATCCAGGCATGGATTTCTGGGATTTTGTTTCTGATACTTTGTGTATTTATGGTAGTGAGTTTTAGGGATTTATGAGGTTTGGGAGAGGGGAGGGCAGATGGAGTGGGTCCTAGGTTGGGGTGGGTGTCTCCACATTGGGGCATTCTGGAGGTACTATTTGAATGGTGTTTTGTAGCAGTTTATGCTTAGAATTAATTTGTGTTATAGGTAGTGTAGTTTGTAGAGTTTCCTGCACCTGTACTAGGATTATATGTTTGAGGAATAATAATGTATCAGTGGAGTAAAGACTAGGAGATATTGTGGAGTAACAGTTATATTTGGGAAGTTGGATAGACATACTATAGGTAGTTTTTGGTTGTGTGTGAGTGGGATAGAGTGGTGTAAGGTGTAGAAGAAGTATGAGAGATAGTGAAAGAGGAAGAAGTAGTATAGTGAAATTTATTAGTGGCATTAGTAAATGTTTGATGAGTACATAGGTACCAGAAGAGGCTGTGGAGAAGGGAAGGGTTTCCACTTGTAGAAAGTGGGACTGATTAGTAAAGGTACTACAGCTGATAGGGGTGTTTGTTGAGTGAAGTAGGTGGGATGGGTTTACAGAGTGAGGCTTGTGTTGATTGGTTAGTTGAGTATGAGATGGGTTTAGAGTGGGGCTTGTGTTGATTGATTACTTGAGTATGGGTGGAGTATGGTAATTACTTATTACTCCGATATCTGCTAGGTGAGTATCCGAGTTAAAAGCAGTTATGGTGTATCTGCCCTGCTTCATGTTTCTCAAAAGCAAGGTTTCTTTGAGAACAAATACTACCTTTATGCCAAAAATCATCTCAGAGTTCACTCTAAGCCAACTATTGATCTCTCAGTCTTCTTTCCTGAACCTAAGAACAAGGGAGAAAGGATTCTTCACTCTTTGAATGTACACAGGCAGCTCAAATACTACCCAGACAAAACATGACCTGTAAGTAAAGCTGATTAACTTTGTCTCATATGAAGGTAAGCATAAAAAGACAACCAGTGACAAAACTGACTATTTCTAGATGGCTGTCTCATATTGTTACTTTTGTTATACTCACTATAATTAATCCACTTCCAGACAGGTTTGCACTTCATTCAACAAGTGCATTGGCTTCTTCAGTGGCTTTCTGGAAAGAAGAGGACTCTAAAAGTATTCTAGAGGCAACAACTTAGTTTTCTGTACATACTTTTACAAAGCACTACAAACTGGATTCCTTTTCCAGGTCCAGAACAGGCTTTTCCAGGATGATTGTCCAGGGGATGCTGGAGTAAGAATTACTGGCACCCTCCATCCTTTTCTACTCCTGACTAAGCTATGGTAATCAACCCAATTAGCTTCGGCTACAGCAGTGGTGATTCAGGTATTGAACGTAGTACAGCTGTAGAACTGAACGTTCCATAACAGTAGCTATTCTACTGGATCACTGTTACAGTAGCTGTCTATCCTTCCAGACCCCTTCTTCTGCTACTGTTCCTTTTCTGTTATCAGGGTGTGGTTGTTTTCACTCTTTTGTATATAGTTATAGGTCAGTCTGTTCCCTAGCACAAATAATCAGGGCTGTTGATTCCTATCCAGGCAAAAAATACTCTGAAGCTTTTTGACATTCTATCTGCCTTTGGTACAGGGCGCCTCATGTGATCCTGGTAGATGGAGTTCCTGGGGGCACCCAAAGCACTGGGAAGCTGGCCATTGCAGGGGCTAACACCCAAATAGCTTAGGCTACTGCAACAGAGATCCATTAGAACATCTACTTTCATGGTAAGTATACTTACACAAGTGTACTATTTATCTTTCTCTTAGTCCTTTATGCACATCATTGCTTGCAACTAGAATGCTTAACTGTGATAGCCATGCTATACTTCTTTTGATCACCTTAATGTGTAAACTAATCAGATTAAGTCACTGACCACCATTAGCTTCAAAGCTTTTCTTTGGACAGCCAGGCTGTTTATTACAAAACAGCAATGTACACTCCTTAATTAGGCCACCATTTGATTGACAACTGCAGAGCAGGTATTTAGTAACTGCCTGGCATGCTTGAATCAAATTTCAAATATAAATGTAACAAACACATTGAAAGATATAAAGACTACATTGAATGGACACCTACTCACTGAAAATGAAAACAAATGTTTTGGTAACTGTCTGATGTTTATACTAGCATCATGTTTATACAAGTATCATCATCATCATCACCACGACCACCATCATTACCATAATCAACATCATCGCTATTATTACTATCACTTATCACAAGGAATCTTCCTTTTTTAAGTTATGGGAAAAACATAATAGAATTAAAAATATATATACATATAACTGCAGATATTTAAAATTATTTTTAAAAAAGTGTAAGTGAAGTATATAAAAAAAGATATTCTTAAATGAAAGTCAATAAGTCAAAATAACCCACAGAAGCTTAGTGAGTTTATATTATTTTTGCTAGAAGAATGTAAAGCTAATCACTTTTGATTCTATTTCTACTGTCAGAATACTATTGCAAATAGTACAAAACTATTCCATGGCTGTCTAGTGTATTACGTAATTAAAAGCATATTGCACTGTTCTGTAATTACATTGTTATGTTGTTCTATTTATGCTTCTAAGTCAGCCTGGGTTATAACTGGAAAGGGACTGACATCTAGCCCACTTACCAGGTAATCGCATTGTTAAGTATATTGATTGTAAATAGTTTGTTATCATAATTTTCTGTCTTCTGCATTTGTCTTTTTCTACATTTTCTATGTAAATATAATTGCCAAATGAATACATTCAATCTTGTTATAACCTGTAAAATGGTTGTACTTACAGCAACTTGATGATTTTACAATGTATATTTATTCTATTTTGTCTTGAGTTAAAAAAAAATCACAATGAAAAAGAACATATCTGATTCACTTTTGTTCAAACCACAAGCATACAGCATTTTTAAGTTACTGGTCCTGCAAAATTTGTATAGCCTTCACAACAGAAACTGCCCGAGGACAGCATTTACATAACTGCATCAGATGCTGTTATAAAAAGCTCTGTTACTCAGTTTTTACATATTTTTTTAAACAGCAACACTGATGGAAGCAGAACATAGCAGCTGTGTTCCATGGTAAGATCAACATCCCATGCTTTCAGTTTGTGGGAAAATGGTGGAAAAGCATCTTAAAACTGTAAGACTCCTTCATGACATACCTTAAAAAAGGAAAGCAGGGGGTAAACTGTTACTGATAAGAAGACAACCAAAACACTCTTTAGATGTGCTTCAGTTGTTTATAAAAGTGTGATTATTTTAGCAGTATGTGTCTGTTAAAGTTGAAGGTTAGTACCAATAAAAAGGTAGTATTAAATGTTTAACCTTTTCAACAGCTTTCTTTTCTTTAGTTCTGGTAATAATTCAAAATGCAAATCAGCCTTAATAAGGATACTGCAATCCAGGATATAGTTTTACTGCCTTAAAAGCATTCTTTTGATTTTTAAAGGAATATGGCTTTATATTACTATTATGAATTTTATGAAAGTTTAATACATTTTTATTGCTAATTGTCAAAAGCAGTGAGTCTGCATTTAGTTTGTTATTCATCATTGTAAGCTTTTTAACTTTAAATATTGAGGGAATAATTATATACATATATTTAACTTTATGTTATATTTGAATTGCATGCAACTGCTGTACAATGTGTTTGCTCATTTTTAACAAAATGCACTAATTTTATGGTACTATTCATTCATATACCACTGTGTACTGTATACATCTATAACATCATTTTACTTTCTGTACCAGTTCCCATTTGTTTATCTAATATAACTTGATTTTTTATAATTTGCCTTTTGTTCCTGAAAAATGTCTTTGGACCAGCATACAACCAAATAACAAATGCATGTAAAAATTAATAAATACATTTCAAACATGCCATATGTGGCAGCCTACCTTGCATGATGTTGCACTATTTCATCATGAAGGGTGATTTCACTCACCAACTGAAAACTCTCTCCACAGCAATTGATAAATGTCTCTTTGTGATAGAATGGTACAATGTCAATGTTACAAGATATCAAGGTCTACCATAAGATGAGTATTAATGCATGGAGCATGGTGACTGCACTCAGAATTTGGCAAAAAATGTTATACACTTCTGTGACATCAGAAAGGTGCACAGCAAACTGGGTTCAATGTTATTACTGAGCCCCATGCTGCCACACAGACAGCAACCTGCACAAAACTGCATCAGAGAATCCTGACAGCATTGAAAGGGATAACACATTTCATGCTGACACACACACACACACACACACACACACACACACACACACACACACACACACACACACACACACACACAACTGCATCAAAGAATCCTGACAGCATTGAAAGGGATAGTACACTTCATGCTATCACACAACACTACACCACACACATGCACACACACGCACATACACACACACACACACACACACACACACACACACACACACACACACACACACACACACACACACACACACACAACTGCATCAGAGAATCCTGACAGCATTGAAAGGGTTAATACACTTCATGCTAACAATCCACACACACACACACACACACACACACACACACACACACACACACACACACACACACACACACACACACACACACACACAGTGTGAAGATTCTAACAACTTTTAATGCTCTTGGTTGCTGAGAGGTTCACTTCTGGCTACTCTCTGTGTGATAACATAAAGTGCGTTACAGCTTTCAAAGCTGCACAAATCTTTGACACTCCTACACTTTTTTCCTGTTTACCTGGTAATACATTAGGGTAGCTAAAGCTCCACGTGTAACAAAGAATTATGAGTGTATTTCTTGCCATCATAGCCAATGCGTTATATGTTCTCAAGATGAGAATTCAAGATTGTTGAGCTCTTGGGGTGAGTTTCTTCAAAGCCATTCTTCATCATGTAATAAGTTTGCCGTGATTGAAGACTCCTTTATGTTAAACAGTTTTGGAAAATATTTATGGGTTTTAAGCTTACAAAGATATAATTTACCTTCATGAATACATGTCTCATAACCTTAGCAGTTTTAGGAAAGTTTTTACAAAAACCTTTAAAATACCCACTTTTTCTTATTTTTATTTATACATTGTTGACCAAGTTATTCCCACTAGGCCAATGGTTTCTTTTTAGAAGAGATCCATGGTTATATTCTTTATGACTTGGTGAAATTTGACCAGGACACTAGGGAACATCCCTATTCTTTTTGCTACATACCATTGGGATCTTTTAAATTTACCTGAGCTGCAACCAACTCAGACAGACGAGGCCTTGGTTTGACTTCTCAGCTGAAGGATGGCGTTAGATAATGCCTGTATGCAGCAATAGGAATAACCCACTTGAACATTGTGTGCCAGGTACCCATTCAGTTTTTTTTCTTGACCTCCTGAATTTGTGTTGATTAAGCATGCTGTTAAGTTGAACATTATTTCATTTTGACAATTTGGGTATAATGTGTTTAGGAAATGTGTACAGGGACACTAAACTATGGAGGAGGGAGACATGTGAAGCTTACAAAGTTCTGAGTATTCTTTCTGTGTTGTTGGAATACCTTGGAGTTGGTATATGGAAGATACAGATGATATGGAGATACCGCTCTCCACAAAGGAGGTGCAGGGGGTACTTGCCCCCTTCAAAAGTGAAGTTTTATATTTTGTTTTTATTCTGGTTTTATCTGGAGTTTATATGGGTTTTTCAGTTCTGTGTTATACTTTAAAAAGAAGTGGTTTTCATATTCTGTGTTGTCAGGGAATAGAAGGAGTTGAAGTTTGTTTTATAATGTATAGGTAACCACATTCTTGGTGTAATTCCTGCACTGCTTCACGAAAAACAAATACAATCCTCAGCAGCAGTGGTAGCGACCACCAACGGAAACCTCCAGCAAATACTGCTGGTCAATCCAGGTAGTAACATTACTTTTATTTAAAAAATGCAAATACAAAGCTCCAGACCATCCATGCCATAGAATTATTTTTAATAAATGTAATTTTACTGCATGGATGGATTGGCAGTATTTGCTGAAGGTTTCAGTTGGTCGTTGCTATTACTAATGCTGTGGATTGAATTTTCACAATGTATAAGTAGGTCCCTCAAAGAGAGATAGTTAAACCCCTGCATATTTAGAATCCAGATAAAATATATTTTTAGTCCTCAATGTTGTGTACTATTTGTGGACTGGGCTATTTTATGTCAAAATACAATATCAAATAAGTGATTCGATTATCTAAGATAGTTAATGTAAGTTCAACGTACATACAAAAGAGAGGCACTCAATTAGCAGTGGAATAAGGCATATGGATGTGTGCATGCTACAGATATTACTGTTTTTGCAGGAGTTTTAAGATATTTACTCTTTGGGCTTATGCCTAACAATACCCCTAAGTATGAGACAATAGCTATACTGGGCCCCATTCCCGGTGCAGTATTTTTTTTATATAAAACATACATGCATTCCCACATTCTGACAGCTAGCATACATGAACCCAGGAAGTTAGGGTGGGTGGCTAAACATCTTCTAAAATACTTGTCACTAGCAGTGTATTCCAGTGATCAGTCCTTGGGCCACTGCTCTTTGGCATTTTATTCTCTGAGGTCAAAGATAATGTTAAGAGTTTGCAGATGACTGTAAACTTGGTGGCATCATAAATTCCACAGAGGACTCCAGGATTGTCTAACAGGGGCCTGTCCCAAACAAATAACTGGAGTCAAAGCCATGTATTAAAACTAAATTCTAAGAAGTGTATAATCATATCATTTAACAAGCATGATTCCTGCTGTAGCGATCACATTGACAACACACCCCTAAAAATCGATCGCATAATTAGGGTTCTGGGAAAATAAGCTGAGAATGAACTGTCCTTTGATCACCATGTATCCGCTATTGTAAGGAAATCCTTTTCATTACACAACTAATATCTAAAAGTAATCACATCCAGATCCAGGGATGTTATTAGTCCACTATACTTGGCATGCATTACTCTGATCATGGAGTATAATGCTCCTTTTGGTATCTACCTGTTCAAATACTTATCACAACTGGAACTACCACAGCACTTTCACACTAAAAAAATCAAGGGCCTAAATGACAAAAACTATGTAGACTATCTCAAAACCTTGTCTGTCTTCTCAGTCTCATAAAGGTTACTGACAGACAGACTCTACTTTGTCTATAGAGCTTCAATAGACCTTATTCTGCCAGACCTTTTACATATTCACAAGTACCATTGTATCATAAACTCCTGCTCAAAGGATCTTAATCTCTTTTGCAAAATAAATAGAACATGTTGGAGGGATATGTTTGTATCGCGGAGAATACCACTTCTATGGAACCATCTTTGACGCTGCATAAAGCAAAGTACCTCTCTTACTCTAGTCACATGTAATTTGGATAAATGGATGAGTAACTGGAAATCCACCCCCAGTTTAGTGCCTCTGTTTCAAATAGCTAGGAGAAAAATATACATGTCCCACTATATCCTTATTCAGCCTATCTCAAGGTTATTTGTATGCAAAATATAAGGGCTAAGAACTATCACAGGAGTATAAAGCAATGCTTCATACAATCCTCACAGATCAGTAGCCTATTAAGTACCTATGAACTTGTAAGAGCTTTGAACCTCTAGACATCAATATTGTTTTACACACTGTTGAAATAAGGTTCCGTGACTGCAGTTTTCTAGGCTGCTTCTTAGTCTGCCATCTTAGATATGCATGCCATCTGCTTGCATCTGGTCCTTCATGACCATCTCTCTCAGAGGTTGTGTTAAAACCATGGAGTCCTTTTTGGGATTCTTTGACTAACACCAGTTTGAAATATTCATCATCAACCTCCTTTTTCCCATTTTTTACAATAGGTTGGGGTGTCATGTTGAAATATTCATTTACAATTTTCACTTTTTTCTTGCTTTCTTATTTTTTGTTCATCCCATGCTAGTTCAACAGTTTTTTTACCCAGTCTTCTTCTCTTCCATTGCACTCCTGGAAAAATCTTTCATTTCTTAATGTCTACTGCTACCTAGTTTTACCTTTCCCTTTGATTTCCTGATGTACTTCCATGCCCTGTCCTAGCTTTCATAAAGCTTCCAGTCAGCATTCCTCTGTTCCTCTGGTCCCTGTATTTCCTTCCATTTTTTTATTATAGCTGCCCTCATCTCCTTGGTGTACAATGCTGGCTTACTTTTCTTTGTTTCTCAGGAACACTTTTCCTTCTCCATATCTCATCAGAGTGACCCTTATGCAGACACCTATAACTCTTCCATGCCTTTGCTCTCCTGCTACCTCATCGGTTCCGTATTTCTGTACCCCTGGTCTATTTTAGTTAGCACCACTGGTAATCACACTCTTTTCTGGCTTCTTAACAGCCAGTAAGAGCTTTTGGATGGACTCTGTTAAACAGTGCAATGATAGTTTGAAGACCATTCATCTCCTCCTGCCTATATACAATGAGATTGTGGATTTTTCTTTCCTGGATCCTTCTTATTCACTTTGCTCAAAAATTTGCATATTGTTTATTTGAAACAGTTTACATGTTCTTCTGGCTTTGGATGATGGGATATTCCATAGCTGCACCTGGAATTGTGATCCTCCATCATACAACATTCTCCACTCCATTCTTCCCTTGATTCCCCCCTGACTAGATCATTATCCCTCATGCCTTCTAGATGTCAGTGTACACTTGCCAGCCTCACTTTCCATTGTTAGGACTAGTGCTGATGTTACCTTCCTGTCTAAGTTTCTGACATTATTGAGGACACCCTGTCAATCTACCCTCTTCCCCTTTTCCTTCCTCTTTGGTATTTTTGTCCTTTCATTTCCAAATTTGCCAGGTGTGTTGAGATTTTGCCATGTCCTGTCCTTTTTTCCTAGTAATACTTACTTCCTGCTTCATTCCATTTATTTTGTGCTTTTGTTACACATTTTCTGCTTGTCTAATCCCTTGCTAACATGTTCTCTTCCTTTTCGCTACCTTCAGTTCCTTCTTGAGTGTTACTAGTTCTTTCCATCTCCTGCTCTCTTCATCACCACTTGTCTGTTCATACTTTCCTTTGTCATTTTCTTTATCTGCCTTTGTTTCTAATGTTAAGATGTTTACTTTGATCTGTCATATCTCCCAGATAATCAAACATCCTCTTTTAGTACATCCATCTTCCCCAGTGACAATTCCTTTCTGCTGCATTGTTTTGCTTTACCTGTACAGCCTTTACCTTCCCTTTTTCTTCATGTTTCACTTTAAAGACAAGTCCACATAACATAACTTCCCAGCCCTGATTTTTTGTAATATATTTTCATGGGGACAGTGATGAAGACTATCCCAGATGAATAGCTCTTCATCTCTCCACACTGTCTTCCAGGTTTTCACTATTGCTATGGTCTTCTCCATTGACTACTCCTTGAATCCTTGGCACAACTGTGAATATTCCCCTTCTTTGTATTGCTTGAATAGATACCCCCTCAGGGAATATTTCCATGCTTCTAAGTCCCTGTACATTGCTGCAACCTCCTTTGTCTTCTCCAATGCCTTTTAAAGTGACAATCCCAGAGTCTAAAATTCTGACTGAAAGAAACTTGCCCTGATACCTCCCAGTTGTCACCCAGTACTTACCATGTCATTATCAACTCTACTACTGGTTTCAATTTACTCTATGCAAGGCTGTTTTCATTCCTTCTGGTGAACACAATTAACAATAATCAGTTCTTGTCAAAGCTTTCAGTCTCCAATCACTGGGAAGCAATAAGCTTATTACATTTCTGAGTGTGTTTGCAATGGGGTGGTTAGGCAAGACCCTCAATGTTTATGTTTTATGAACTTGTCAAAAAGCTTATCTTAATTGTGCAGCTCTTTATTTCCTTTATTTATTCTGCATAGTGTAACTGTGATTAATTTAGTTAAAACACTACAGTTTAGCAAATTCATACTAAATCTTATAGGTTCATAGGTAGGTACTAGGCTATCGGCCCAAGGGCCTAAGTAAGCCTAGCCAGCAGGGTTCCCTGGCTTACACCACCCAAGAAAGTTATTTTCCTGTGCCCCTGTCGAGCAGAGTCACAGAAGTGATCCCCCGGGTGTATTTCCTATTTCCCATCCACTTATCAAGATTTTTCTTGAAGAGTGCTAATGAGGAACTTTTCTTGACATTGATGGGTAGATTGTTGCAGAGTATGGGAAGTCTCTGGGACAGGAATCTATCCTTCCAGCATGTCCTGTTTATTGTGGTGACAAATGTAGCTCAGAGGGATTGGGATTTCTTTAGATGTAGCATGTCCAACAGCTCTGGGTTTGACATAGCTTTATATGTTAGGCAGAGATCACCTCGGAGTAGGCGATATGCTATGGAGTAAAGCTGGAGTTTTTTTGAGATGGTCAGTGTAGGGCATCTGTTTGAGGCCAGTAATCCTCTTTGTGAGGTACTTCTGTGGTCCTTCCAGCTGCTGCAGATGTCTTGTGAGGTACATTCCAAAAGGGGCATTGTACTCTATAATGGGTCTAATGAGTGTCAAGTAGAGGGGAACAATGACCTCTTTTTTCGAAGATGAGAACCCTTTTGTGATGAGGTGTGCCATGTAGAAGGACTTCCTAACTACTGTGGCGATGTGATTATCAAAGGAGAGACTACTGTCCTCCTGGGTTCCCAGGTCTCTTATCACACATTTGGCATTAAGTAGACTGCCGCCTATGTAGTAGTTCATGGGTACAGAGTTTTTTCTAAAGGGGATGGCAATGCACTTTTTGGCATTGAGCTTATGGCCATGGCTCAGACACCAGGCATCTGTCTCAGTGATGCCCTTCTGTAGGATGTCCACATCATTTGGGGACTCAAGTATGGCTCCTAGTTTGCAGTCATCTGCGAACTTCATTAGCCAAAGGCCTTCTGTGTTAGCCTGTACTTCAGAGAAGTAGATACCAAACAGGAGAGGTCCCAGGACTGAACCCTGTGGTACTCCGCTTGTCACTGGTTTGAAGTCAGATTTGGAGTCTGCAGCTTTTACAGTGTGGGTTCTGTCAGTGAGCCAGTTGGCAACCCATCTTGTGACGTAGGGATTTATACCTAGTTTAGTGAGTTTAGCTATAATTCCAGAATGAGGGATGGTGTTGAAAGCCTTGGCAAGGTCAAGATAGGCTGTGTAAACCATCTTACCCTCGTCTACAGCTTTGGTGATTGCCTCAAAGAAGTCGATCAGGTTCAGGAGGCATAATCTGCCTTTCACAAACCCGAACTAGTTGGGGTACAGAGTTTGGAGGTTACCAATGTCTTTGTTTATGAGTTCCATGACGATACGTTCAATGGCCTTACAGACCAGGCTCATTAGGCTAATAGAGCGATAGTTCCCGGGAACAGTGGTGGCTCCCCCTTTGTGGAGTAGGATAACTGTTGCTGTGCACCATTCAGTGGGCACAAAGCCTGATGTGAGACTATGATTGAACATGGTGCTTAGGTGGGGAGCCATTTCGTTCTGAAGTTCGTGTAAAACGCAGCCTGGGATGTTGTCCGGTTCCATGGATGCTGTGTTTTAGGCTTTAGAGAGTGCAACTTTTACCTGCATAATTGTGATTACAGGGACTCTGCATTCTTCCTGTATAGATATGGGCCCTTTAGTGGGTGAGGGGGGGTAAAGTTAGCACTGAACCTATCTGCCAGGATGTTGCCAATAGCAGTTGGTTCTGTAATTTTCATGCTGTTGTGCTGTAACCCAGAGCAGATCTGGGTGTTGCCATTGAGATTCTTGACATAGCTATAGAATGCTTTGTGGTTGTCCCTAGAATCAGTGGTGATTTTGTTTTCCTAGCTAGCTTTGGAGGATCTTATAAGGGATCTCAGCTTCTTACTGAGGCTGACCAGGGAACTCCTCCACTCATGGGATTTTACGCTCTTTTGCAACAGTTTCTTCCTTCTGTTGTAGAGTTTGTTTATGGTAGGGGACCAGCAGATTGGCTTCCTTTTTTTTGGAGGATAGTGTCTTGTTTCTGTTTGTGATAGCATGATCCATGCACTCATGTAAGTGCTTATAGAGTGCATCTGTGTAGGATTCAGCAGTCGTAACTGTATTGTCCATTTGCATGGGTGTCATGAAGTTCGCCACTTCTGTTTAAGAAGCATGAAGTTGGCTTTGCAAAATTTTTTACCATGATTTCCTTAATGGGGGGTGGGGGCAGGATGTAGATATCTAGGGTGATTAGCTTATGGTCGGATCCGACCAACGAGGAGTTGACTTCAGGTGTGGAACATCGGTCACTCATGCTGGTAATGACTAGGTCTAGGATATTGTTGCCCCTGGTGGGGGTGTGGATAAGTTGATCCAGAGCATTGGAATTTATGAATTCCAGAAAGCGGTGAGTGAAGGAGTTGGTACATGAGTAGTTTTCCCAGTTAATGGTGGGGTAGTTGAAATCGCCCATTATTAGGGTGTTTGGTTGAACCCTAATTTTTCCAGTATATCAAGAAAAGAGGAGTGGGAATCCTGGGGCATGGTGGGGGATCTGTAACAGGCTACAATTTGGATTGCAGTTTTTCCCAGAGTTAGATGCACTTGGATAACCTCAGATGCATTATGCTGAGCGACTAGCCTGGAGGTGTGGATATCCTTAATGAATATGGACACACCTCTGCCTTTGGTGTTCCGGTACAGGTTAGGTGGCCAAAAAGTATGGTATGAGTTATAGGCTGATAATGCAGGGGTGTTCTCTGGTGCCTTAAACCAGGTCTCAGTCACTGCACAGATATTGATGTTCTCCATTTTAAGGAGTGCCTTGAGGGAGTGCATTTTGAGATTTAGACTTCTAGCATTGAGTAGCATTACCCTCAGTTTTTGCTTGCCTGTTCCTGTTACGGTGGTGAATTTGTCATTTGAACCTTGCCTAAAAAGGCACTATAGAGGCAGAAAGAGCCTTAGCCAGTATCTGGAATGCCAGGGGTGAAAGGTGCAGGCCATCTCTGGCAAAGCATCATGGTCTGTCGACCATGTCATCCCAGGCAGACAGATACTGGATCCCCTTAGAATGACACCAGAAGCTTAACCAATTGTTGAAGTCAATCATTTTGTCCTTGTACTGTGGTATCATTCTGATCAATGGCAGGATGCTACTCAGGGTTAGGGTCATACCTGCCTGGGCTACAAGATCGGAAAGCTCTTCCATGTCTTTATTCATGTAGTCCAGGGAGGTACATCTCAGGTCATTCACACCAACATGGACAATGACAGAGTCATATTTGTACTTGTTGTGAAGTGACCTGAGTGCATGGGTTATGTGGCGGTTCCTGGCACCTGACAGGCAGCTGACAGTAACCTTCTCCTTGTTTAGCCTGATGAGTGGAACATCAGTGTGCCTTACTATGGAGTCACCTATGACTAGTGTGTTGGGTACGTTGTTTTGCCTTATGGGCTGTGGTTGAGTAAAACACTGACTCTGTGGGCTATATGTAATTTGGGTTGTGTTGGGGAGTGGAGGTTGCTTGTGTTTCTGCTTTGGAGGTCTCTGTTGCTTGAGCAAATTATTATTGAGAGCCTCCGTGAATGTTTTGTGTTTCTATGTGTGGATTTTGGTGGTGTAGGTTTAGTGGGACTATGTGATGAGTGCAATGTGGTGTAAGTGTTTACCTTCTCCTCTTGGCTGTCAAGTTCAGTCTTGGTTGGAGAGAGCTTTACCTCCAGTTTGGCTAGATAAGTGCATCTCTCACAGGTTGTGGTGTTGGGTGGTAGGAGGAGAGGATTGTCTGTGTACATGAGGCAATTGCTACATTGCCCCAAGATGCCCAGATTCATCAGATCGACAAGAGAGAACACTGGGAGCTGACTCTTGGACATGCCTGAATAAAAAACTACTTTCTTCTAGACAAGTGAAGAAAGTGAGTATAAGAGCTGTTTTTCTCTAAGCAAGTGAGGAAAGTAAGTACAAAAACTGTTTTCCTCTAGGTAAAGAGGAAGGGTGAGTGCTGTAGTAATTTGTAGCTTATTTAGTGCTAACAGCAAGTTCTGAACAGGTGCTGAGCACAAATAAGCAAATTCAAGTGCTAAAATTAAGAATCTGTACCTGGATCTTGTGGTAGATAGGCTACCTAGTGCTTATCACTCCCACTGATCAGCTAGAATGCTTCCCTCCAACACAGAAAGACTTGGGGGGCTCAGAAGCTTACTAACAGTCCTGGATACAGCAAATCTGTATCTGGACTAGACTAGTTACAGGAAAGGTAGGAAACAAGCACAAATGCAGGCTTTTAAACCAGAAAGTTGAAAGAGATGGAAAAACTGCCCAAACGGCCAATAAACTACAATTTCTGAGCCAGAAACCACTCTTGTGGTAGATAGGCTACCTAGTGCTTACCACTCCCACTGATACGCTAGAAGACTTCCCTCCAACACAGAAAGGCTTGGGGGGGGGGCTCAGAAGCTTACAAGCAGTCCTGGATACAGCAAATTTGTGTCTAGTTACAGAAAAGGTGGGAAACTAGCACAAACACGGGCTTTTAAACCAGAAGGTTGAAAGAGATGGAAAAACTGCCCAATGGCCAATAAACTACAATTTCTGGTCCAGAAACCATTCTTGTGGTAGATAGGCTACCTACTGCTTACCACTCCCACTGATAAGCCAGAAGGCTTCCCTCCAGCACAGAAAGGCTTGGGGGACTCAGAAGCTTATAAACAGTCCTGGATATAGCAAATCTGTATCTGGACTTAGCAGTCTATTGATGTATTCTGTTACTCTGTAGTAAAAAGCATCTCAGAATTAGTATGTATAACTATCACAGGTTGCCGTATTGTACAGCCTCCATTGTGACTGTAAGTTTTGGACGTCATTGTTTAAAATGAATCTATTGCTTACAAGTGGCAATCATGCATAACATCATACCACTTAGCTTACATTCAGAAATCTACAAAAATAAAATTTGAAATGAAATGAACAGAAAATGTTTTAGCTTTGCATTACTCATATGCTTTCCTTCAAGGTAGCAGCAAGTCAGGTCATAAATTTCCTGAAAGGCTACTTTTTGTCCAAGGATAAAATGCAGAGGTGAAACTAATGAATGAATTAGTGAGAGCTGCTGTGAGTACAACTCCAATCTGAGATGGAATTTGGATAAGACCATTGAAACATCTTGTTGAGTACCCCTCTCCCCAACCCATGCAGCAAAAGCTGGGACATGCTCAGAAAGCTAGACTGAAAACAAAGACCAGAATCAAAACAAAAAAAAAATCTCTGGAACTGTTCCTTTAAGGTCTCATTCACAAGTTAATTAATTCTGGAAAGGACTATTATATTTAGACAGCTCTCTACTTTTGCAATCAGTGTGGTCACTGCTAGATCATATCCCATCAAGGATTGGGCCAACGACTCTATGCACTTTCAGTGAACTTTTTCTTCTCTTGTTTCCAACTAAGACCCCTTCTACTTTTCCTACATTATGCCTATTGACTTCCTGTCCAACTGTGCACTGCCTACCTACCCCCATTTATCTCTCTCTTTATATATATATATATATATGTGTTAGTCCTCACCATGATTGCTCATTGACCTGATTATCCTTCCATCTTTCTCTTGAGCTATGATGCTATCTCATCCTGCTTTCCTCTAGCTGTTCCTTTGGTGCTTCTTCCTGCCCTGCTATAAGAGACTCCTCTCGTTCTCTCATCACTTGCCACCTCTGTCTGGCTCTGTCCATCCATCCTGTCTTATTTTTTTTTGTCATTCCTTCCCTGGCTGCCTCTTTCCTTTCCATTCTCTTCCTTCCTTTATTTCTGCTTAATCTCTGACCTCTTCCTATGTCCTCATAACCCGTGCCTGTCCTCTTTACAGTTTTTCCAAGGTGTCTGTTGAAAATACAAGGACCTTAAATGCAATCCTCAGACTCTAAGCTTGCAGTAGCTTCTTCATCTCAAAGTACACCATCCTTGTTGTAAGTAGTGGGGGCAGTGTAGGCAGCATTCCCATAATGGGGGTGTAGGGGGAATTTGTCTCCTCACAAAAATGTTATAAAAAAAATAGTAATTTTTTGGAATTTGCTATATTTTTAAGTATTTACATTTTAATTTTCAAAGTACTGGGAACTGCAGCACCTGTCTTTCACTTCCAATAGGCAGCTGTTTCCACACCAAATCCTCTTTTACGTCCATTTGCTGCCCTTTCTCTCCATATTTTCCTTGCCCATGCTCAACTGATCATTTGAGTTGCGTTGTATGTGACATCAGAGGCTCCACCCTTTTTTAATTTCTCTAAATCTCTTGGGTTTCTAATACCATGACGGGAATGTATCCCATTCCTAACTCAAAGTATGCTTAAAGTTCATGAAATTAGTATTGTTTCACTCTTTGATGTCGGCCAAAAGTGTTTTTTTGCAGCACCTGCAATGTGCCCAGTAATGACTCCTTCTGCAATTCGTATGGAATTACATGTATTGGTAGCGTATTTAAATATGATTGTGGACTCTTTTTTATAAGACCCATTGCTCCTACTACTGTTGTAAGTATCTAGGTATCTTTCTTCCACATTGCCCTAATTTCTGCTTGCAAATCCTGATATTTTATGACTTTATGTCTCTCTGTACACAGGACACTGTAGTCACTGGGTGTGGCAATTTCCATGATCAATGCTACTTTTGTCTTCTTTTCTTGGACCATTATACCTGTTTTTCTAGCATCTGTCTTTTGAACTGTTGGCAAATGATGATCCCATGTGATGTAGACTTCATCATTTTCTATGATGCTTTGTGGCTCATGTTTCCAGTGTTTTTCAGCCACATCAGTACCATAATGTTTGCACAATCCCCAGTGCAATAGTCTCGCTACATTATTATGCCTTTTAGTATACAGTCCTTCTGCCATTAGTATGTCGTAACCAGCAATGAGGTGTTCAACTGTTTCCAAATCTGTTTTACAAAACCTACATTTGTCTGTTTCTCCCACATGTTCAATGGACTTTATAAACCAACGTTTTCGCAGCCCACTGTCTTGTGCTGCCAATATTAACCTTTCATCTCCTGTTTTGAATTTGCCTGTCCTTAACTATTCCTGCATTTGTTCCTGATCAACATGAGGTTCTTCCAAAAGTTTTTTATACTTGCAACTATATTTATGCATTTTCCACATTTCTTGCCTTTTCATCTGGTCCTTCACCTTATAGTCTTTTCTTTTGTTTTTTGGCACATTCAGTTGCTGCCTGGTTTTTATCCACTTGTGGTTTGATTTCCATTCCTGCTTGATGCTGATATGCTTCTGCTAGCCTAAGCAGGGAAGTCATCTTAGATTTATTCTCCTCATGTTTCAAAACTTTCACTACATTTGGGTCTTGTGAGGTCATCAGATATGTGTGGAGTCCCATGATTGCAGATCTGTACATGTAATCAATTTCAAGGAGGTCCATCCCTCCTTCAGAACGGGGAATATATAATCTTGGTATGCACTGATTTTTATAAATCATTTGGTGACCATGAAGCATTCTTCTTGTTTTCCTATCGAATCTAGCCAACACGTTTTGGGGCCAGTCAATCACTCCAAAACTATAAGTTAGGACAGAAAGAGGAAATTGGTTTATAGCTTGGATTTTGTTCCTAGATGTTAACTCTGTTTTCAGGATTTATTTACATCTTCTAAAGTACTCCTTACTAAGTTTTATTCACATTTATTCATGTTTCATTGTTGATCCTTCATCAATTCCCAAATATTTATACACTCTTACTTGCTCAAGTTCTTTTATATCACATTCTTGTCCTAAACTGATGTTTTCTTGATGCTGCAGTTTTCCTGATTTAAAGATTGCTTTTGAACATTTATCAAGACCAAATGATATTCTTATATCATCAGAAAAAGTTTTGGCAACTTGCTGGTGTGCTTTCAGTTCCTCATCTGATGAGCTATACAGTTTCAAATCATTGACAAAGAGAAGCTGAGAAGTTTTTGCACTTTGTTGTTTTCTAGGAGCCAAATTATAGCCATGGCCTAAGCTGCTGAGTAAACATCTTAATGGATTAAGGGCAAGGCAGAATAGTAACAGTGACAGGGAGTCACCCTGGAATATCTCCCTTTGAATTTTTATCCCTGGGATAACAATTTGTCCTTTATCATAGCTTAATTGCAAAGTGGTATGCCACAGTTTCATGGTCACTGTAATGTAGTCGATCAGTGTAGGATGTATCTTATACATTTTTAAGCACTCTTTTATCCATGAGTGTGGGATACTATCAAATGCTTTTTTCTAGTCAATCCATTCCATACTTAGATTCTTCCCTTTTTTACAGTTCTCCACTTTATTAACAACAAATGATCCTTTGTTCCGTATGAATTTCTTTTATTCCCCTTTTATTCTATTGCCATAAATGAGTTTTTTCCTAAATGACTATAAACTCTGTCGGCATCACAATTCCAGTGCATAGTTTATATGAACCCTTGTCAGCATTTCTGGACGTGGGAACCCAACAAGTAGTGAAAGAGAATGAACACATATTAAGAGACTCATGGCACTGTTTAGAGTGCCTTAAACAAATAGACATGCAGACCCAATACACCTTCCTTACCATTGATGTGGTGAACTTATTTACAGTCATCCCCCATGAAGAAGGACTAAAGTATTTTAGGGAATCACTACTTAAGAGTGGTTAGATAGATAAGACCAAAATAAATGTATTAGTAGAACTCATGGAAATGATTCTTAGGAACAATTACCTAAGTTTTGAAGGTGAATTGTTCCACCAGGTTACAGGTGTTGCCATGGGCGCTAGATGTGCACCTGTATATGCAAATCTGGTCATACTACACTGGGAAAGAACTTTCATTTTTCCCTCTGAATTTATGGACAAAATCTTATTATACAATCGATTTTTGGATGACATTTTAATTTTGTGGAAAGGTGAGACCATGAAGTAAAGAATTGTTTAGACTACTTGAATAACACTACCACATTTTTTAAATTTACACATACCTGGCATGCATCTGAAATTGATTTTCTTGACATCCACCTGGAAAAAATAGATACGAGTTTGCAGAGTAGTATTTTTAGGAAGACCTACTCAAACTCATTACTACACTTTGACAGTTGCCACCCTTACCAACAGAGAAAAAGCATAGTTAAGGGACAAATGGTGAGACTGTCAAGGCTTGTTAGTGACAATGAAACATTCCTTAAAGAAATGTACTTCTTGGTAGGAATGTTTTGAGTAAGAGGTTACCCTTTAAGACTATTGTTGAACACGAGATGTGAAGTTATAGGTAGAAGACCTACTTCTTTTTCACCTATATTGACATTGAGTGTCAACGTAGAAATTTTAAATCAAAAAGCAAGTTCTGATGTATTCATTTTGAAATACAATTCCTTAAGTCCATCTTTGATAGGGGTGATAAATAGGACATGGCAGGTATTTTTGGATGACAGTACTAAAGAAAAGTTGGAGTGTCAACCCAAGGTAGTTTACAGTAGAGGGAAGAATGTCAAGAACATACTAGAAGGGGACACCCTTAGATGGCACAAGTCACTTATGTATAAATGTGGGGCTTGTAGATACTGTCGTTACATCAATGACGGATCATATGTAGTGGTACAAGGATATGAATATGCCCTTTCATGCCCAGGAAAATGCAGCTGCAACACAACTATGCTGGTATATGTAGCAATGTGTGTCTGCTGTCATGCCTTCTATGTGGGCAAAACAATTCGTAGACTTAAAGATAGAATTGGAGAACATATGAGAGCTATAAAAACCAGAAACACACAACGCATTGTTTGGACATAGTAAAGTTTGTCCTAATTTAAAAAAAATTATTTTCTTTGTAATAGATCGTGTTTCAAAAAGTGAGAGGGGAGGTGATGACAAATTCTTGGTGGAAACCAAAGAACTCAGGTGGCAGCTTAGGCTTAATGCCACATACCCACCAGGTTTGAATGAGGGCATCTCATTTATTCCAGTATTGAAACAAAGGGTTAATGTTGTTTAACAAGGTTGTTCAGTGACAACGTATATAATTCCTTATAGATTTTTTTATGGGATTTGTACTATTTTACTTTGTTATGTAACCTGTGTCATGAATTTTATGCTATCAATATATAGTTGAATAAGATGTGATTTTTAAATAGGTTATCTAATGTCTTCATGGAATGACAGCACAATAATTGCTTTAGGCATAATTTTAGCATAGGTTTTGTACCTACGTATTTAATGATATTTAAATTTTACCTTTAGGATTGGTTAATATGTTAACTGATGTTTCTATTTAAATGGCTAGATTTGTATTATCCAATGACTCTGATGAAGCCAAACTATTGGCAAAAGCGCTTAATCGTTGGAACACTAAGTGTGAAGAATAAAGCCAGAGTGTTTTCAGCTGGTTGTTGGGATTATTTGTTTCTATTTATACTTTATATGTCGTCGGAAGGCAAATTATTGGTCTATAATTTTTAGGGTAGCTTGCAGATTCACTGTTAAGTAAGAGCATTGTTTTTCCTGCTGTTAGCCAGGCTGGTGTCTGTTTGGGGTGCGCATATAAATAATTCTTACTCATGGCGAAATCTTCGTGCGAAGATGTTACATTTAACCAGAAGTTAGGTACTGCATCTGGGCCTGGGCTTTTCCAATTAGAGGCTTTTCTTAACTTTGTTTCCATCTCTCTGGTTTGTACTTCATCCCATTTCATATCCTGCACCTTTAAACATCTTATTCTTTCTATGTGGCTGCGTGGATGTTGCCATACCAGGATGTCATAATCTCCTCCCCATCCTTCTTCCTCTCTATAATTACACTTAGATAATGTCTCTGTTCCTGCCTTTGGGGGGTCTGGGTCTGAAGGGGTAAGCTGAACAGATTTCAGACAGAGTTTAAACTGCAGGTCAAGGATGGTTACAATGAAATGGCTGATAGATGCCAGGGACAAAAGAAAAAAATAGTGATTCAGTTCTTTATCAAAGTCAATTTCTTGGCACACACACACACACACACACACACACACACACACACACACACACACACACACACACACACACACACACACACACACACACACAAAGATATTTAGATAAATAGACAGATATATAAAATTCTTGTGCAATATTCATGTGTTTATGTTTCCCTTTCCCTTTTGAATGCAGTTAGTAGCTCAGACTTAGTTATAAACATGTAAGTTTCATCATCAACTGGCTAACAAGTGGGTAAAAAGTGATACAATGCAGAAAAATTACATAATTTATGGCCTATATGTCTCTTGAGAGCCTCTGGTCTGTTCATCAAAAGATAAACTAAAGCAGCAGGACTGTTACCATTTGGCAGCCTAAGTATTTTGGAACATGTTCGCAGATAATTATGAGCTCATCTGGCCGGTGATCAAGTGCCCAAGTCAATTTATAAAAACATTTTTAAATTTTCAGGAAAAGTATATTTTAACTGAGAGAGGTATCACAGGAGGGGAGAAGACTGCATTTTCTTAACATATGATCTCTGAAACACAAGTGCATTAACAGCAGGCTGCCTTCCACTTACTGAGGCAAACTTAATTGTTAAAGTTCCCTACCAAATTATTCATCCTGCTAAGGTTTAAATTATGCTAAAACAGCCAGTTACACTTAATTGAAACAGTAGAAAAATCTTTTACATAGGCACTATCATAGCTTTAAGCATTTTTCCTAATACGTTAGTACACTAAGAACATTTATGTGTTGGGTGCCAACCTTTTAATAGCTATGTATGCATCAGTTTGCCTTGCAGGTCCTCACTTCTCAAATTACTTTGGCAGACTAAATGGGTGAGGATTTAATGTTTTTATTTTCTCCAGTTTTAAAGACTGATAGCCCATTGAACGCTGCACTGTTTTGCCTTCATTGTGTAAAGCTTGTTTGGAGATTGCCATGTAGCAATCACCTTATTCAAGCACTTTAAGTCAACTGACTACAGTGATCTTATCTGCTGAACTGTTGAAAGAAGTATCATCTGTAGGCCCAAAGGTAATATGGTATTCTCTCTGCATTGCTTCACTCAGGTTACTTTGTACTAGCTGCATGTTAAGATTCCATCATGTAGTCTCATTGGGAGCCTTCAGACTAATAGGATAACGAATAAGCATGGTAAACGCTGTTTGTAACAGTACTTGTTAACACTGGTAGACTGATTTTGGTGGGACTGCTAATAAGGAACCATCTCCTGAAGGCCTCAGTGCCAAACCTGATATTTCATCTATCCAAAGAAGAGTATTTTGTAGAGTTTGAACTAATTTCCTAGCTGAAATCGTTCTGATGTCCACAGGAGAATTGTGTCTAGAACTAAGTGCTGTTGTTGCTGGGTCCTGGTATACTGAGCCCTGACAACTACAGGGAAAGAGCTGCCTGTTTTCTAGCAACATTATATATTCTTTAAGGACAGAGGAATTCTGGTTCCTAAAAGTGAGTCCAGAGATCCATTCTGTTCATCTGCTGAATATTTTCTTCAGTCAGAAGAAACTAACTAACATACAGACCTTCATTAACAATCCAAGAAGGAGAGAGGTGGCCCACTGTGCTGATATGCTGACTGTTGGGGGATGGGTGTCCCACCATGCCACATATGTGCTGCAGATGTATTCCTGGCTTTGAAATGCAACATGTTAGCATGTTCTAGTTATCCTAGAATATGCGTGGGAGGATTCATTTTCACTGGGATTGTGCAATACACCTCCCTTTGGTGGGAGCATGTGGGAAGTTAATCCTTTGATAGCTGCCTCAGCCCTGGTCACTGTCACAGACTCAGTACACGACAGTGGGTGAAACGGTTGTCAGGAATGGGGGAAAAGCTGCAATAAGTAAATTAATATATAAATATATCCACAAAAAAAATAATAATACAAGCACCATTTGTTCTGAAGGTACAGTTGTCTCTTAAAGGCATGAACAGGTATATTGCAATGCCTTGTAAAAAATAAACTGGTCATTGTCATTTTCTGTTTTGCACCGACTACTCCTTGAACTTTCTGAAAAGTCAAAGCTCTACCTTTCTTAGTCCATATTTGTTGTTGTAAAAAATATTGCAGTTTAATGGTATGATCTGAACTGATTACTTGTATCTTGCATTGCAGGTCAAAACGTTGCATACAAGTAAGAAAACAGTCCTCTGTGTTGCTAGTCTTAGAGCTGTCTTCTGCATGTTCAGTCCACAGAACGTCTGATAGCCTGTTATATAGCACTCTTAGTAGTCAACGAGACATCAGTTACAGGCATATTGTATCTATAACACTTGAGAAGAAACTCCTTTAGAGAGGTTTTATTGTAGGCTCCACAAACTACTTGTTCGTGTAGCAGAATGCAGATAACTTGTGTAGACAGAGGCACATTTCTGGATTGACTTTGTAGTCTGAATGCCAATCAGCTTTCTTCCCAGAGGAAGGACTGCTTGTCAGTAATGTTTTGAAATTTTCAACCTCATGCAACATTCTCAGCTGATAATAAGTATGACTTTTCAGAACAGAAAACCAAGTCCCAGAGGCGCCGGAAGCTGTTGAAGACTGGGGGGGGGGGGTCAGAGGGTGACAGGGGCACTTAGTGATCTAAAAAGGGCAATTTTTTCAAACTATTTACTACCACAACATAGGTTCACTTGGAAGACATTTTAAGCTTAGCCAATTTCCATTTTGGTGCTTGAATTAACATTTCCTGATTGCTCTTACCTATCCCATGGCTAATAATTGTATATTAGCCCTAGTGAGACTAAATGTGATCACACTATAGATAATTTGAGGGGAAACTGCTTTCACACTTTCTGCCTTCTTCAGTGTCCAGAACTAGTCTGAGTAGAACCTATCCTCTCCTGCCTTCTGGAGACTGGCTGCAAAACACATAGGGTTAGTAGTTACTTACCGTGTCAAACAACTGGAAGTGTGAGGGAAACGTAACAAAGACATGGGAGTGGGGAGGGACTTGATCGTAAGTGAAAGACCCCCCCCCCAGCCATTTTTATCAGAATCCATTTGCTTGTGGTTATAGGAAACTATTTCTGAAAGTTCTAGCACAACTTGCATTTAGTGTTCAGCTCCCTTGTGCAGAGGGACATGACTGATACCCAGATGATTCTCAATCACTCAGCAACTTGGATGCTACAGGAGCTGACAGTGTGGGTGACAGTGAATGGTCAGTACTGGCTTAGTCACCTGGGTTGGGTAGCTATGGACTTGCTCTGTTGTTGCCTCATAATGGAGGTTAGGAGAATACACTGGGTCAGCTGTATGCAAGAATTATTAAAATTGCCTTACATAGGGTAATGGTTGCGTGGAAACAGGTACATGCTAAACAGGACCACTACTGAGACACCCTCCCAATAAAAAAAGAAAAAAAAAATGAATGCCACCTGAATGATGATCCCATCCCTCCCAGGTATTGGCAAATATGGATAGCTAATGACTGGCAGGTAATGAAGAGATAAAGGACAAAGGAAAAAAGAACTCCTCTCGAACTTTGCAGAAGGCGTGGGCTTTATAAAAAAGAACTCCTCTCGAACTTTGCAGAAGGCGTGGGCTTTATAAAAAAGAACTCCTCTCAAACTTTGCAGAAGGCGTGGGCTTTATAAAAAAGAACTCCTCTCGAACTTTGCAGAAGGCGTGGGATTTATAAAAAAAAAACTCCTCTTGAACTTTGCAGAAGGCGTGGGCTTTATAAAAAAAAACTCCTCTTGAACTTTGCAGAATGCGTGGGCTTTATAAAAAAGAACTCCTCTCAAACTTTGCAGAAGGCGTGGGCTTTCTAAAAAAGAACTCCTCTCGAACTTTGCAGAAGGCATGGGCTTTATAAAAAAGAACTCCTCTCGAACTTTGCAGAAGGTGTGGGCTTTATAAAAAAGAACTCCTCTCGAACTTTGCAGAAGGCGTGGGCTTTATAAAAAAGAACTCCTCTCGAACTTTGCAGAAGGCGTGGGATTTATAAAAAAGAACTCCTCTCGAACTTTGCAGAAGGCGTGGGCTTTATAAAAAAGAACTCCTCTCGAACTTTGCAGAAGGTGTGGGCTTTATGTAGTTCTATTTAATTTTATCCCTGAGACGAATCTGTGAATGGATACTTTGTTGAATCTATTGTTGAAAAAATTCTGGAAGGGATAAATATATAGCATACCATCCATGCCTTTCTCTGCATGCAGAATTAATTTGTAATGTAAGTAGCATTACATCTGTTGTGACTTCATTTTTCCTTCTATTCTCTGATTATATTCAATGTTTTCCCAGTCTAGAGATCCATTCTGTTCATCTGCAGAAAATGTTCTTTAGTTATTTCTCCTTCCACAGTGTACAATACTGTAGAAGGAGAAATAAAACAAACAACTATTATCACTGTTATCAAGTGACATACAAAGGTAATATGGTATTCTCTCTGCATTGCTTCACTCAGGTTACTTTGTACTAGCTGCATGTTAAGATTCCATCATGTAGTCTCATTGGGAGCCTTCAGACTAATAGGATAACGAATAAGCATGGTAAACGCTGTTTGTAACAGTACTTGTTAACACTGGTAGACTGATTTTGGTGGGACTGCTAATAAGGAACCATCTCCTGAAGGCCTCAGTGCCAAACCTGATATTTCATCTATCCAAAGAAGAGTATTTTGTAGAGTTTGAACTAATTTCCTAGCTGAAATCGTTCTGATGTCCACAGGAGAATTGTGTCTAGAACTAAGTGCTGTTGTTGCTGGGTCCTGGTATACTGAGCCCTGACAACTACAGGGAAAGAGCTGCCTGTTTTCTAGCAACATTATATATTCTTTAAGGACAGAGGAATTCTGGTTCCTAAAAGTGAGTCCAGAGATCCATTCTGTTCATCTGCTGAATATTTTCTTCAGTCAGAAGAAACTAACTAACATACAGACCTTCATTAACAATCCAAGAAGGAGAGAGGTGGCCCACTGTGCTGATATGCTGACTGTTGGGGGATGGGTGTCCCACCATGCCACATATGTGCTGCAGATGTATTCCTGGCTTTGAAATGCAACATGTTAGCATGTTCTAGTTATCCTAGAATATGCGTGGGAGGATTCATTTTCACTGGGATTGTGCAATACACCTCCCTTTGGTGGGAGCATGTGGGGAAGTTAATCCTTTGATAGCTGCCTCAGCCCTGGTCACTGTCACAGACTCAGTACACGACAGTGGGTGAAACGGTTGTCAGGAATGGGGGAAAAGCTGCAATAAGTAAATTAATATATAAATATATCCACAAAAATAATAATAATACAAGCACCATTTGTTCTGAAGGTACAGTTGTCTCTTAAAGGCATGAACAGGTATATTGCAATGCCTTGTAAAAAATAAACTGGTCATTGTCATTTTCTGTTTTGCACCGACTACTCCTTGAACTTTCTGAAAAGTCAAAGCTCTACCTTTCTTAGTCCATATTTGTTGTTGTAAAAAATATTGCAGTTTAATGGTATGATCTGAACTGATTACTTGTACCTTGCATTGCAGGTCAAAACGTTGCATACAAGTAAGAAAACAGTCCTCTGTGTTGCTAGTCTTAGAGCTGTCTTCTGCATGTTCAGTCCACAGAACGTCTGATAGCCTGTTATATAGCACTCTTAGTAGTCAACGAGACATCAGTTACAGGCATATTGTATCTATAACACTTGAGAAGAAACTCCTTTAGAGAGGTTTTATTGTAGGCTCCACAAACTACTTGTTCGTGTAGCAGAATGCAGATAACTTGTGTAGACAGAGGCACATTTCTGGATTGACTTTGTAGTCTGAATGCCAATCAGCTTTCTTCCCAGGGGAAGGACTGCTTGTCAGTAATGTTTTGAAATTTTCAACCTCATGCAACATTCTCAGCTGATAATAAGTATGACTTTTCAGAACAGAAAACCAAGTCCCAGAGGCGCCGGAAGCTGTTGAAGACTGGGGGGGGGGTGGGGTCAGAGGGTGACAGGGGCACTTAGTGATCTAAAAAGGGCAATTTTTTAAAACTATTTACAACCACAACATAGGTTCACTTGGAAGACATTTTAAGCTTAGCCAATTTCCATTTTGGTGCTTGAATTAACATTTCCTGATTGGTCTTACCTATCCCATGGCTGATAATTGTATATTAGCCCTAGTGAGACTAAATGTGATCACACTATAGATAATTTGAGGGGAAACTGCTTTCACACTTTCTGCCTTCTTCAGTGTCCAGAACTAGTCTGAGTAGAACCTATCCTCTCCTACCTTCTGGAGACTGGCTGCAAAACACATACGGTTAGTAGTTACTTACCGTGTCAAACAACTGGAAGTGTGAGGGAAACGTAACAAAGACATGGGAGTGGGGAGGGACTTGATCGTAAGTGAAAGACCCCCCCCAGCCATTTTTATCAGAATCCATTTGCTTGTGGTTATAGGAAACTATTTCTGAAAGTTCTAGCACAACTTGCATTTAGTGTTCAGCTCCCTTGTGCAGAGGGACATGACTGATACCCAGATGATTCTCAATCACTCAGCAACTTGGATGCTACAGGAGCTGACAGTGTGGGTGACAGTGAATGGTCAGTACTGGCTTAGTCACCTGGGTTGGGTAGCTATGGACTTGCTCTGTTGTTGCCTCATAATGGAGGTTAGGAGAATACACTGGGTCAGCTGTATGCAAGAATTATTAAAATTGCCTTACATAGGGTAATGGTTATGGAAACAGGTACATGCTAAACAGGACCACTACTCTGACACACTCCCAATAAAAAAAGCAAATAAAAATGAATGCCACCTGAATGATGATCCCATCCCTCCCAGGTATTGGCAAATATGGATAGCTAATGACTGGCAGGTAATGAAGAGATAAAGGACAAAGGAAAAAAGAACTCCTCTCGAACTTTGCAGAAGGCGTGGGCTTTATAAAAAAGAACTCCTCTCGAACTTTGCAGAAGGCGTGGGCTTTATAAAAAAGAACTCCTCTCAAACTTTGCAGAAGGCGTGGGCTTTATAAAAAAGAACTCCTCTCGAACTTTGCAGAAGGCGTGGGCTTTATAAAAAAAAAACTCCTCTTGAACTTTGCAGAATGCGTGGGCTTTATAAAAAAGAACTCCTCTCAAACTTTGCAGAAGGCGTGGGCTTTATAAAAAAGAACTCCTCTCGAACTTTGCAGAAGGCGTGGGCTTTATAAAAAAAAACTCCTCTCAAACTTTGCAGAAGGCGTGGGCTTTATAAAAAAGAACTCCTCTCGAACTTTGCAGAAGGCGTGGGATTTATAAAAAAGAACTCTCAAACTTTGCAGAAGGTGTGGGCTTTATAAAAAAGAACTCCTCTCGAACTTTGCAGAAGGCGTGGGCTTTCTAAAAAAGAACTCCTCTCGAACTTTGCAGAAGGCGTGGGCTTTATAAAAAAGAACTCCTCTCGAACTTTGCAGAAGGCGTGGGCTTTATAAAAAAGAACTCCTCTCGAACTTTGCAGAAGGCGTGGGATTTATAAAAAAGAACTCCTCACGAACTTTGCAGAAGGCGTGGGCTTTATAAAAAAGAACTCCTCTCGAACTTTGCAGAAGGTGTGGGCTTTATGTAGTTCTATTTAATTTTATCCCTGAGACGAATCTGTGAATGGATACTTTGTTGAATCTATTGTTGAAAAAATTCTGGAAGGGATAAATATATAGCATACCATCCATGCCTTTCTCTGCATGCAGAATTAATTTGTAATGTAAGTAGCATTACATCTGTCGTGACTTCATTTTTCCTTCTATTCTCTGATTATATTCAATGTTTTCCCAGTCTAGAGATCCATTCTGTTCATCTGCAGAAAATGTTCTTTAGTTATTTCTCCTTCCACAGTGTACAATACTGTAGAAGGAGAAATAAAACAAACAACTATTATCACTGTTATCAAGTGACATATAAAACTAGTACTGTTTCACTTCTGTAGCATCATTTACGATCTCTGATTATTCTTGAACTCTATCAGACATATTAGATATGATGGTAGAAAATGCATTGTGTAAGCTTTGTTTTATGTGGCTGTACAAGCAAATGTGACAAGCTTAATATAAAGACAGAATATGTTTAGTTAAAAGTACCTATCTCCTTAGATGCCATTCTTAGAGGAAAACAATACCAACATAAATATTATCTTTAACACAAATTACCATAAGCAAACAATTACCAGAGGAGTGATGCAAGAACCAAAATTCCAACTCTGCCTCCAGTACCTTAAAGATACTCCTCTTTAGAGTTCCAGTCAGTTACCCTTGGGAGAAGGTAATATCTTGAATTTTTTTTCAGGGTAGTGTTTTATTTTTGGGTGAAGATACTCAGGGATTAAGTAGATTATATATAGTCTCTCCTTATTCAGAATAACCATTCCCTCTCCTCACCCTCTTAGGTCTCTTGACTAATCGTATTCGACACTTTCTTTACAAATTTTCATAAATGGTTTAGTGCACCTCACAGGGAAATCACTGTCAATATCAGTATGAAGCTTATATTATATACTAGAAACATTATCTTTATTCCATACAGATGAATGTTTCAGATTGTGGAGAAAGTAAGAATATGTGATAGCAATGAAGATGATATTCCACCCGACCATTGTGGGTACTGTCCTAAAATAATCTTTTTGTTATCTACAACCTGACCGATTTACTTTATATATTTATTTACATTTATC
Source organism: Protopterus annectens (assembly GCF_019279795.1). Taxonomy (NCBI): domain Eukaryota; kingdom Metazoa; phylum Chordata; order Ceratodontiformes; family Protopteridae; genus Protopterus; species Protopterus annectens. Next base: position 378,223,150 of record NC_056738.1, on the reverse strand, counting down.
CATTCATTTGTTGATTTGATAGGTAAGCTAACAGATAACACACATTATCAACAGCTCAGAAAATCCCCCCAAAATAATAATAATTTTTTTTGTGTCTTTCAGCTTTTCACGGTTAGAGGTCGCCACAGCGGAACTCCGGTCTGCTAATGATTGGCAGTAGAGTTTTACGTGCTGGCTTGCCGGGCCTAACACACAACCTTCAATGAAGGAATGCCCATTCACGCATGTCGCCACACAGAAGATGCTCTAACTGAGAATCGAACGGGCAACATCTAATTGTGAGGTGACAACGCTACCGTAGCACCACCACCGCAGTACCCCAAAATAATAATAATAATAATAATAATAATAATAATAATAGATAGCAATCTAAAAAAATGTAAGCAATAATGAACAAGGAAAAAGTTAATTGGGAGCAAATGTGGCAGATAGCATTATTAAACAGTTTAGCTTCTATGATGCTGAAGATTTGTTACTTTGCAGACCTTGCAGTAGGAAACAGAAGGAGATGAGAAAGAGGCAGAGGAGTGAAGGTCCTTATAGAGTAGGAGAAAGGTAAGAGCATAGTCAAGGATGTGTCCAAATCTGTGATGCGACAATGAGTAGGTAAGATGAAGTAGGAATCTGGTAGGGCTACAAAATGCAAAGCCACTTACATTAGCTTACAGTATCAGAATGTTGCAATTTTGATGTACATACATCTGCCTTCCCCCTTTGTCGATAGGTTTTATAGATTTATCTTTGAAAAGTTCACATACTTTGTTGTCATAATGTAATGAATTTAAAATCTTCTGTGTCTGATAAATTCAGATAATGCTCTAAATTAGCTGTGTCTGAATGCATCATAATAGTTACATCCAGGTACAGACTGCCTTTGCTACAATGAAACCAGGTATCTGTAATTGCATATCTATGGATGTGGTCATGTGTTAGGTGGGCCATGATTTTGGGTACCATTTTGTTTAGATGCTTAACACTGAGCACAGCCACCCTGATAATCCAATATAGAATTTTCTGTTCTGGAATATCTAGGTGATGGACTGTATGGGGGTAACATAAGCTTATATGTGAAAGCCATGCTGAGAGAAAGGTGCAACCCATCCCTGTCAACTATATCCATACTGACCTATTCTGGATCACCTAGAATGACATTAACTACTCAGCAAATTGTTAAACCACTTTATTTATCTTTGAACAGCAGCATCTCTTATGATGATTGGAAGCTACTACTGAAGACCAGTGTCTTATAGAATCATAAGATTATAGGAAGTTACTAGGCTACTGGCCTTGAGGCCCTTACAAGCCTAGCCAACAATTTAGCCCATGTACCAACAAGTCAGCAACCTATGCCTCTGTCCAGCAGGGACATAGGTGGAATCCCAGGGGTGTATTTTCTGTTCCCCATCCAGTTATCCAGGTTGCGCTTAAAAAGGTTTAATGAGGTACTCTGCTTTATGTGCAGAGGGAGTCTATTCCACAAAAGGGGGAGTCTCTGGGATACAAATCTGCACTGCCAACAAGTCCTATTGATGTCACAGACCAGGTTGAAGTCTTGCTTGCGGGTTACTCAAGTGGAGCTTGACTTGCGGATATCGGGGTCTGAGATTGCTTTGTATGCCAGACAAAGGTCACCTCTGAGGAGTCTGTAGGAGACTGAGTAGACAGACAGGGCTTTTATCCTATTTGCGTAGGGTAGATTTTTGAGGCCTTGGATTCTCCAGGTGAGGAATCTCTGTGGTCTCTCCAGCTGCTGCATGTGCTTTGCAAGGGGCATTATATTCAATAATCGGTCTTATAAGGGAAGAATACAGGGATGTTATAACCACCTTGTCCCTGGATGAGATACCCTTACTAATGAGGTGGACTGTGTAGAAAGCTTTCCGTACAATGGAGGCAATATGGTAGTCAAAAGTCAGTTTGCTATCAGCCTGGGTTCCCAAATTCCTCACGACTGATTGTGTGCTTAGTGTCTTATTATCAATGTGATAATTTGTGGGGACGTCATTCTCCCCAAAAGGGATGATGATGCATTTTTTTGGCATTCAGTTTGAGGCTCTTGGAGAATGTCCACATCACTAGGGGAATTGATGACAGCACCCAGCTTGCAGTCATCTGCAAACCTGGTCAGCCATAGCCACCTAGATTTGGCCTGCACATCTGAGAAGTATATCCCAAACAGCAGAGGCCCCAAGACCAATCCCTGGTGTACACTGCTTGTTACAGGTCTACTACTTGAGGTGGCTTTCCCTATTTTGACTAGGGGGGGTTCTGTCAGTAAGCCAGTTTGCTACCCATCTGGTAACATATGGATTGATGCCTAGTCGAGAGAGTTTATCTATTATACCTGAGTGGGGAGTAGTATTGAAGGCCTTAGCCAGGTCAAGGTAGGTGGTGTGCACTGTCTTCCCCTTATCTATGGACTTGGTGACTGTCTCAAAGAAGTCAACTAAATTTAACAGGCATGACCTCCCCTTGACAAAACCAAACTGTGTCAGATCAAGTGCCTGTAGGTTGCCAATATTCTTGTTAATGAGGTCTATGATAATCCACTCCATGGCCTTGCAGATCAGGCTAGATAGGCTGATGGGTCTATAATTTTCTGGATCAGTGGACACTCCACCTTTGAGAAAAGGGATGACAGCAACTATCCTCCACTCAGCTGGGATGAAGCTGGAACTCGGGCTTTGGTTGAATAGGGTGCCTAATGGTGCAGCAAGTTCCTGCCCGAGTTCATGTAGGATGCAGCTTGGGATGTTATCAGGTCCCAAGGAGGCTGTATTTTTTGCCTTTGAGAAGGCAGTGATAACTTACTCCCTAGAGATAAGGGGAATGTGGGCAGGTACTGAGGATATCCTGTTTTACTGATAGGGGGGCAGAGAAGTGAATTTTCACTGAACCTGTCTGCTAGCAGGTTGGCTATATCTACAGGGTTTGTGCATGTGGTGTCCTTGACCACCAGTTCTGAGCAGATCTGGGTGCTTCCCTTGAGGTTGCAGACATATGTGAAGAAAGCCTTATGATTGTCTTTAGTAGATGTGGCCAGTTTGGACTTGAAGTTTGCTTTGGAGGAATTCACTAGTTTTCTTATTTGCTTGTTCAGGATAAGGAGAGATTGCTTCCAATTAGACACCTGCGCCTTCTTGGTCCTTGACAGCAATTTTTTCCTTTTATTATAGAGTTTATTCGCGGTGGTGCAATGGTTAACGTTGTTACCTCACAGCAAGAGGTTCTCCGGTTGTATTCTTGGATGGAGCGCCTTCTGTGTGGAGTCTGCATGTCCTCCCCACGGTTGAGTGATGTTTAAAGACATGCAGATAGGTGCGTGCATGAATTGGTGTGCCTTCTTTGAAGGTTGGGTGTCGGGCTGGCACCTCAACACCATAAAAATCCACTGCCAATTAGTATTGCGGAGTTTATTTATTGTAGATGTCCACCAGACAGGTTTACTTTTCCTTGAGGAGAATGATTTTGGCCTGTCTGGTATTCCTGATTCCATGCAACTATATAAATGCTCATATAGTACTTTGGTGTAAGTTTGGACATATGTGCCAGTTTCTGTGGGGGAGGGCTGTGAAGCTGTTTATACTTTCCCTCAGGAGGTTATAATCAGCTCTGGAGAAGTTTTTTTTGTTTGACCCTAGCTGGGGGGGGGGTGGGGGTTGGGTTGGGGGAGATGGTGACTTCAAAAGTGACTGCTTTGTGGTCGGATCTTACCAGGGATGATGACACTGTAGGGATGCTGCAGTGGTCACTCGTAACTCATGTTACTCATGTTGGTTAATAACAAGTCCAAGATATTTTCACCAGTCTCTGGGAAACATCTAAAATCATTCACCTCCTACATTAGCTACCATCAGATCATACTGCAACTTGCCAAGATTTCAGGACTTAAGGATCATTATTTCACAGATCCTGGCTGCGGAAAGATAGGTTATTATACTAATCTTGTCCATGCCGGTTAAGGTGGAAACTGTATGTTTGACTATGAAGTCACATATGACCAAAACATGACTTCAGCAGAACTTGTTATAGCCCTACTCACTGAAAATGGCACACATGAAAATTGCCCCTTGCAACATCCTGATTGCTTAAATGCATCAACACTAGAGTTATGCCAACATTGAGAAAAGCAGCAACTTTTGATGAATGAACATCTGCCACAACTTGCTGTGAGGGAAAGGTGAGTCTGTTTTTGCTTTCTTGTATTTTGTGTTTCTTTACTGCCTTTTTCTATTTTGTATATAGTGATTCATTTTTTTACACTATGTTCTACATGCAGTCTGCTTTTAATTGCATATTTAAACTAGGAAAGAGACCACAGCGGTGTCTCTTGTGAGCCACACAGAAATTAAGTTTTCCCCACCTTCTCACCTTCTTGCCATTATATTTGTAAACTCATCTGTCTTTCTAGTTGCCTCTCTCCTCTTTCACTGGCTATCGTGACTAAACACAAAATTATCATTTGTTAAAATCATTCTACTTCAACTATATAAATTTATTGGCCATCCCACTGTATTCCACAGAGCCAGAATACAATGTGCCCACCCTTTCCAATCTATCTTGCTGTTTTAAAGTTAGGGATTATTCACCTAGAAAGTTAACGCTTGTTATCCCCTCTTTCATATCTAGCTGCTTAGTGCACACTGCAGTTCTTAGAATATCGACCCATTTTTCCATTTTACCTTTAAAATCTGCAACATCTACTCCAAGACCACCAATTACTAGAGAGCCCACATTCTGCCTCTCAGTAGTCATCTTGGGATTAGTGCTTCTGTTTTGCTCCTAGTGAGAGAAGGAGCACATGAACATTATTTCTTGAGGACGGCTGATAACTGGAAAGCCTAATAACTGCTTCATATTTACCAGTTTGGAATTTATGCTGATAGTTTGCTCCTTGTGAGAGAAGGAGCAGAGTGCACAGATTCCTTACTCTTTCTGGTTGGGAAGTGATTGTCTATGCTTGATCTTTTTGATTGGCCTGGTTGCTATTCAGGCATTTACCAGGAAAAGCCTACAGACTTGGGTATCATCTGGGACAAGACTGTTAATCACCAAACAGGCTGTGGCCTGCTTCTCATCTTGGGATTGGTGCTACTGTTTTGCTTCTGGTGATAGGAGAAGCAAAGGAGCATTGTATACCAGCTGAGTGAAGCTGTGGTAATACCAACACTAGCAGTAGTAAGGCAGTAGCCATTCAGGTGAGTTCCAGCATTCTTGATAAGCTAATTCTTTCTTTTCGGTATGTACTGCTTGATTTGCTTCTAACCTTAGAATATCTGCCTAAATACTTTATCCATAAATTATCGTGTACTTATTAGTTTCCCCTCAAGCATTTGGTAGTGCCCTGTATAACCACTGACACCTTGAACTGACATTTTTTCTGTAAAAGCACCACTGAAATTTCATCAATGCCTAGTTGCACATAGGGCAGCTAGTTTGCAGTGACAAGCACTTCCCCCAGAGTTGCAAACTGGATACGTCTGACATTGCTTTATATTCTCACTCCAACTGTCTTATCAATAAAAAAGGCTCTGTTGCTATGGATATGAACTTTCCCACTATCTCCTTTACCAGCTTGGTGGGTATGGGCATCTTGAGGCAATGTGGAAATTGTCTCATGTTTACTGACAACCAATTAATTCTCAAAGAAACTGATACGGTATGTGAGAGATATATTTACACAATGTCAATGGAGGCAAAGGTCTCACATGAAAGCACTCCTAATGTCAATAAGGTTGTCAGTACTACATACACTGCACCCATCACACACAGTTCAAAGCAGACACATAGACTCACATATGGTGATGCACTTAAATGTAACTTTCCTAAACCCCAAAGACCTCCTAGAGAAAGTACACATAACAAACACCCTCAGCAACCCCAAATGCACTCTTTCAAAATAACACCTGCATCAACACATGTACCCAGATCTCATGGAACCTCTACTCCTAAGCCCCCACACAATCTCAAATTCTATTCATTGGAGACTCCATTGTGAGACACATTGATGTCCCTCTCACCAGGCTGCGTAATGGCTAGCTTCTAATCAGGGGCCAGGATCTGCCACATTATGCATGCACTCAGATCATTGGACCACAAGCACCAGTATGACTCACTCATAGTCCATGTGGGTGTAAATGAACTGCGGTGTACCTCCCTAGACTATATGAACAGAGACATCATGGAGCTCTTGGAATATGTGTCCTAAGCTGATATAAGCTTAGCATTGAGCAGCATTTTCCCTTTTCTAAAGAAGGTGCCACAATATAAACAAAAGATGATGGATTTTAATAATTGGCTTAATTTCTGGTGTCATTCTAAGGGGGTGCAATATTTGTCAGCATGGAAGGAAATGGTCAACAGTCCATGCTGTTTTGCCAGGGATGGTCTGCACTTCTCCCATCTAGGCTTTCAAATATTGTCCTCCCAATAGAGCCTTTTTTTAGGCAATACCAAAATGAAAGTACCTCTGACATAGCAAACCAAAACCAAGAAAATCTAAAGGTGTTACTGCTCAATGCTAGGATTCTAAACAAAAAACTCCACTCTGCAGAAGCTCTCTTCACCATAGAAAATACTGACATCTGTGCAGTCACTGAGACATGGTTTAAAGCCACAGACAGCAGACCGACAGGGCAATGTTATAATGCCTTCCACCCATTTAGACCAGCTACTATACAGACAGGGACAAAATATGGAGATGTCTCGATTTTACATCAAAAATAAATATACCTCAAGACTGGTCAAACAGGACAACGCACTTGAGCTTCTCCACATTCAAATCACCATAGGCAAAATCCAGTACCCTTCTGTGCAAGCTATACTGTAGGTCCCCCTCTATGAGCCAGGAAACCCATGTAATGTATTTAAACTTATTGGAAACACTCACCATCCAATCCAATACCATATTTATGGGCGACTTTAATTACGCCACTATTAACTGAGAATCATATACAACACCAAATGTATAGGCACAGAGATTCCTGGATTTTGAAATCACAAACTCCCTGGACCAGATTGTCAATACATCAACAAGGAGTGCAACCATACTGGATTTGGTCCCCACTAATACGGGAGAGTGCTGCACTCTCCTTTGAAGTAAAAATAAAACCTGAAACCCCAACTAACCCTGGAATATTCAGGATCTGCTCTAAGGCTAACTTCCTACTATTAAGTGATAACCTAGCAACATTTCAAGCCCCCATAAACCCGGAGAGGACTGCTGCTTGCACCGAACTGTTCACAGAAATCTTATACAAACACATCAATAGCTGCATAGAGAAAGCTGTACCCAGCAGGAGGAAGTGCAGAACAAACTAAAAAAAACAAGCCACCCTAGTGGAATCACAAAATCAACAGGCTGTATAACAGAAGGAAGAAAATCATGGCAAAAATTAGGAGGTGCAGCACCCAGCAGGATAAAGGCAATCTCATCAAACTAAAAAGCAACTCAGGGCACAAATAAAGTCTACCAAGGCCAACTGTGAGGTAAATTTGGCCTCCTAGTCCAAGGACAACCATAAGGCATTCTTTAGCTATGTCCACAACCTCAAAAGAAATACAAAATTATCTGCAGAGATCATTGTAAATGAAGCCACCTATACTGAGCCAGAAGATATAGCTACTGGCTGACAAATTCAGCTCCAGCTTTACTCCTGTGTCCCCATCAAACTTTCTTCAGGAAATACCATCAAGTATAACTCCCTCTGCTATCACTATGGAACAGGTCCCTAATGCTCTCTCTAAGGCCAAGAACGCTGCATGAATGGGCCCAGACAACATCCCAGGATGCCTTCTAAATAGCATGAAACATAGTCTGTCAGGCCCTCTGGAACTGCTATTTGACTGTAGCCTCCAAACAGGCATTGAGTCTTGTAGATCAGAATGCAGGTGAAGTGTGCTGTATCTTTAAGAAGCATGTCAAGGCTGTATATGTACATATAAATTCCAGAAACTTGCACTCCCTAGTGCCATTTTGTGAGAGCAGCCAGAGTGAAAGCATGCATGATTGCAGTTGTTAGTTTGTATATGTTACTTAAGTTAAAGTCAGTAAACTTCTATAGTGATGTGTTAGTATAAAATAAAGCTGCTTGAACAGAACTCACAGATTAATGGAAAATCCACAGAGCTTAAAGTAGACACTGGTTCAAAGGGTAATGTTATATCAGTAGACACATTTGCTGAAGTGAGAACTAACAAACAACTCAATGTAGCCAGTAGTCCGAGACTTGTTGCTTATGGAGGTGAAGAAATTCAAACCGAAGGTTCAGTGATGCTTTCATGTTATTTGGCCAAGAACTATTACAACTTGTTATTCAATGTAGTCCGAAGACCAGTGCAATCTTTATTGGGTCTCAAATATAGTTTAAGAATGAATCTGCTTTCTTTTGCTAAAGAAGTCCATCATGTAAGTGCATTTCCGAGTTCCAATTTTTCTGAAGCCATTTTTTCAGAGTATGCTGATGTTTTCGATGACAAGTTAGGCAAATGTCCAGTTGTGTATCTCATGAAGTTAGACCAAGAGGTCACTCCAGTAGTCAGACCAGCAAGTAGAGCTCTCATAGCTATGCAGGACAAAGTTAAGACTCAGTTGGATAGAATAGTGCAGCAAGGTGTGATTTGAACCAACTGAATGGGTGTCGTCCATGGTAGCAGCTCACAAAAAAGGCTCAGACGAAATCAGAATATGTATCGACCCAAGAGATCTGAACAAAGCATTAAAGAGACCATATCATCCAATGTGCGCAGTTGAAGAGGTTGCAGCTTTAATACCGAATGCCACTGTTTTCTCTGTCTTGGAAGCAAAGAATTCATTTTGACAAGTGATGCCTGATCAGTAATCTTCATTTGTACTTTGTTTGGCAGATACAGATATCTAAGGATGCCATTTGGAATAAATTCTGCAAGTGAAATCTTTCTGCATGCAATGGAGTAAATATTTTCGGGTTATCCTTGTACCATAATAGTAGATGATTTATTAGCTGGAGGTAATGGTGAAGCACAGCAAGAAACCTCAGTAAAGCTCTAGATAGACCACGTGAAGTAAACTTGAAGCTCAATCCTCTGAAGTACAAATTCAGACTTCCAGAAATTACATATGTAGGTCATTTGTTCACAAGTACAGGCTTGAGACCAGACCAGACTAAGCAAACAGCTATTCTTGAGATGTCAGCACCAGATAATGTACAAGCTCTACAACATTTTCTAGGCATGGTCAACTATTTAGGCAAGTTTATACCAGATTTCAGTGAGTTGACAGTACCTTTAAGAGAGCTAACATGCAAAAAAGTTGCATGGTCATGGTAGGAACAACACCAGAAGGCATTTGAAGACCTTAAGCAGAAAATTGCCACCCCACCTACCTGAAGATACTATGATGTAAACAAACCAGTTACTCTTTCCTGTGATGCTTCAAAATTTGGTCTTGGCACAGTTATACTTCAAGAGGGCAGAACAGTAGCCTATGCATCTAGACCACTAACCCAAACTGCCATGCAGTATGCTCAGAATGAGAAGGAGCTTTTGACAAAAGTATTTGTATGTTCTAAATTTCTTGATTATATTATGGTTGAACTATTCAAATTGAAACGTACCATCAACCTCTAGTTACTATTCTAAAGAAACCTATGCATTCCACTCCAGTGAGATTACAAAGAATGATGCTCAAATTGCAAAAGTGCAATTTCAAAATGGTCTACACAAAAGGTAAATGGCATTATCTGGCTGATATCTTATCCAGATCGCCCAGAAATATGACAGAGCAGCTTCACACAGAGAATTTTGACTTTGATGTGATGTCAGTGAGTAGTTTTCTACCACTAAACTTGATGAGTTGAGAGATCATACTCAGACTGATCCAATTTTGCAGAAGCTCAATCACTACATTAATGCTGGATGGCCGTCAAAGCAATCTAGTGTACCACGTGAAATGCAAACCTATTTTCCTTACAGAGATGAATTGTTGATGGAAAATGACATTATTTTCAAAGATCCTAAAATTATTGTTCCTGCTTCCTTACAACAAGAATATATCAAGATTTTGCATTGTGGTCACCCAGGAGCCACATCCACTAAGAGAAGAGCAAGTGCATTAATATTTTGGCCTTCATTACCAAAAGACATTGATAAAGTATTTTCTTCTTGTTCAGTATGCAATAGTACAAGACTACATTTGCAAAGAGAACCACTTCAGCTAAGTCCAGTTCCTGAACTACCTTGGTTAACAGTTGCAGCTGATATCTCTGAGTGGAACAATCAACACTATTGATCTACTACCTAACCTAACATCTACTGCTGTTCATGGTAGTCCACACAAAGTTCTTTCTGACAATGGTTACTTGATTTACTAGCCAGTTGTTTCAGAAATTTGCAAAAAACTGGGACTTTGTACATGTCACTAGTAGTCCTGAATATCCTCAGTCAAATGGTCTAGCTGAACATGCAGTGCAGAGTGCAAAGCAGTTACCTGAAAGGTCAAAGCGTAACAATACCGATGTGTTCTTGAATTTGCTCAATCTCAGAAACATACCCCTTGACAATATTCTTGACTCACCTGCTCAAAGATTACTTTCCAGGCAAACTAGAACTATGATACCCATTGCTTCCAGTTTATTGAAGCCTAAACCTAAGAACAATACAACCATCAATGCTCAATTGGTTAAGAAGCGTAATATCCAGAAATCTAGTTATGACATATCTAGCAGATTGCTTCATCCGTTGAGGGAAGGAGAGATGGTATGAATCCAGGTAATGAAAGGTTTTGATCAAATTGGACAGATTACAGGCATCTGTGCTGAGCCAAGATCCTATCTGGTAAACTCCAAAGGTGTGGAATATAGAAGAAACTGTAAACATCTTCTTCCTGTACCAGAATCATCATTGCCATCACAACATTGTTTCTGTGATGCATACTTCAAATCAAAGAGTGAATCAGACACTGTTTCCAGACCAGAATGTGTTCAAAATTCTGATTCCATTCCAAAAAATGTTTCACACATTCCACAGGTCAAACATTTTACAGAGACAGTTTCAATTGCTAAATTTAACTCCCCGTTTTATGTCACACAATATGGGCGAGTATCAAAGCCTACTGTGAAATACGCAGCAACATGGACTTGATTTTATATATATGTGTACTTAGTATTGTGTGATGCATGACAAAGAATTACCTGTGATTTCTGTATGGTCAATAGATTCATAGCGTTATACGATCTATTTCTCAAAGAGGGAGGATGTAGATCAGAATGCAAGTGAAGTGTGCTATATCTTTAAGAAGCATGTCAAGGCTGTACGTGTATGTATAAATTCCAGACACGTGCACTCCATAGTGCCATTTTATAAGAGCAGCTAGAGTGAAAGAATGCATGATCACAGTTGTTAGTTTGTATATAAATTACTTAAGTTAAAGTCAGTAAACTTCTATAGTGATGTGTTTGTGTAAAATAAAGCTGCTTGAACAGAACCCACAAAGACTCTTCTATTGTGTCCAAAGTAGGAGAGCGACAAACCTCATGAATGGAGAACAGCAACAGTCATCCCTCTGCACAAAGGTTGGCCATCTACAAACTCTGGAAACTACAGATGCGTAAGTGTCACTAATCACATATGCAAAGCCATGGAATGAATTATCGTGGAAATGATCAATAATGACATAGGAAACCTCCAAACACTGGAACTAACCCAATTTGGTCTCATCAAGGGCAGGTCATGCATACTCAACATGGTGGACTTCCTTGAGGAAAGTCACCAAAGCAATGGATGAGGGCAAAGTAGTTCACGCTGCCTATCTTGACCTGTTCAAGGCATTTGACACAATCTCCCAGTTGGGCATTGTGGACAAACTTAAGAGGTTAGGTACAAACCCTTATGTCATCCAGTGTATAGCCAGCTGGATCAAAGACACGACTCAGGAAGTTAGAACTGGGGAGTCAACCTCTACAAAGAAGTCAGTCAGAAGCAGAGTCTCTCAAGGATCAGTCCTGGGACCGCTTCTTTTTGGCATTTACTTCTCTGAAGTCAAGACCAATGTTAATGGCCTCTGGCTGACTAAATTTGCATATGATTGCAAACTGGAGCTGTCACTGAATTACTCACTGACACAAATGTTCTCCAGGAAGAGCTGACACAGACATCAACTGGTGCCAGAACCATGGACTAGAACTAAATGTCAAGAAATGCATAATAGTATCCTTTGGGAAGTCATCCACTCCTGGAAACTATCATACTGACAACATACCCCTAAGAGTTGCCCCAGTAGTCAGGGATTTGGGAACACACATAGACAGTAATCTAGCCTTTGACCAGCACATGTCTATAATAGTGAGGAAATGATTGTATGTTGTGTAACTTCTAAACAAATGTATGACATCTAGGTCCAAAGAATTCATTGTTTCACTGTATTCAGCATTCATCAGACCTATCACTGAGTACAGTGCCCCATTTGGTATGTACCTAATTAACGATATCCAACAACTGGAGCATCCACAGAGGTTGCTCACTAAAACAATACAGGATGTAAGTCACGTGTCCTATGCAGACCATCTCAAGGCCCTATCCCTGCATTCTGTCTCCTACAGGCTGTTGAGGGGAGATCTATGCCTAACATACAAGATATTGTCCGACCCCACTCTGATGGACCTCTTGCATATCTGCAAAACAAGCAGTACCAGAATTACCCATTCCAAAGACTTAAACCTTGAGTGTGATATAAATAGGACCTGCTGGAAAGACAGGTATGTATCCCAGAAACTACCTCTTCTCTCAAACAGGCTCCCCATCCATGTGAAACAAAATTCCTCCCTTACCCAATTTAAGTGCAACTTGGGCAATTGGATGGGGAACAGGAAATTCATCCCTGGTTTGGCACTTATCAAGGTTACCAGAACTTGTCAGAGATTTGGGATGCATGGCTAGGCTTAAAAAGGTCCTTGTAGTCCCTACCCTAGTACACATCTATGAACGTATGAACCTATGCTGTGAGGTACTCTGCTCCTCTTTTTTACTTCCTTATCCTTGGTTATCTAAGCCAATTTTTTAAATACTCATTTGCATATAGCTTGGCATTTCACAAGGCACCAGAAAGAAGGTTGGCAAAAAATTAGGCAGTCTTGGAATGGCTCCTAGGGAGGAGGCATGGGTAAAACTTTGTTATGCAATATATCACAGAAGTTTAGTAATGGTGCATACTAAGATGGAGAGATGGTTACATCAATTCTGATGTGGTCACTTTATATGGCAGTGTAAGTGATATTGTTAAAAAGTATTCAAGGAAAAGTTTTTCTTATTGATAATAACATAAAGATAAGCAATATGTCTGGTTTTCAGGTTAAGTATAAAAAGAAAAAAATGTCAAAGCTGAGTAACATGCTTGTTTAGATTTACTGTACAAAAAATTAAAAAATACATCTGCAAAACAAGAACACAGGAAAGACATATATACACAGAAGAAAGGATTAAAAGCAACAAAACACAAACAAGGCATAAGGCAAGTTGTCTAATATTAAACAAGCACAACTGGATTATTGATTCACCTTCTTCTTACTGTTCACTAAGAGCTTGGCTTCTGAATATTGATTAGAAGTTAAAAATCTTTAGAAAGGGCTTGTGGTACACCACACACTTGATAAATATTTCTGTTGGCTCTTTGCCTGGAATTCAGAGGTATGCGGAACTGGACAATAGATAAACAATCTTGATAACTTCTAGCAGGCATCCCCCACTCCCCTGTTCACAGGGAGTTGATTTATAGTATTAGTGGTTTGAGTATTTGAACATGAACATCATAAAAACAATTGGACTTGGTTGCTCTTTCCTAACTTGAGATCCTGCCTGGCATTTTCAGTCAGTCAACTGGCTGCTGATTAGTTTCAGTCTTAATCTGAGTTTTTGGTATATATGTTTAGATTGTCTACCAATATTTTCTTTTTCACCTTTTGAACTTAGTGGGGCATCCCTTCTCTCACCACTGACCCTGGAGAGGGACGTTCACTTGGACCAAAAATAGATACACACAGTATTTCCAGAAGTAGCTCTCTGCACCAAGCACAATTTCCCTTAAGAGCACAGAAAGAATACACTCCCATCCTGGAGCTGGGTTTCTCTCTCTCTCTCTCTCTCTCTCTCTCTCTCTCACCAGGCCCCAAATAAGACTCCAAACTGACCACAGCTGTAGAGTTGAGTCCAAAGCCAAGTGTTCCAGGACCAGTTCTCCACATTCCTCTATGTCAAACCAGTGATCTGTGTCCCTGCTCCAAGTAGCTGACACACACACACACATACACACATGTGCGCACACACACACACACACACACACACACACACACACACACACACACACACACACACACACACACACACACACTTTGAGATTTGATTTTCACACACATACACACAATTGGGAAATGCTGGCACAGATTTACCAGCTATACCCTCTCTGCTCAGACTATAAAGTAGATACTGCCACCAGAACACTCCAAAGCCAACTACTCTAAGGCTCTTACCGGGATATCCAATTTTACTGATTAAGATTAATACTAATATGAATGGTAGTGTTTGGCCAATGCGGCAAGGCTTTTATGAGCGGCCACAGTGTCACCAAATAAATATAAGTACTCTTAAAGGTTAAAATATTCTCTAAAAGACTATCTACAATAAAAAGTTTAAATGTATTTAATAATAAATAATAATACGAAAATGCTAATTAGCTATTTGCAATAAATACCAGAGTTTCAGCCACAGGAAATATTAAAAATAACACAAATAGAAAGGTTCCCACAGATACAGAAAAACAATACTAAACTAATATCACTATATTTTCCTGACTGGTCTAAAGGATTACTGTCCCCTAATTCACTTATTAGAGCAAGGCAAGATGATGCAGGTGAGTGGTCCTTCTTTGTCAGGTTTCAAAAACAGACTGCCCTGAGACTACTGTCTCATCTAGTATTAAAACATCATTTCAGTGCTGAATTACAGAATGACATCACATGCATCTGGTCAGGTGACTCTGGTTCCCACACTACCCCCTTTACTAGAAACTGAACCAGAATCTAGCACATATTTCTTATAATACACACATAGAAATTTGCTAAGATGTGTTATAGCATCTGTAAGCTATAAAACCATTTTTAAAACTTTCACCCTTCCAGGGTAGCAATTAGTTCACCCCTGAGAACAATACAGTAGGATTCCTAGTCCTGGTTTTCACAAACATTTTGTCTCTGGCAGCAATCAGAACTGTAAGATACAATTGTTATGGCCTAAACCAGATAATTTAATTTCAAAGTATTTTTCAAAGTTAGCTGGACTGAAATTAACCTCTTCTCTTTCAGTATCCTCTGTTACAATATATTCATTTCAGCAGTTACAATACAGTCTGACATACAGATGTATTTCTTTCAGTCCAGCAGGATGCACTGGTGGTGCATTTTTTAACACAAGCAAGTTTACAAACACATTTTCATCACAAGCACCTGTACAAATCAGTTTGCTATACAAATGACATATAATTCTTTGGAAACTTCCAGCTAGTTATGCTGGTATGTGTTACACATGCACTGCCCTACTCTCTCTGGCATAGTTGGCACTACCTCACATTGTCACACTTGTTACCTGTGCTCTTTTGAATTTGGTAGTTTTCTCACTCCTCCTATCTGTGTCAATACAAGCATGCTTCTCCTGGTGCTATGAATTCTACTGTTCAATTAAAAGCCTGTAATTGCCTGGAGTTTGACTCTAAAATTTCCCAGGTGTGAACTGGATCACATAATTACTGCCTGTGCTCTATCATATGCTGAAAGCCAATACTGCATTGATGACCTTTTGCATTTTGTACTATACTAGTATGGGTCAGTTTTCATTTAGTCTCTCTACTGTCTTGTGTAGAAGGTGAAACTACATTGTGACAAATTGGTCATATAATAGAACATAAATGTTTAAACAATATGATTGCTTGGAAGGAATTAACCATTTTATATTGTCTATAGCATAATCAAAAGTTGCATTAACTCTGCAGTGTTGTTCCGCATGAGAGTTTTTAGATAATTTTGCTTTTATTCTAGGGTAATGCTGATTAGACAAGTAATCTGCTGTCTTTCTTTTCTCCTATAGATGGACAACTAAATATTAATTGAAAGATAGCTTTAGCAAAAGTTCAAGATTTTGTGTTTGCGCTATATCACTGTCCTGATAAAAGTTGCTGCCAGTACCCTGACTGAAAATGATTCACATGGTAACTCATGCAACAGATACTTGATGACTTGATAGCTTTCAGTAGGCATCTTCTGGTCACACTTATTTATATAGTGATAATTCTGCCCTGCTAATATTTGCATCGATTATTTTAAGTTTTCTCATAATTCTTTGCATTTATATATATATATATATATATATATATATATATATATATATATATATATATGTATGTATATATGGGTTTACTATTGTGTGTGCGAACGTCATGCTGTTGAACACTGTGTGTTCAAAATCATGGTCTGAAAGGTTCAGTTAATCGAATCCTGGTTTTCATATGGTCGAATTGCATAGTGCACTTGACCATAGGAGAATCAACACTGTGAACTGAGGTTGCACTGCAGTGAGGAACAAGGAATTAGCCCATTTCCTCACTGTAGTGCGATGTCGGAGATGGTATATTTAATATACAGAGGGTGTGGGGGGTGGATTTAACATACCATTGAATGTTTAGTTCAACAGTACATTAATATGCATAGCAGAAGATGTTCGCATTTGTTTACTATGTGAAGTTTTGAATCTGACATTTAGGTTCGAAGTTCTAGATGTTCGACCGATGTGGATTCGAAATGTCCATAGTAAACCTATATACACATATATATGTGTGTGTGTGTGTTAGTTTTATATATATATATATATATATATATATATAATATATATATATATATATATATGATATATATATATATATATATATATATATATATAATTTATATATATATATATATATATATATATATATATATATATATACATTCACTATACAATCTCGAAATACTGAAATGTCACATACACAAAAACCCATAATCATGCACAACCGTGACCATTCACACACACACACACACACACACACACACACACACACACACACACACACACACGCACATATAATCACACACAAATACACCTACCTAACTAAACAAACATAACAACACATACAAACACACCTAACCTACCATGTGGGGGGCTGTGCCCCCCACACCCCCCTACTTATATATTCTAACTTCAAGGTCGCACTAAACACACAAACACACAAAAAACACCACCGCGCACACTCACACACACTAAAATCCCTACCCAATATACTCAAACACACAACACTTACCTGAAACCCCAGATAAATCCCGGTCAACAAATATAAATAAATAAAAATAAATCCACAAACAGCACCACACATCACGAATGTGTCACCACGATAGCGGCAGATTGGACACTTCCACATTCGGCATAGTGCAGTTTTGGATAACTGCACTTTCCACTATTCGGTCTCGACGTACTGAAATTCGACATTTCAGTACGTCGAGATTGTCTAGTGTATCCGTATATATAAATATATATATATATATATATATATATATATATATATATATATATATATATATATATATATATAGAGAGAGAGAGAGAGAGAGAGAGAGTTGTATTTCACATTATCATAGCATCAAAACATGAGTGTCGACCCACAGTCAAGCTTTTAGGTGTCAAACTTTAACTGATTCAAAACTGCGTTTAGGATGTGCTCATCTTCTGGACTCATGGTAAAGTATGCTTAAGAGATGAGCACAGACAAAATATGGGATATGACCCATGCAGAAACCATAGTAAAGGCCTTCCCAAAATGTTGACAGGTTGACTTTAGCTGTTTGTTTTGACTGACTACAGTTCGATGAACTGCTGTTTGATCTTTTGATACACACACAAATACATACACACATACATACGCACAGTCATTCAGTTTGTTTAGTTGCAGTTCTTTGAAAATTAACTTGATGAATTGAATCCACTGAATGCATCCTGTTGACTCAGGAAAGGAAGCACTATTGGATCTGCCCCCACCTCCCTGAAGTACTCATGGTAGTAGGTGCTTCCCAGCTGTGCAACTGGGAGCTTCACAAAGTGTTTGACTTTTTTTGTATTCAGTTGCAGTGTAAGGGAAGTGTAGCTTGATGCACTAATATAGACCTGTAAAATTGTAACTTGTGGGCTATTGCAAGGATCAGTACTGGGCCTTCTGCTGTCTGACATTTATTTTGCAGATATCCAAGTTAATATCCCTGAAGTGTGGTTAAGCAAGTTTGCTATTTTCTACAAGCTGTGAATTGTTACCTACTCATCCACTGATAGTAATATGTTTAAAAGAGGACCAGAATATGCACATACCTGGTGTATTGGTCCTTGTAATCAATTATTTGTTCTAATAACATTTCTCAAGATTAATGCAAAAAAAAAAACAATAATAATAAAAATGCAGCATTGTATCATTCTGCAAAAAAGCTGTTCCCATCTCATATGTTATAAGTTGTTCTCCTCTTCAATCAGATATGGTCATAAGAGATCTAGTTACTTATGTAGACAATTCTCTTTCATTCGATCATCATGTTTCCACTATAGTCAGGAAAACAACAGGAGCACCAGTTCCATGGCCGAGATAAAATCTCCAGTTTTCGTAGTGCTCCTATATACAACCTAGTAGCCCTCTTTCACATCCTAGTAAAGAACAGTTTTCTACAGTTTTTCTTCCCAGATTATGTCGAGATGTCATAATTAGTCTCTATTCACAAGAATGGATCTACAGTTAATCTCAGAAACTGTACATACGTCAGCCTAATTTTTATACTTCGAATCCCCATCAGATCAGCATGGTTACAGGTAGTAATTCAAAAACTGAAAACAGCAGGAAAACAAAGTTGAATGCATACTATTGCTGGATGTATGAACATGAGGAGCTGCTGGAATAAAATGGGGTTCAGCATATGTCAGCATAGTGGAACAT